>NC_053025.1:109752003-110070658 GCF_003073215.2 Triticum urartu
GAAATATGAACATGTCAATGGGAGGGAGTAAAAGCCTCATGCATGCATGCATGCATGCAACATGCAACACTCACACGTACACATGGACGAACGCAACACTCACGCACCCATGCGACACACGGCACACAGCACACGACGCAACACACACGCTCACATTCAAGTGCTCAACCTACTCCCTACGTCCGTGAAAGACTGTACATTTAGAGATTTACACATTGACCAGGGCATAATTAACGCCCAAAAGTAGCAGACTTATGTGTGCATGCGACCATTGAGAGAAGAAGATTAAATCAAGGTTGTTGCATGCTGTAATTAAGGATAGACATGTAGCCCATAGGTAGAGCACAAGTTGGTGCATTAGTCAGTCAATATCGATTTTAGATTAAAGGCTAAATGCATTGGAAGTGTAGATGTACACTCTTTGTTTTTAGCCGATGTACACTCTTTGTTGGAAGACCGAGGGAGTACATGTGCATGCACTCACATACACAACCAGGGTGGTTCGTGCGCAAGGGTTGGACTCCTGTCGCGCCTGCTTAAAGTTCTGTTTAACTGATTTCTTTGCTCTACCAACGGACAGGTGGGACCCAGAAACCAGGTGACAATTTAACCAGTCAACAAAGTGTCACGTCGACTATGTGGTCGGTCATTAGGGTGCAATACGGTGCTCTACGATGAGCTAGTGATCGTATAATCACCGCAAAACTATATATAGTGACTGTAAAGAGTGTATTGTTACATACGTTGACCGCCAGTGTATTTTTCTCGTTTCAAGTTAAGCCATATTAGGCTGCTGCCAATGCATGGGTGCTTAGATGAGGTGCTAAGCACATTAAATAGCTTAGCAACTATACTCCCCAATGCATAGGTGCTTAGCTTATGGTTGCCAAGCTTGCTTCATTTAATGATTTAGCAACTAAAGCTCTTCATGTATTGGTGGGGTTCCTTCCTTTAAATGTTTTGCCTAGGTTCACGCGCTTAGCATTGTTCCTTCCTGGGGTCACCACAATCATCTCTCTCCTCTTAAATAACTCGCCACATCAGATTTTTGCCTACGTGGAAGGCTTACCACCTGTACAAGGTGGAGCACCGGAAAGGACTAGTACTAGTACTACTTTGATGTGTCCTATCAACTCGCCGAACGAGGAGAAGCTTGCTTGCTACGCCTCTCCCTCGCCCACACACGCGGTGGCTCGTAGGACGAGGAGAGGGTTTTGACTACAGCGCCCTCTCCCTCTCCCTCTCGCCCGCCCTCGCCCTCGTGGTGGACGTGCAACAGTTCAATCGGTGTCAGATTGCCAGAAGCATATTGTACTGTAGTATCATCATTGTTGGACCTTTCAAAGAGGCGAAGAGTCAAGTGCAAGGTTCACACAAGTACGGACTATTGAACTTCCCGAAGTGGCAAAGAGCCAAGCGCAAGGTTTTATAGGAGTTGTCGTCCTAGTTGGAGTATTACAACTATAGCGAATGATGCTACTGTATGATGCCGCCATGTCACCTATATCCAAAGTTGTGCCACCTTTTTTCTCAAAGAGCGTGTCGGATCCCGTGCAACAATCACACAAGTTGCACGTACACATAACACATTTACTAGTAATAAATTCTAAAGGACAAATGCCAGTATGCCACACAAGTTCATCACCAATTCATGTGATAAATTTGTGCACAACTAGTCTACATATGTTCACAGCGCTACCGTTCACAATTTACCATACCCCACTTACACATTATAGATGGGCTACATGTCCTCCTCCAGGTTCCAGTCCCAGGTGTTCTTCATGGATGGAACGATCCATAGTGGTGGGCAACGGGAATCATTGTCGCAGCTTTCTAGTCCAGTTCCACACGATGGAGACTCATCCAAGCTGAAGCGGCATAAATCAGGGATAGCGTGTCCCATCATGTCATTCATCCGGTGGTGCGCACTAAAGACACAACCATGCTTCATGAACGACAGACCTTCGGTGTCGTGCATGGAAGGTGGCATCCGCTTCACAATGGGGTAGCTGTCCTCAATGAAAAGCGAGTACTCTCCAAGAGTGTTCCTCGGCACCCACGTAGCATCACAGGGGTCGAACTCGGCGCCGTTCATCTAGTACATGCGGCATCTTAGATCTGGACACATGGTGACGTACACAGTCAAGGTCCATGCATAATAATGTTGTGCTCAAATATGGCGGTCAGTAATACTGTGCAGCAAATATTACTACTCCGGTATAGAGGAAGTAAAATAACCAGCTTATTATATATAGCAACTCTTGGCTACATGGATGAGATAGTAAGACATGGAAAAACAAAAATGGTGGCAGCTAGTGGGTTCAAGTCTTCAATGGCCTAGCTAGCTATACGCGTCCTCCAAGGTAAAAAGTACTGCTACTACTACTAGTAAGTAGTACAACAACAAAAGAGAAGGCGGGAGGGTTAAAAATATAATACTAAATGGAATACCTGGGTAGATGGTGACGGTCCGATCGTGGTAGATTGTGTGACCATGTTGCACATCAATGGTACCATGGGTAACAACTGCTAACATAGTTGATCCCAATATGCCAGAGTCAGCTACAAGGTTCCAGGTTAGAACGAATCACGGATGCAAATGCACATACAGGATCGGTGATCTTATTTTTATCGGGGGATGACTGGTCCCTGCAAAATAATGGAGTACCGTTAGGGATGCAAATGATGGTTTGTGCATTCCGTTTGTAATCTCCTATACCGTAGGATGGCAAACAGATGAAACGAGTCCCCTGGCTTGTCACCGCGAAGATGCGGCCTAGATGGCGCACGACGTCTTCGAATGTGTAGGGGTACAAATCTGCCGCGGCCAACATGCGCCAGCCTCTGCCGTTACTGCCTCTTGCATTGATGGCAATCCTTATTTTGAACATCGCGATGAGATAGTAATCGTCGTAGCCGCGTAGCTTTGTCGGTGGGTCCGCAATTGCTATCTTCTTCAATCTCATGTAGGAATCATCATACGTATTCAAGCCCAGCTGGTCCGGAAGGCCGATCCCAATGGTTGAGGAGGGGTCTACGGGAATGGCCGCACTGTTGTGGATGTTGTGCAAAATGATGGTGCTAACCGGCCGGAGGTATGCAAGCCAATCTTTGTTGGCACCGACCCAGACCTATATATAAGACGGTGGGCAGCGGAGAAATTACGGATGGAAATGGAATAACTAAGTACTACATGATCAAACTCCATGACTGACCTACTCATCGGACAAAATCCGACTACCTCTCAATGTCGGCAATTCTAGCGGAGTCAACGTGCAACCATGGACAGGGAGCGGTGGACTATTCGAAGGATTGTCCCATAGAAGAACCTTCTCCTCGAGGATGCATGGAAGACCAACAAGCATGGCCTTTTCCCAAACCTGTTTAAGCACCGTCTTGAAAAAGTTGGTGCAGGAAGCACCGAGTCTTGCGGCGGTGAGTATGTTGGAGCAGCGTGCGATTCCTCCCAGAGGATCGTTGTCCAAGGTCTCCCAGCCCCTACGAGGAGGAGAACCGCCTGGCGAATCCATGGGAGCAGCGATGAACTACCTTCTCTTCGGGGGGAGGGGAACTGGCGAGGAGGAGATAAGAGCGTAGTAATCGCAGGGCCTCATCCCTTCCAACTATAGCTCCTCGATCGTTCCTTTAGAGAAGGGGTGAGGCTATTATTTACTACATACTCATACTATAGCAGTACTAGTACTACTTTCTCAACTAGTAGTGCGATGTACTGTACTTCTAGTATAGTGCACCCGTTTTGAACTCTTAATCTTAGGGCCAAGGAGCTACAGTTGGAAGTGGAGGGTAGTACTGTTCTCTAGAACCATCACTGTACTATCAATGTAGGGAAAGTACACCTGTGTGGTGGGTACTCTCGATGCTCTATTCAAGCGTGTAGCTGGCCTACTCAGTCGCTCCTCTCACGCACACATTAGCAGCCTATTTATCAGCGACGGTTCCTGCGGGGCAGAACATTTGAGTTATTTGATACACTAAGACTAGGCTTTTCGCTTCCATTTGTGGAGGTGTAATGGATCTCGTCGAACTTTGTTAGTAGTTCCTTCTTTATGAATGAGATGAGGCAAAGCTTTTGCCTTTGTTTCAAAAAAATCACGGCAAGATGAATTTCTTTTATAGAGCCGATAATGGAGTGAAGTCCATGCGTGCAACACCACAAGCTACAGAGTAGTAGAGTACTAGCACTTTACATACAGAGCCATATTGCATAGTTCCCAATGCCACGCCAGGCTTTTCCGGCTCCTCGGGCTTAATTGGGAGACGCTAGTTTAAATATGCTACTAGCTGATGAGGAAGCTGCAAGCGAGGTGCGGCTAGGGTGAGCACATGAGCCACGAGATGATGGGAAGGAAAACC
Source organism: Triticum urartu (assembly GCF_003073215.2). Taxonomy (NCBI): domain Eukaryota; kingdom Viridiplantae; phylum Streptophyta; class Magnoliopsida; order Poales; family Poaceae; genus Triticum; species Triticum urartu. The sequence goes on from NC_053025.1 coordinate 109,756,378, forward strand.
TATTCACGTGGCTGGGCTATCCAGTGCACCCAGATTGTGGTGCGACACGTCTGTTCGACTTCAAAACTCAAACTACCGTGTACAATATTGGCTCGTAGCAAAGTTACTATTCAAAAAAAGGTCACCATGCATTTGGCTGGGATCGAACCCACAAAATGAGGTATACACACCCACGACCACTAGTAGTACTCGTTGGAGTACAACGCAACCTAGAATTGCCTTTTGTCGCTAGTAGTACATTATTCCTTAAAAGAAACCGCTAATAATGCCAAGAAACCACTAATAATGCCAAGAAACTACTACCACTTGCATACATGGCAGACTTAAGATAAGACTACCTTATCAACCATTGTACATGCCCTTACCAACCAGCCCTACCAAGAAATGACTACTCTACAAAGTGTCGTTATAGGCACGTTTCAACCCATGTCGCCCCTTAATCAACGCCCTCTATTTGAACGGCAAGTTAGGCGTTATGACTTGTGGGACCAACATGTCAGTTTGCACAAAAATCCCCAAGTGACCTCGTACCTCCGGCCCGTCCACCTAGTCATCCTCGGCCATGGGACACAGCTACTGCCGACAGCAGAAGGCGAGGTCAAAACCGCCGGCGGTGCGGAGCACATCTTGCAGCAGCCCGGATGCCAGCTCCGTCCGGCGCTCGCGGCCGCTAGCTAACCAAGATAGCTCTGTCCAGCTGCTTGTCTGCAAGGTTTGCTAGCTAGATTGGCACGGCGGTGCGGTGGCTTGCTCGCGCGCGCCGCGCTAAGGCCAGCCATCTGGCTCGAGTGAAGGCCAGCGCGGCGGCTTGCTCGCGCATGAGTCACGCTCGGGCCAGCCTGCCAACCCGTGCGGAGGCCAGCGCGGTGTCTGGCCCGTCCGGCGGAGCAGCGGCCGACTCCCTCATCACCGGCGCCACCGACAAACACGCATGAGTACTGTTTGAAGTAATGTTCAGGAAAACTAATGATTTGAGGGGGAATATAATAGGATAGAAGGTCAGATGTGGGTCCCTCGTGTCAAGGGTCTAACAAGATGTGTTGGTTTAAGCTGCCTCGTCAGCACGGACGTGTGGGTCAACCCTGTCATAAACGGGTTTAAACGAGCCTAATCGGCACTAGGTAGTAGTTTTTGGCACGGATTAAGAAATTTTGGGTATGTTTTTGCTATTTTTTGTACAATAGTTTCTTCCTATGGCTGGTTGAAAGTGGTAGTTTTTTGTTAAATACTCTACATATTGTAAGTAGGAGTGAAAGTTAAGCTTTGGAAGCCAATAAGCAAGGCTAGTTACATAGTGCCTATGTGTACGTGATTGAAAGTAAATATCAACCATGACTGACTAATATCTTGATGGAAAACTCGAAACTATGGAAATACTAGCATTTTTTGGAATGGTTGGAAATACTAGCAATGTTCACGTGCGTTGCAACGGATCATAATTAGAATAATACTTATTCACAAACTTGATACAAAACACTCTAATTTTGATATATATATATATATCACTATAGATATATTATGTTTCAATCAGAAAATGTTCCTTGGGCTGTTTTGGTGAGGTGAGGGAGGGGTGTGGTTGGTTTTAAGATACTAATTATGGGTTTTTCTGTAAATTGGTAGATAAGTGGGATGTTGGTGAGAAAATGCAACAACTTACCTCACAGTCGTTAGATGTAGATCTAATGGTCAGAAATGACGGATGGTAGACACACCATCATCACCAACTTAGTCTTTTGTAGGAGTACTAGCAAGATGTTCGTGCATTGCACGAAACATCAATATGCATATTTTTATAGAACACTTGTTGTGATTGACCCATGTAGGAGTAATCCCATGTGTAAAAACTAATGATATCTCTTGAAAGAGGAGATAAGGTGAAGAGGAGTGGGCGTGGTGGTGATTGGTGGTCGGACTGAGCGGAGGCAAGGGGATGGACGGTGCCGGCAGCGGCCACCAGGCCAGTTTGTTCCAGAGGCTTCCTTTTTTAATTGCTCGATAATGAGGTTGTTGGAGATAAGGATGAACGAGGCAAGGCCTTGTCTGCAAATGTGGAGAGAGGTGCAGGTATCTTTTAGTTTAATTTCCATCCGTCAGATATAGATCGGACGGTCTATTGCAAGATGGCACACATACCATCATCACCAACTTGATTTTTTAGAAGAGAAGAAATATAAGTATGGAGATACAAATGTATTATCGATACTTGTTTGCGTAAACTAGGATCTACATTCTATTCGATGGCTCAGCATGTGGGGCCTTAGCACAATGACTTCTCGACTGTGTAAAACAAAGGTTTTCTCGTCGCCGATAAGAGGGGGTGACGGCGGCGCACTTTCGGCTTGCTCTAGTCCTAGTAGTCATACTAGGTGGTCTACGCACGTGTAGATTTATTCTTTTTCACGTCTCATGTTTACCGTACTGCCACGACTGTTGATGAATAGACAGTAAGTTATTCACGGGGAAACCCTTGTTGAGCGTGTTTGAGAGAGAGAGAGTGCATGTGTGATATGTCTAGAGACTGAGGCAATGATAATAGATTCTTTATGTCTATGTGTGTGGAGGATAGAGAGAGACATGTACATGGGGCTTTGTGTTGTGTAACGTGGAGACACATAGACATAATCAGAGAGTGAGTGTGTGAGATACACATGCGGACATGGAGAGAGATGTGTGAGTTAGAGTGATGGAGAATTTTGGTATGCATCTGAGCTAGAGAGGGGGTATATACATATCTAGAGCTGTAGAGAATATGCAAGGGTGTGTGTCTTAAAAGAAGGATCCAGATAGCTAGATGGGTGTTTGTGCGTGTCTGTGTGTGTTTGTGTGCGCATTTGTGTGTGAGAGGGAGTGTGTGTATGTGGAGTAGAGAGACCACTAATGATGTAAACCTAGTATAAGGGAATGGGGAATGGTGTGACATGTGTGTCAAAGAGAGACAAAGGCATGTGTAGTAGCGGGATAGCATGGGTGCGGGCGGGGAGCAGACTATTTGGAAGAGACATCGAGTGTGTGTGGGAGAGGGGTGTGAGAGAAAGAGAGAGAGAGAGAGAGCTAGTGACAGAGAGAGAGGAACAGAGGGGGGAGAGAGGGGTTGTTTGTGTCCATAAGTGGCGTATAGATAGCGAGACAATGTTGATGTTGTTCGAAATTGGCCTATGTATGGAGACGCAAGGGAAGCGAGTCATCGTGTGTGTGATAGGGACTTCATGAGAGATCTAGAATAGATGGTGTAGAGAACAACGTGCGAGATTGAGAACGATGATACATTAGGGAGCTACGGAAAGAGTCACGACATATATGTATACAGGGAAGGAGCTGGGGCGGGTCCGCATGTGGGAGAGATAGAAAGAGGAGAGTGGTGCACAAGGAGACAAAGTGTGCTTGTTTGCAGTGGGGGTGGTGTGTGAGGTGAGTGTACGAGAACCACATAACTAGGGAGATAGACGTTTTGGGGCGACGTTTTGTGTGTATGAGAAAGATACACTCTACATAGTGCGTGTGCTTGGGAAAGAGAGATGCTGGGAGACCTGGAGAGTGGGGGAAGAGATGTGTGCATGCCCGAGAGACAAAGTGATAAAAGACCTATATTGGGGTTAGGACTTTAGAAGAGACGGGGTGTTAATGTGCTCGTGTGTTTGTGTCTGGGGGAGAGAATGGCGTGTGTGTGGGATGGGGTGGGCGGGGGGTGGGGGCGACGGACGGGGTGGGGGTGGGGGTGGCTTCAGATAATGAGTTAGGTGTCTATATTTGAGGGACCTTAGTGTAATTGTGATATATATGGTCAATAGTGTGTGCCCTCATGGTTGATCAATTTTTTTCACGGTTTGGACTACGAGATAACGATACTTTTCAACATCCGTGATATACCTTGATGTACCAGAATTACAAACCTAAGATTGGAATTTTGGAATTCGACTCCATCATTAGCTTTTGTAATTCATTTAAACGGAGGTACATTTTTTAAGACAGGATTTTGTGATTTCAAATTCATATATCAAACCTAGAGATATACACATACAGGCATGTTCAAACTTTATAATCATCCACTTTATTCATACACATACACATTTTTGCTTTTGTCATCATATTTAGGAGAAACACATTTGGAATTTCATTTCAATTGGACTGTATGATGGTATTTACTTGTACTAGCTCAATGATCCATATTTGAATTGAATGGACAATCTAAGTTTTGAGTTGGAGACATTGATTTTCAAAACTTGCACTTTTTTTGCGTGCAAAACAAATAAATTCTCGGCCATGATATCATAGTCGGACGTACAAGAGCAGAACACTTATAATTTCAGGCGTCAAAAGCTTTCAAACTTCCCACTCACATCGAAATATCTCACGCCCAAAAGTTTAGCCCTATGATATTCCTGTTTTACCCTTCCCACATGAACGGAAAAGGGCTGCTTTGGTAACTCCATTGTTTTCCTCTCTTTGCCCCCAACATTCTTCCCCAGAGCCCCTCTCCTTCCCCTCCCAGACCCCCCAACCATGGCAAGCCACCGAATCTAGTCCTCCGCCGCAACGGTGGACCTCACACCCCACCGGATCTACCTTCCGCACCTTGGAACCCCCAACTGCCAACTCGCCACTTCACCGGAGCCGCTTCACCTACTGGCTTGTCCACCGCTCCAGATCTCCTTGACCGCCATCATGGTCCACCGCACCGGATCTGCTTAACCGGCGCCCTCGTCCACCATAGTGTAGGCCCTTCACTGACTCCCTCGTATGCCCCATCGTTGGCCCTACATACAAGCCCTCGTCCGCCGCAACAAATCCACCTCACCGAAAGCACTGTACACCGCGCTCGTCGAAGCCTTCATCCACTGCACCGGACCCGCTCCACGGACGCCATATTGAACTCCACTGGCCCTGCTTTACTGATGTCACAGCCTCATCAGGTTATTCAATTTGTACTCCTTCGGTTTTTCTCTTCTTTATCATGCAACTGTTCACTTACCATAGATGAGCTTTCTTGTATGTCGACAGGCGCCGCAACAGAACCACTAGAGCCGCTTCAGCGACGGTGACAGTCGGCCCAAACTCAACCGCAACACGAGCACCATCAACGATCCTTAGCTATCAAATATGACAATGATACCCATACACCACTGAGAATCAGGAACTATTGTCCAACGGCCGGCGCCTACGTTCACTTTCTTAGCATAAGCACCGCACCTTTGAATTTCTTTAGGGCATCATTCAATTTTTTATGAGACGCGTTATTCTTCTTGCACCTGTAGGGCCATACTTCTGGCAGTGAACATGTTACATGTGCTAAATTACATACAAGTGCACATATAGTTAATATGCTTTAGTTTTGTCCTAAGTATTACTGTACTTCCTAGATATCACTTCCTACTATTTTACTTCATGCATGCTATATTTCTGATAATGGTGTTGTTCTGATGCCACCTGTTGGTTCCATCAGACTGCTTCATGTTCTCTATGCTTAATTACACATCAGCAAACTAGAATGTGGTTCTGCTATTTTTTGTTCGTTTTACCCTACATTTTGTGATGCTAGTTATTACATCACTGCTCCAAGCCTCTGTTCATTACTTTTTTGTGTGTTCTTGATCTTCCCAAGTTGCATGACTAATTTGATGCTTCTATTAATTATGGAGCTGCCAACCCCATCAAGAAAATTATTTGTTCTTTTGGGGCTGGCACCTCGAACAAGCATAAAAATAGAGTGAAGCAGATATATTGTCGTGTAAGCACACACCCTTCTTTAATTAGTTTAGATGAACCATTGATGATCAATTCGAAACAGTGCATGCGATTAAAATTAGTTTTACCTAAATAGAGGGTGCAGAATAAACTACAACAACTAGATTTGCAACCACGGGATGCTGACGATATCTTCAAAGAACATTGCAACAACAGCGAGGCTTCACAGCAACATATGGTAAGCCAGTGTGTTTTAGTACATGTGAAAGGTAATGCATGTGGGATGCTTTCTTGGCTTGTGCCCTCAACCTGTAATCCTACAGAATTACAAATAGTTTAGTTGTATGCTTTGCTGTATTGCTTGATTCGAATGCTTGTTTGTTACTTGTTAGGCTATACCTGAGTTGGCCAATATATCAGCAGTGCCTGCTCTACTATCATAAAGAAATGCATGCCTAGTTCATTTGAGTCCTTAACTTTTCCTCTGAACTTCATCACAAGACTGTCTTCGTAGTTTATATGAGGCCACACTGTTAAGTGCTTTCTCAGATTATTTGAACTGCTTAGATGCCTTGGCAACTTAAATATAGTGGTGGTACACTCCCTTTCAACTAGGGATGTCAACTGGGTCCCGTTTAATCCCGATTGAAGTCCACTAGTGGTATGATAGTTCAAAAGAGTTTTTGTTTTTTGGGGAAAATGAACTAGGGAGCTAGCAAAAACTAACCAGATGGGACTGGTGGATGTCATTTATTTGCCACTTACATCCCTAGTTTCATCTTACCATTTTAATTTCTTTTCGGCTGATGCTGCTTTGAACCATTTAAATATAGCTTGCCATGCTCGGCAATAATTCATATGTCGTTTACCATGTAAGCTTACTACCTGGATCATGCGATAACTATCTCTTACTTATGTCCAGCGGAAACCTTTCAGGATGCCGTTCACACTAGGACACAATGCACAACCCCAGAATCTATTTGTGGAAGCAGTGCGCCATCCATGTTACCAGATGGTAGCAGTTCAGAGGCAACCCGTCGGAGAGCAGTCTGAGCATAGATATTATAGTTCTTGAAGCTCTACTAGAGGCAGAAAGAGATGGTGTGGCTGCCACGAATGAGGTAATTTTGATCTTGAGGCTGGAAATTATGCAATTAGCTGCACACATTATGCAAGCAACCCAAGAATTGGAGGAAGTAAGAATGTTGCATTTGAAGATGGAGGAGGTCCTGCTGTTTCTTCTATCTGAAGCCCAGGGTAATCCCATTTCTTCTTTAGATACCAATTGAAATTGTCAATAGATTATTGTACTTGCATGTTGTGTCATGTCTCTGAATGGATTATGTTGTAAGACCCCCTGAGTTGTCCATGTGTTGTAATGATCCGAATTTTTTAGGCGAGGTAATCCTCAGTACTTGTATGTTTAACATAAGGTGAACTGTTTTTCGTGTGAGCATATTGTATTGGATGAAATAACTACTTGACTCAAAGTATATCCAACCTACTGAATTCGAAGATCACGACATTTATAAATCATAATCATATATAAAGGTGGAATAAATCTTTGTTGTGGTTTTGAAGAAATAAATAACAAAATGTAGAATTATCGATGGATATTCATAATCGAATATAAATTGGATTTGAATTTAGTTGCCAGGGCCCAGGGTAAACGTGAATGCTAATTGTCCCAAGTTTTGAACGAAGCGGCTAAACACCCACTATCATTTGTGGGCTGCCCGAAGCAAGTGTTTGCGAGATGGAAATTACTATCTACCCCTGACACTTTGACATCCTTATCGACCGGATTTACACTGCTGTCGATAGGGATAGACTAGTAACTTCAATCAGACGTGACATGACCGCCTCTGAGCCCATTCCGACATGGTGGGCGCCAAACGTGGGCGGCAAAACACATTTTATTCAATCTCGTCTGAAAGACATGTGTCTCTCCCTCCATTTCCCCATTCATACACGCTGGGTGGCAAAAAACTCTCCTCGCCCGAAATTGATGTAGGCAAATATTTTAAATAGGGGCAGATGTGTAACTTCCGTCAGAAGTGACACACCACCCTACCTGTCAGCTCCGTTCATACACCGTGGGCGCCAACCGTGAGCAGCAAAACACCCTCTCCTCTCCCGAAATTGCTACCGGCAAATATTTGGGAGATGCGAGATTACCATCCTATCCCCAACCGACGTGATGTCCAAAATTTTAAACGGGGTATAAGTTCGTAACTTTCCCACATTTCAGACAAGCGCGTCCCAAAGTTTGAGACCCCCCTCCCCCTCCATTTCCCCATTCATACACCATCGGCGCCACAACAACCTCCCCACTGCGGCCAGCCTCCTCCGTCCGCCACCCCATCCTCCACCTTGCCGGAGCCGCTACCCTGTCATCCACTGCAAGAGATGGACGTCTCTCATCCACGGCGCCGGACCAGGATTCTTTCATCGCGTCCTCTTACTTCATCGGCGCCGTCGTCCACCTTGCCATTGCTGCTCCTATGACCGCCTCGTCCACGGAAACATGATTTATCCCCCAACCCGACCGTCTGCTATCTAAAGTCTTCTTCCCGATCACCGACAGCCATCGCACCCGCAACACCCTCAACATATCAGCAGGGGCCTACACGGCATCGCAAGAGAAGTGGTACCCTTCCATATGTGCTTAAGTAAATGATCTCACCCAGAAAATAGATCGTAAATTGTTTACTGTACTTTTCTTGTCCGTACCAAATCGTAGTGGCTAGTTGAAAGCAAACATTGGTTGCGAAGTAGCTTTGTCTAGTTTGCACCTTCAGATCCGCCATGGCACGGTCACTATACTCGTAAAGCTTATGGTTTTCCCCCTTTATATTCACTACCATCATCGTAGGTGCTTCATGTCGTGCTAGCACTGCTCCTCAAGACCTCAACCCATCAAGCAAAACAACATGCCACTCATAATTCCAACTTAGGTGTTGAAATACGAATCTGATATGATGCTCATATTACTAAAACAGAGAACGTTTAATTGGTCACCTAATGTTCCTATATTCGTTTCGAAAAGCATGTGCGCCACCCACTGGTCCAGCTAGTTCCACTTTTCCTAATTTTACTCCCGATGCTTAGGGTTTTCCCCCTTTATCTACTCTACTATGATCTGCGTAGGTGCTTTCTGTCATAATAGCATGATTCCACCCTTCAAGCTAAACAACACAGGGCTTAGTTGTTCAAATATGATTGTGATATGATACTAATATTGGTTAACAGACACATTTAATTGGTTAGCTAAAGGTCCCACTTGAGTTTCCAAATGCATGTCGCGACATATAGAGAGACAGCAGAATTGCATTTCTTTGTCACTTGTTGACTGTACTTTCTTGTTGATATGTCTCCAACGTATCTATAATTTTTTATTGTTCCATGCTATTATAGTATCCATCTAGAATGTTTTATATGGATTTATATGCTATTTTATATGATTTTTGGGACTAACCTATTAACCTAGAGCCCAGTGCGAGTTTTTGTTTTTTCCTTGTTTTTGAGTTCTACAGAAAAGGAATACCAAACGGAGTCCAATTGACGTGCCAATTTTTGATGATTTTTTATGGACCAAAAGAATCCCCCGGAGTAAAAGATTTGGGCTAGAAGAGTCCCGGGCTACCCACGAGGGTGGGGGCGCTCCCTACCCCCTGCGCGTGCCCCCCTATCTCGTGGTAGGCTCAGAGACCCCCCTGACGTGAGACCTACGCCAAAAATTCCTATAAATACCCAAACCTCCAGAAAATAACCTAGAACGCGAGTTCCGCCGCCTCAAGCCTCTATAGCCACCAAAAACCAATCGAGACCCTGTTCCGGCACCCTGCCGGAGGGGGGATCCCTCACCAGTGGCCATCTTCATCATCTCAGCGCTCTCCATGACAAGGAGGGAGTAGTTCACCCTCGGGGCTGAGGGTATGTACCAGTAGCTATGTATTTGATCTCTCTCTCTCGTGTTCTTGATTTGGCACGATCTTGATGTATCGCGAGCTTTGCTACTATAGTTGGATCTTATGATGTTTCTCCCCCTCTATCTCTTGTAATGGATTGAGTTTTCCCTTTGAAGTTATCTTATCGGATTGAGTCTTTAAGGATTTGAGAACACTTGATGTATGTCTTGCATGTGCTTATCTATGGTGACAATGGGATATTCACGTGATCTACTTGATGTATGTTTTGGTGATCAACTTGCGGGTTCAGTGACCTTGTGAACTTATGCATAGGGGTTGGCACACGTTTTCGTCTTTACTCTCCGCTAGAAACTTTGGGGCACTCTTTGAAGTTCTTTGTGTTGGTTGAATAGATGAATCTGGGATTGTGTGATGCATATCGTATAATCATACCCACGGATACTTGAGGTGACATTGGAGTATCTAGGTGACATTAGGGTTTTGGTTTATTTGTGGCTTAAGGTGTTATTCTAGTACGAACTCTAGGATAGATCGAACGAAAAGAATAGGTTCGTGTTATTTTACTACGGACTCTTGAATAGATCGATCAGAAAGGATAACTTTGAGGTGGTTTCGTACCCTACAATAATCTCTTCGTTTGTTCTCCGCTATTAGTGACTTTGGAGTGACTCTTTGTTGCATGTTGAGGGATAGTTATATGATCCAATTTTGTTATTATTGTTGAGAGAACTTGCACTAATGAAAGTATGAACCCTAGGCCTTGTTTCCTAGCATTGCAATACCGTTTATGCTCACTTTTATCACTTGCTACCTTGCTGTTTTTATATTTTTCATATTACAAAAACCAATATCTACCATCCATATTGCACTTGTATCACCATCTCTTTGCCGAACTAGTGCACCTATACAATTTACCAATGTATTGGGTGTGTTGGGGACACAAGAGACTCTTTGTTATTTGGGTGCAGGGTTGTTTGAGAGAGTCCATCTTCATCCTACGCCTCCCACGGATTGATAAACCTAAGGTAATCCACTTGAGGGAAATGTGCTACTGTACTACAAACCTCTGCACTTGGAGGCCCAACAACGTCTACAAAAGAAGGTTGTGTAGTAGACATCAAGCAGTTTCTGGCGCCGTTGTCGCGAAGGTTAGTGCTTGAAGGTATATCTTTAGATCTTGCAATCGGATCTTTTAGTTTCTTATTTTATCACTAGTTTAGTTTATAAAATAAAACTACAAAAAATGGAATTAAGGTTGCCTCATATGCTTCATCTTTTTAATGTCTTTCGTGAAAATGATGGGGAGGAAAATTGTGCTCAAGTACTAGAAGAAGAATTACATAAAATGCTTGGCATAAAATATGTGAATGATGAGCATGATTGCAATGTTGTTAGTATGAATTCTTTGAATAACCATGATGCTAATGATATGCAAAGCCACAAGCTTGGGGATGCTATGTTTGATGAAGATCATATGTTTAGTCCCCCAAGTTTTAATGAGCAAATTTATTATGATGAAAGCATGCCTCCTATTTATGATGATTATTATGATGACACGTATGCTATAAAGAATAAAGATAACCATGAAACTTGTCATCATGATTTTAATTTTCAATTGGATTATGCTTCACATGATAATTATTTTGTTGAGTTTGCTCCCACTACTATTCATGAGAAGAAATTTGCATGTGGAGAATAATAAAAATTCTATGCTTGTAGATCATGAAAATAATGCTTTATGTGATAGTTATATTGTTGAATTCATTCATGATGCTACTGAAAATTATTATGAGGGAGGAACATATGCTTGTAGGAATTGCAATAGTATCAAGTTTCCTCTCTATGTGCTTAAAGTTTTGAAGTTATGCTTGTTTTGCCTTCCTATGCTAGTTGATTATTGTTCCCATAAGTTGTTTGATCACAAAATCTCTATGCATAGGAAGTGGGTTAGACTTAAATGTTCTAGTCATATTCTTCATGATGCTCTCTTTATGTTTCAATTCTTATCTTTTATGTGAGCATCATTGAAATCATCATGCCCAGCTAGGGGCGTTAAACGTTAGCGCTTGTTGGGAGGCAACCCAATTTTATTTGTGTCCTTTGATTTTGCTCCTGTTTAGTAATAAATAATTCATATATACTCTTTATATATGTTTTTTATGTTTTAATTAGTGTTTGTGCCAAGTAGAATCTTTGGGAAGACTTGGGTGAAGTCTATGCGATCTTGCTGTAAAAAAACAGAAACTTTTGCGCTCACGAGATTTGCTACCATTTTTACTGGAGAGTGATTTTAGGTTGATTCTTTTTACAGCTGATCAATAGATAAATTACTCACGTCCACCAATTTATTACAGAATTTTTGGAGTTCCAGAAGTATACGTTTTATACATATTAGTACAGACTATTCTGTTTTTGACAGATTCTGTTTTCTATGTGTTGTTTGCTTATTTTGATGAATCTATGAGTAGTATCGGAGGGTATGAACCATAGAGAAGTTGGAATACAGTAGATATTACACCAATATGAATTTAGAATGAGTTCACAACTGTAACTAACTGGTGATTTGTTTTTTTTATACTAATGGAGCTGGCGAGTTTTCTGTTAAGTTTTGTGTTGTGAAGTTCTCAAGTTTTGGGTAAAGATTTGATGGACAATGGAATAAGGAGTGGCAAGAGCCTAATCTTGGGGATGCCCAAGTCAACCCAAGGTAATATTCAAGGACAATCAAGAGCCTAAGCTTGGGGATGCCCCGGATGGCATCCCCTCTTTCGTCTTCGTGCATCGGTAACTTTACTTGGAGCTATATTTTTATTCACCACATGATATGTGTTTTGCTTGGAGCGTCATTTTATTTTATTTTGTTTTGCTTGCTGTTTGAACAAAATACCAAGATCTGAAATTCTTAAATGTTAGAGAGTCTTCACATAGTTGCATAATTATTCGACTACTCATTGATCTTCACTTATATCTTTCGGAGTAGTTTGTCATTTTCTCTAGTGCTTTACTTATATCCTTTTATAGCACGGCGGTGGTTTTATTTTGAAGAAATAGATGAACTCTCATGCTTCACTTATATTATTTTGAGAGTCTTTTAGAACAGCATGGTAATTTGCTTTGGTTATAAAATTAGTCCTAATATGATGGGCATCCAAGATGGGTATAATAAAAACTTCCATATAGAGTGCATTGAATACTATGAGAAGTTTGATACTTGATGATTGTTTGAGATATGAAGATGGTGATATTAGAGTCATGCTAGTGAGTAGTTGTGAATTTGAGAGATACTTGTGTTAAAGTTTTTGATTCCCGTAGCATGCACGTATGGTGAACCGTTATGTGATGAAGTCGGAGCATGATTTATTTATTGATTGTCTTCCTTATGAGTGGCGGTCGGGGACGAGCGATGGTCTTTTCCTACCAATCTATCCCCCTAGGAGCATGCGTGTAGTACTTCATTTTGATAACTAATAGATTTTTGCAATAAGTATATGAGTTCTTTATGACTAATGTTGAGTCCATGGATTATACACACTCTCACCCTTCCACCATTGCTAGCCTCTCTTGTGTCGTGCAACTTTCGCCGGTACCATACACCCACTATATACCTTCCTCAAAATAGCCACCATACGTACCTATTATGGCATTTCCATAGCCATTTCGAGATATATTGCCATGCAACTTTCCACCGTTTCGTTTATTATGACACGCTCCATCATTGTCATATTGCTTTGCATGATCATGTAGTTGACATCGTATTTGTGGCTAAGCCACCTTCATAATTCTTTCATACATGTCACTCTTGATTCATTGCACATCCCGGTACACCGCCGGAGGCATTCATATAGAGTTATATTTTGTTCTAAGTATCGAGTTGTAATTCTTGAGTTGTAAGTAAATAAAAGTGTGATGGTCATCATTATTAGAGCATTGTGCCATGTGAGGAAAGGATGATGGAGAGTATGATTCCCCCACAAGTCGAGATGAGACTCCGGGCGAAAAATAAAAAAATAGAAAAAAGAGGCCATAAAAAAAGAGAAGGCCCAAAAAAACAAAAAAATGAGAGAAAAAGAGAGAAGGGGCAATGCTACTATACTTTTACCACACTTGTGCTTCAAAGTAGCACCATGATCTTCATGATAGAGAGTCTCCTATGTTGTCATTTTCTTATACTAGTGGGAATCTTTCATTATAGAACTTGGCTTGTATATTCCAATGATGGGCTTCCTCAAAATGCCCTAGGTCTTCGTGAGCAAGCGAGTTGGATGCACACCCACTTAGTTTCTTTTTGAGCTTTCATACACTTATAGCACTAGTGCATCCGCTGCATGGCAATCCCTACTCACTCACATTGATATCTATTGATGGGCATCTCCATAGCCCGTTGACACCCCTAGTTGATGTGAGACTATCTTCTCCTTTTTGTCTTCTCCACAACCACCATTCTATTCCACCTATAGTGCTATGTCCATGGCTCACGCTCATGTATTGCGTGAAGATTGAAAAGGTTTGATAACATCAAAAGTATGAAACAATTGCTTGGCTTGTCATCGGGGTTGTGCATGATTTAAATATTTTGAGTGATGAAGATAGAGCATGGCCAGACTATATGATTTTGTAGGGATAGCTTTGCTTTGGCCATGTTATTTTGAGAAGACATGATTGCTTTGTTAGTATGCTTGAAGTATTATTGTTTTCATGTCAATATTAAACTTTTTGTTTTGAATCTTATGGATCTGAATATTCTTGCCACAATAAAGAAGATTACATTGATAAATATGTTAGGTAGCATTCCACATCAAAAATTCTGTTTTTATCATTTACCTACTCGAGGACAGGCAGGAATTAAGCTTGGGGATGCTTGATACGTCTCCAACGTATCTATAATTTTTTATTGTTCCATGCTATTAGAGCCCAGTGCCAGTGTCGGTGTCAAAACCGGCAGATCTCGGGTAGGGGGTCCCGAACTGTGCGTCTAGGCGGATGGTAACAGGAGACAAGGGACATGATGCTTTTACCCAGGTTCGGGCCCTCTCAATGGAGGTAAAACCCTACTCCTGCTTGATTAATATTGATGATATGGGTAGTACAAGAGTAGATCTACCACGAGATCAATGAGGCTAAACCCTAGAAGCTAGCCTATGGTATGATTGTTATTCTTGTTGTTGTCCTACGGACTAAAACCCTCCAGTTTATATAGACACCGGAGAGGGCTAGGGTTATGCAGAGTCGGTTACAATGGTAGGAGATCTACATATCCGTATCGCCAAGCTTGCCTTCCAAGCCAAGGAAAGTCCCCTCCGGACACGGGACGAAGTCTTCAATCTTTTATCTTCATAGTCCAGGAGTCCGGCCGAAGGTACAGTCCGGCTATCCGAACACCCCTTAATCCAGGACTCCCTCAGTAGCCCCTGGACCAGGCTTCAATGACGACGAGTCCGGCGCGCATATTGTCTTCGGCATTGCAAGGTGGGTTCCTCCTCCAAGTTCTTCATAGAAGATTTTGAACACAAAGGTAGTGTCCGGCTCTGCAAAATAAGTTTCCACCTATTGCCATAGAGAGAATAATATTTACACAAATCTAATCTGCTGACGTATTCCATAGCATGACATCACACCACGGCCAAGCCTTTATTCGAATCATTTCATTATCCCACCTCAGCGTGTTATGTGAGGCGGTCTCCTTGGCACATCTTGTCAAAGCAGAGATCGTGTCCCCTTATTCCGGGATTCTCATCAATACGGGCATGGGTAACCCAACCGGCCATTGATTACGGCGCTGGGGAGATAAGCGAGTTTTACCAGGCGGGTGGGGACGCGTAGTTGCGTCCGCCCATATAAGGAGATAAGGATCCACCTTTTCACCTACGCCTTCTTCCTCCTTTGCCTATCCATTTCCGCGCACTCGAGCTCCAGCGCCCAAGTCCGCACTCCCCACCTCAACCTTCTCCAGCCATGTCCGGAGTGGGAGGCAAGTGGATGGTCTCCTCCGTTACGGAGGGACACATCAAAAAGCTGAGGAAGGCCAGATACTTGTCTGACGACATCGCGCACCGGCTTCCCGAAGAGGGGCAGCTCGTCCCCTCCCCTAGGCCCCATGAGAGGGTGGTGTTCCTCCCTCATTTCCTCCGCGGACTAGGCTTCCCTCTCCACCCATTTGTCCGGGGGCTCATGTTCTACTATGGCCTAGATTTCCACGATCTGGCCCCAAACTTTGTCCTCAACATCTCGACGTTTATCGTCGTGTGTGAGGCTTTCCTCTGCATCTGCCCCCATTTCGGCCTATGGCTCAAGACTTTCAATGTCAAGCCAAAGGTGGTGCATAGCAACCAGGCGGAGTGCGGAGGCGCCATGGCTGGGGTTGGGGCCGCATTGCTACGCCTGCTCCGAACGTGCCAGGCGGTCTTGTTGTAGGTTACTCCGGGCGCGCTTGGCAGTGTCTGGCTTTTTAACGGCCGGACTGGAGAATTGCCTAAGAAGGCTGCTTTGTACTTCCGTTGCGAGGGCCGCCGTGTGCTCCTCCATTCGGAGGGAGCGCTCGGTGTTTCCGTTGACCGTAATTACTCCTCGAGGGCCTGGCATCTTGAGCTTGAGATATGCGTAGTGCGGCACCGCATTGAACTTTGCAAATGC
Source organism: Triticum urartu (assembly GCF_003073215.2). NCBI lineage: Eukaryota > Viridiplantae > Streptophyta > Magnoliopsida > Poales > Poaceae > Triticum > Triticum urartu. The sequence goes on from NC_053025.1 coordinate 109,772,622, forward strand.
GGTTCGCCCGAGCAGGGCGTGATAGCCACTGCGAAACGGGACTATATCGAAGATTAACTCTTCGCTTTGGAAATTGTCCGGAGATCCGAAGACCACTTCAAGTGTTACTGAGCCTGTAGAGTTGGCCTCTACACCTGGTATAACGCCTTTAAAGGTCGTTTTTGTGGGCTTAATCCTCGAGGGATCTATGCCCATTTTCCGCACTGTATCCTGGTAAAGCAGGTTCAGGCTGCTTCCGCCGTCCATGAGGACTCTTGTGAGATGAAATCCGTCGATAATTGGGTCGAGAACCAATGCGGCGAAGCCGTTGTGACGGATGCTAGTGGGGTGGTCCCTTCGATCGAAAGTGATCGGGCAGGACGACCATGGGTTGAACTTTGGGGCGACTGGCTCCATCGCGTATACGTCCCGTAGCGCACGCTTCCGCTCCCTCTTGGGAATGTGGGTTGCGTATATCATGTTCACCGTCCGCACTTGTGGGGGAAAACCCTTCTGTCCACTGTTGTTCGGCGGCCTGGGCTCCTCCTCGTCATCGCTATGCAACCCCTTGTCTTTATTTTCGGCTCTTAGCTTGCCTGCCTGCTTGAACACCCAACAATCCTTGTTGGTGTGATTGGCTGGCCTTTCAGGGGTGCCATGTATCTGGCACAAGCGGTCGAGTATTCGGTCCAAACTGGACGGGCCCTGAGTATTCTTTTTGAATGGCTTTTTCCGCTGACCGGATTTATAGCCTCTGAATCCGACATTAACTGCCGTGTCTTCATTGCTGTCGCTGCTAACGCGGCGCTTTTGCTTGTTCCGACGTGTCCTGCCACTTTTGTCCTTGGTATCCGAATTACCAGGGTTCTTTGCTAAGTTGTTACTGCGAGCTAGCCAGCTGTCTTCTCCAGTGCAAAAGCGGGTCATTAGTGTCGTGAGGGCTGCCATGGATTTCGGCTTTTCCTGTCCCAGGTGCCGGGCAAGCCACTCGTCGCGGATATTATGCTTGAAGGCTGCTAGTGCCTCTGCGTCCGGACAGTTGACTATCTGGTTTTTCTTTGTTAGGAACCGTGTCTAGAATTTCCTGGCCGATTCCTCTGGCTGCTGAATTATGTGGCTTAAGTCATCGGCATCCGGTGGTCGCACATACGTGCCCTGGAAGTTGTCGAGGAATGCGGCTTCCAGGCCCTCCCAAGAACCGATTGAGTCTGCTGGCAAGCTGTTAAGCCAATGCCGGGCCGGTCCCTTAAGTTTGAGCGGGAGGTATTTGATGGCGTGTAGATCATTGCCGTGGGCCATGTGGATATGAAGGAGGTAATCCTCAATCCATACCGCAGGATCTGTTGTCCCATCATATGATTCGATGTTTACGGGTTTGAAACCCTCTGGGATTTTATGATCCATTACTTCATCTGTGAAGCATAGTGGGTGTGCGGCGCCTCTATACTGGGCTATATCACGACGCAGCTCGAAGGAGCTATGTCTGTTGTGTTCGGCCCGGCCGAATTTGTTGTATCCGGAATGTAGATCACCTTCACGTGCCGTGGGGCGCCTGCGCGAGCCGTAGATCGATCTTGTTTGCCTTGCCTTGTCCTCCAGTACGTCTCGCAGGTCTGGCGCATTTTCCCGTGCCTTAGTTGAACAGCGCCGGGGCATGGCTTGGGTGGAGGGCCGAGAGGCCTCTCTGTCACGGCCGCGAGGTGGCCGGTCGGCCATGTTGTGCGCTGGTGATGTAGGTGCTTCCTCCTCTGATCGGGGTAGCGGCCTGCACTTTGGGTAACTCTTGGAGGGGCATTCGACTTCATACTCTTCGGCCGCAAGGACTTCTGTCCATCTGTCAGCTAGCAAATCTTGATCAGCTCTAAGCTGTTGCTGCTTTTTCTTGAGGCTGCTTGCCATGGCTAAAAGCCTGCGTTTGAAATGCTCTTGTTCGGTGGGGTCTGATGGTATGACGAATTCGTCGTCGTCGAGGCTTGCCTCATCTTCGGAGGGAGGCATATAGTTATCATCCTCAACCTCTCGGTCTGCCGCTCTCTCATAAGGGCTGGCTTCTCCATCTTCCTGTGCCGAATCTTGCTGGAGGGGGTGTTCTTCGGTGCTATCCGGGGTAGTATTATCTCCCGTGCCGGAATCACCGCTTTTGCTTTGGCGGGATTTAGAGCGGCGCCGCTGGCGCCGGCGCTTTGGTTGTTTCTTGGAGGTGTCATCCCCCGCTATTTCATCGCCATCTCCATCTTTTGGAGTATCCACCATGTATATGTCATATGACGAGGTGGCCTTCCAGCGCCCTACAGGTGCTGGTTCCTGTTCGTCTCCTGCATCGTCGTCCATACCGTCGATGTCTTCGGAGTCGAAGTCAAGCGTGTCGGTTAAATCGTCGACAGTGGCTACAAAGTGGGTGGTGGGTGGGCTTTGAATTTCTTCATCGTCCGCATCCCATCCTTGCTGACCGTAGTCCGACCATGTCTCTCCTGATAAAGAGAAGGACTTTAGTCAGTTCAGGATGTCGCCGAAAGGCGAGTGCTGAAAGATGTCCGCGGCGGTAAACTCCATTATCGGCGCCCAATCGGATTCGATCGGCAGGGGCGCGGGGGGTTCGGAGTCCGGAGAGGAATCCGGATCCTCGGAGTCATGGGTCATGCAGAGTGCGGGGCTGGCGTTCGGCTCGATCGCCTTTGAGATCGCAGCCCCCGAGGTGATGTCCAACCGCTTATCCTCGATTGGCGCAATAGGCTCCGAATTAAGGGTCGGAACCAATGCGTGTGCGGTCTCTAGGGCAGTGTTCGGCAGCAGAGCTAGATCATGCCCCTCGAGACAGTGCGGCGCGCTTGGCTGTGGCTCGAATCCGTCGAAGATCAAATCCCCGCGGATGTCTGCCATGTAGTTTAAGCTTCCAAACCTGACCTGATGGCCAGGGGCGTAGCTTTCGATCTACTCCAGGTGGCCAAGCGAGTTGGCCCGCAGTGCGAAGCCGCCGAAGACGAAGATCTGTCCGGGGAGAAAAGTCTCACCCTGGACCGCATCGTCGTTGATGATCAAAGGAGCCATCGGGCCTAAAAGTGACGACACAGAGGCACTCTCAATGAAAGCACCAATGTCGGTGTCAAAACCGGCGGATCTCGGGTAGGGGGTCCCGAACTGTGCGTCTAGGCCGGATGGTAACAGGAGACAAGGGACACGAAGTTTTACGCAGGTTTGGGCCCTCTCGATGGAGGTAAAACCCTACTTCCTGCTTGATTAATATTGATGATATGGGTAGTACAAGAGTAGATCTACCACGAGATCAATGAGGCTAAACCATAGAAGCAAGCCTATGGTATGATTGTTGTATGATGAAGTTGTTGTCCTACGGACTAAAACCCTCCGGTTTATATAGACACCGGATAGGGTTAGGGTTACACAAAGTCGGTTACAATGGTAGGAGATCTTGAATATCCGCATCGCCAAGCTTGTCTTCCACGCCAAGGAAAGTCCCATCCGGACATGGGACGAAGTCTTCAATCTTGTATCTTCATAGTTCGGGAGTCCGGCTGAAGGTATAGTCCGGCTACCCGAACACCCCCTAATTCAGGACTCCCTCACGAGGCGTACGTCATCTGAAAATCTATGTCTAGCACTTCTTCTCCTATCTCCGTTCGAGCGAGAGAGACAGAGAGAGGTTCGTCCGGCGGTCGTGCTATCGGAGGCTACTCGGCGTTCATCGCCGGACCAGGTTTCTCCCAACAATTGGCATCAGAGCAAGGTCGATCCACGGTGAGTCCGCAGCGAGTGTGATGGCGCAGAGGCCATGGTGGCGCGGTGAGGAAGCCACAGAGGCGCGGCACGGCGAGGCGGCATGGAGGCGCTGCACGTCGGTGTTGAGGCGCGTGGTGGCGTCGTTCCCAATGTCGGACGCGTGCTGGTGGTGGCGGCGTTGTCAGTGGCTGTGCGATGGAGCTCTAGGCCGTGTGTCGGCCTGAGGAGATGTGCGGTGCTGCGGCTGTCACCGGCATGCGTTGCCGTAGCCGGAGGAGATGGCGTATGTCGCCGCTATCGAAGACGAGGAAGACCACGCATGTCGCCGGAACGTCGGGCGTGTGTTGCCGGCGAAGAAGAAGATCCGCGTGTGTCGCCGAGGAAGAGGGTGGAGGCCGCTGCGGCGGCCATGGCAACGGCGACGACGGGAGCTGCACCAAGACGGGCAACGACAAATCAAGATTAGGGGAAGATTGTTAGGATAATCATGATTAAGTCAGTTGATTAGGTCGTGTGTGTCATGCACGTAGGTTGGTTAGACCCCAAAGTTGTTAGCTACGTGCATGCATCGGGATGGATGTGGTTGCATGTGGTTGAGATATTCTAAGAGGTGGGCGTCCGTGTGTGTGCATGGATAGAGTTTGTTAGACTCCAGACTCCAGGGTAGTTAGCTACGTATGCGTTCAGGCTGCGGAGTGGCCGGTGAGTCTGGCTATTTAAGCCATGTAATCCAGTTCATTGTAGAGAAGGGGGTATTGTGCTCGGTAAAGAGAAAAAGAAATGCCGTGCGTGCGGCCGTTGCGTCGTTCGTCGGCATGGCGCCATTCGTGCGGCGAGGTGTACGTCGTCTGAAAATCTATGTCTAGCACTTCTTCTTCTATCTCCGTTCGAGCAAGAGAGACAGAGAGAGGTTCGTCCGACGGTCGTGCTGCCGGAGGCTACTCGGCGTTCGTCGCCGGACTAGGTTTCTCCCAACACACCCCACCTTGGGACCAACTCCCAGCCAACCCGAGCTCCCGAGCCCTCCGGCCTCGAGCTCGACCATGCCTCCTGCTTCCCCGAGCACAGGCGGGACTCCTAGGTCCCGTCATCAGCCAAGAGCCCCGTTCCCGAGCTCCTACAGCCCCATGGCGCCCCGACCTCCAGATCGAGATGGTCTCGATCCTGAATCGCCAGGCTGGACTCCCTCGCCCTCTCCCCTGCTCTCCTTCCCTTTCTTCCCCATCTCTCCCTCCCGTGTTTCACCCTCTCTCTCTCTGTCTCGTTGAAACAGAGAACTCCCGCAGGTTCCCGCCGCCAACGGCCGCCATGGATGCCTCCCGAGCTTTAGTTCACCATGCGGCCGCCAGGAACTGGTGTCCCGCGACCGGATCCGTGAAGCTCCGCCCCTCGCCAGGCCTCGCTCGCCGCCATCGCGCCAAGTCCGCCTTCGTCCTCTGCTTCGCTGGCTCGAACCTGCTACTGCCTGCTTTGCTCGATTGAGCAGCACCACCACCGGATATCCTCGTCGTTGGGAACCGCCTCCTCGACCCCACCTATCCTGCCCGTTGACTGCGCCGCTGGAGCCCTGCATCGTGCCAAGTGCCGCCGGCGCCCCCAAGTTCCACCGCGCAGCTGCATCCTCTGCTTTCCCTGCTCGCTGTATCCTGAAGCCGCGCGCCTGCATCGATGGGGTCAGCACTCCCGAGCGCGTTGACCACGCCCTGTCTCTCGCTTCGATATGCCTGTGAGGCCCAGTGCCAAGGCCCAGCCCCGCCGCCCAAAGCCGGCCTCCTCTGCTTCCGACTGGGCCAAGCCCATGGGTGAGCAGCCCCTCCAGCCCCTTCTCTCTGTTGGGCCAGCAGATTCGGCCCGACTCATGTTTTTTTCCCGCGAAGCGATTTACTGATTATCCAGAGATGTGCAGATTTGCAGAAAAGTCCTTCATGTTCATGCATTAATAACTCTTGAACCGTGCATCAGATTAAAATGATTTAAATATGTAAAATGCTTAGAATTTCATCAAGTTTCATAATATGCTAATTTCATCCATGTTAAAAATGTTTAAACTTGCTGTTTGCATTAATTTGTATAAATGTCATGCTAAATTGTTTTATTTCATAACTAAATAACCGTAGCTCCGAATTTAATAAATTTTATATGTAAATGGGGTAAAAAAATGCATAGATTAACATGATGCACTTTGCATGTTTAACAACTCTAAAATATGGTTTAGGGCAGAACCGTACCAAATTCGAAATATGCATATGGGGATTTTCCGGAATTGTTGTTTGTTATTTCCGGCCTCATTTGAACTTGCGTAAATAGTTAGTTTACTTATGCTTCATCCCTTGCCATGTTAAACAACATTTAATATTGATGTGTAGCATAAACAAGAATGAACTAAATATTTGAATGTGGTGTTTCGTCAATATGCAACCCGTTGCATATTGATCTCCACTTAATTTGTAGTGTTGTTTGTTGCACTTTGCCATGCCATGAATCATTAAACTGGATGTGCATCATACTTGGTCGAGCATCATGTCATGTTTATGTGTTGTGTGTTTACCGTGTTGTTTGCTTCTTTTTGGTGTTGCTTCTTCTTGATAGTTCCGGTAACGTTGCGATTGTGAGGATTCGTTCGACTATGTGGGTTCGTCTTCTTCATGGACTCGATCTTATTCCTAGCGGGATTTTAGGCAAGATGACTGTCACCTTGGATCTCACTACTATCTTTTCTATGCTAGTTGTCTCGATGCTATCGCTATGTCGCGCTACCTACCACTTGTTTATCAAGCCTCTCAAATTGCCATGATAGCCTCTAACCTTTTCACCCTTCCTAGCAAACCGTTGTTTGGCTATGTTACCGCTTTGCTCAACCCCTCTTATAGCGTTGCTAGTTGCAGGTGCAGTTGCAGGTTGTTCCATGTTGGTACATGGATATCATGGATATCATGGGATATCACAATATCTCTTATTTAATTAATGCACATATATACTTGGTAAAGGGTGGAAGGCTCGGCCTTACGCCTGGTGTTTTGTTCCACTCTTGCTGCCCTAGTTTCCGTCATACCGGTGTTATGTTCCTTGATTTTGCGTCCCTAACATGGTGAGGGTTTATGGGCCCCTCTTGACAGTTCGCTTTGAATAAAACTCTTCCAGCAAGGCCCAACATTGGTTTTAACATTTGCCATAATAATATTGAACTAAATAATTAATTGGCATAGGGCGTCATGAACCCAAGGATTCTTTTCTACATACAGGGGGCCAGTGCTGATGGTGTTGGTCCCAAACTAGAGCACCGTGCGGGACCGCCCTAGGCAACTTGGGGTATCTGGATCATGTATGCTTAGCTTAACCGGACGTGGCCTGAGACGAGATACGCGCGGCTACTATCAGGGTGTCGGCACGCCGGGAGGTTTTGCTGGATTAGTTTTACCATTGTCGAAATGCCTTGTGCACAGGGATTCCGAGTCTGATCGGAGGGTCTCACGATGCAGGATTTTCTCCGCGGATCGTGAGCTTGTCATGGGCTAAGTTGGGACACCCCTGTAGGGTTTAAACTTTTGAGAGTCGTGCCCACGGTTATGTGGCAGATGGAAATTTGTTAATATCCGGTTGTAGTGAACTTGAAGTAAACTCAATTAAAATACACCAACCGCATGCGTAACCGTGACTGTCTCTTTTCGAGGAAGTTCGAGAGGAGAACACGGTTGGGTTATGTTTGAACGTAAGTAGTTCAGGATCACTTATTGATCATTACTAGTTTGCGACCGTTTGCGTAGTTTCTCATCTTACTCTTGTACTCGTAAGTTGGCCACCATACATTGCTTAGCCGCTGCTACAACCTCACCACTTACCCCTTTCCTACCCATTAAGCTTTGCTAGTCTTGATACCCATGGTAATGGGATTGCTGAGTTCTCGTGGCTCACAGATTACTACAACAACAGTTGCAGGTACAGGTAATGCGATGATCATGACGTGAGAGTGATGTTTACTTGTTTTGGAGTTCTTCTCCTACTTCTTCTCCGTTTGAGGGATAGGTTCCTGGTCGGCAACCTGGGCTAGCAGGGTAGATGACGTTTGAGTTTCTGTTTGTGTTTCATCCATAGTAGGATGTTGTTCTTATGTATAATGTTTGATGTATTCATGTGGCATTTGTATGCCTTGTATGTATCCCCAACTATTATGTCAGGGTACGATGTAATGATATCCACCTTGCAAAAGCATGTCAATATGCGGTTCTATCCTTAGTGGTACCTTCGAGTTCCTTTAGGATAGAGTCACATATTGGGCGTGACAAGTTGGTATCGGAGCCTCAACCGACCATAGGAGCCCCCTTGGTTGTCCGTAGTTGGCCGTTGTTGAGTCTAGAAGAAAACTTTTTTGGAGTCTAGTTATATCGGAGAGTAGGAATTCTTTTTACTCCTCAGTCCCTTCGTTGCTTTGGTGAGAAATCTCGACGTGCGTGTTTTGAATTACTCCTCTTCCCCTTCAATTTTTTTTAGGATCACGCAGTTAGTTTTCGTACGTTGTGATGTCAGCTCTTCTCATCCGGTGCTTTTCTCGTCAAGTTGATTCGAACCTCGTTGTCTTTGGCGAGATCAATCCTCAGTTCTTTCTCAACAATGTTGTTTCCCCGTTGAAGTTTTCTTTCTTTTTCCCACCCACCCACCCTTTTTCTTCTTGGAGCCAGAGTCCGTAATCGAGTATCCATCCTACTCGTGTGAAGCCTCTGCATTCTTTCCTCAATTATTTCAACTGATGCTTTTCTCTCCAAGTTATTCGTTGGTTCCCCGTTCAAAGTTGCCTTTGTTTTTGCCACCCTCCCAACCCTTTTTCTTCCCGGAGCCTGAGCCTCTATTCGAACATCAATTTCATTCTTGCGGAGCCTCTTCAGTCTTTCCTCAATTGTCTCAACCGGTGAATTCTCGTCAACTTCATTATTCTTCATCTCATTTTCTTTCTGGTGGATTCAATTCAAGTTTTTTGTTGTTGATCATATTCTTTTCCTCGACTCAAGTGCTTCCCCTTGCTCGTTCACCTCTCTCCAGTTTATCGTTCCGGAGTTCCAAAGACATCACAGAAGATTCGTGCTTGCATTCAATTATTTCGAGGTTTTAACCTCATTCAAGTCTTTCAGTTGTTTCGGTGCGTCATCTCTCTCTCAACCGATCCTTTCCAACGGTGTTTCTTTTCAGTGGGCCCTAACCCACATGTCTTTTCCTAGGATCTTACCGGACTCTTCTAATTTTCCCAGAGTTATTCACAAATTCTTTTCGAAGTGTGACGTAAGGATGGATTCCATCAGTCACATGCCTTCTCCAAGATCGCTTCCAAATTCTTTTTCAACTTTCGTTCAACTTTTCCTCTTGTTCATTCTCCTGGAGTATATCAACAATTTTGGTGGTGTTCCTCGTCGTCATTCTCAACATTTGAAGAACGAAGAAGAGTTTCTCTTAAATCTTGTCCGTTCTCTCGAAGATTCTTGGTTCTACTTCATGTTATCCTCTCAAATTATTTCGTTTGTCAGAAATTCTTTTCTTACCCATCTGGAGTATTTCAAGAGTTGTTTTCCATTTTGATTATCCGGAGGCCTCCATTTCAGAATATATTTTTTCGTTCCAAGTTTTCAACTTTGTTCGTTCCCATATTTGTACCGGTGCTTCGTTCAAGCATTCTTTAATCAGTTCGCGATCTCTTCGTTCTCTTGCATCTTGATTCACTCAAGTATCTTCACTCGTTCTCTAATTCTTTCCGGCGATTCGTTCTCTCCTCTTCGTTCGTTTTCATTGCCACGACGGTTCGTTTAAGATTTTCACTTCCATTCTTATTATATCAATTCATTCGTTCTTTCCAGTCCTACCGATGGGTCAGGAAGACCTTCCCAATTTTTGCGCTATATCTCCCCTTAATCTTTTCCAACGCGAATAAGTTGTATGCAATCCATTGCTTCTCATCAATTTAATTGATGAAGGATAAGCATAACATAATTCTTATTCTTCTTTCATCAAGTTGATAAATTCCTTCCTTCGGAGATTTTTCATGATGAATAATCTCTTGATTCTAAGTTGTTCATATTTTCTTTTCCGGAGTTCCAAGTTTTTCTAGCTTGTCTAGTTGCTAAGCTCAATCTAAATCATTTTAAGGCTTCACCTTATGTTTTCAACTTATCTTTCTTTCTATCATCCTTTTATTACTGGAGTTCTTCATGGAAGCTACACGGTGGTTCATAAGGGTTTAATTCATTCTTCAAGCATTCGTCAAGATTCTTGTTGGAAGAGCTCAAGTATTCTTCATCTTGCATTCTGAAGTGCAATTCTTTCTATCTTATCTTTTGAGGTGGTGTTATGTCATTCTTGACAATTTGAGTTCGTGTTTCATGATTCACAAGTTTTCAAGAGTGATATATTTTAAACCCATCATTTTCAATTTGTTCACGAGATCTCTTCAACACAACAATTTCTTCGTTGGTGTTATCTTGGTATAGATTTCAATTAAAGCCTTCCCTAAGGAATGTTGCTAATTGTGGTGCCTACCGATAATCCAAGTTTCCTCCTATTCTCTCGGCAAAAGGAGTTTTCATCTCCTTGTTGATCTCAATCCAATCAACTGTTTCTATTAGTGGCAGGTTGTCACCTCATAATTTTGAGATGTCTTCCATAAGCCCACAGCAAGCTTATCATTTCATTGTTGATAATCAAACAACTCCGTTCTAGCATTTCCGGTAAGCGTGCTCTTTCAAGATCTTGTTTTACTCCGTTCATTCCATTCCATTCTTTCATTTCTTCTGGAGGCATTGTGATGTTGCTCTCTTCACCCATCACCTCATTTTGTCAAGATCATGTTATTTTATTGCTTATCCATTTAACCGGAGTGTTGTGGCTCATTCAAGTTCCTTCATCTTAACAAGTTTTGCTCCTCTTCTCAACAAGAGTGCTATCCAATTTCTTTTTCACCTTGTATATCTCGTTTCAACCGAAGTGGTTTTGAATTATTTCTTGCCCTTGTGCCATTCTTCATGTCTTTGCAACCTTCTAAGGTTTGTTAGTTTCACTCGTTTGTCAAAGAAGCAACTTTGTTTCACCTCTTGCTCTTCTGCTTCTCTCCAGTGCCATCCCTAGATCTCAGGGCGAGATCTCTTGTAAGTGGAGGAGAGTTGTAACGACCCGAGACTGACGCTCCAGATGCCTTCCATTTATTTCCGTTGTCGCCGTGTGTTTTATTTGTTTGTTGCATTCATCATGTCATCATTTGCATTGCATCGGCACTCCATTGCCATCATGTTTTTTAAAACTTGCATCTCCTCCTAGTTGCCGCTTCTTCCTTGTCCCTGCTGACCTTCTCCCAGACCAACCGGTGCCGGACCGCCCTCCTTTCCTCTCATCTCAACCTAGCCCGCTGCTAGCCCACTATGCCTACCATAAATCCCCATCCAACTCGGGTCGTCCAATCGCGATCCGATGATCAAACTTGCTCCAAACCCCCCCTCTAGTCCATATGCTATTTATAGAAGATGACACCCTAACCAAATCTGCCCCAACCCTAATTTCTAGGAGAGTTGTCCCATCCCCCGATTCCCTCCGCCGCCGCCACTGCGTTTCCTCGGGATCCCCTCGTTCCTTCCCGAGCCAACCCAGCACCGCCACCTACCTCCATCGATCCCCTCCACTACCACCGAAGCCTGCAGCCCCCTCCTCCCACCTTGGGATCATCTCCCGGCCAACCTGAGCCCCTCCCGCGCCCGAGCCCTCCGGCCTCAAGCTCCACCACGCCTCCTGCTTCCCCGAGCACACGCAGGACTCCTAGGTCCCGTCGTCAGCCATGAGCCCCGTCCCTGAGCTCCTACAGCCCCATGGCGCCCCGACCTCTAAATCGAGATGGTCTCGATCCCAAGTCGCCAGGCCGGACTCCCTCGCCCTCTCCCATACTCTCCTTCCCTTTCTTCCCCATCTATCCCTCATGTGTTTCACCTTCTCTCTCTGTCTCATTAAAATAGAGAACTCCCGTAGGTTCCCGCCGACAACGGCCACCATGGATGCCTCCCGAGCTTTAGTTCGCCATGCGGCCGCCATGAACTGGTGTCCCGCGACCGGATCCGTCAAGCTCTGCCCCTCGCTAGGCCTCGCTCGCTCGCCGCCATCGCGCCAAGTCCGCCTTCGTCCTATGGTTCGCCCGCTTGAACCTGCTACTGCATGCTTTGCTCAATCGAGCAGTGCCACCGCTGGAGTTCCTCATTGCCGGGAACCGCCTCGTCGACCCTGCCTCTCCTGCCTGGTAACCGCGCCGCCAGAGCCCTGCATCACGCCAAGCGCCGCCGGCGCCACCAAGTTCCACTACGCAGCTGCATCCTCTGCTTCCCCTGCTCGCTGCGACCTGAAGCCGCACGCCTGCATCGATGGGGTCAGCACTCCCGAGCGCGTTAACCACGCCCTGTCTCTCGCTTTGATGTGCCTGTGGGGCCCAGCGCTAAGGCCCAGCCCTACCGCCCAAAGCCGGCCTCCTCTGCTTCCGACTGGGCAGAGCCCATGGGTGAGCAGCCCCTTCTCACCGGAGCTGCTCCAACAACGGAACGATCCATCACAACAGAGCAGTGCCCTGGACGCTGTCTACAGATTCCTCAAATCTTCCTCCACACCTCCGACAGCCACCTCTGCCTCAACTTCTTCAGCGACCAACCCAATGATGCTGAGGTCGACATAGCTACGACAAAGAGGTTGTACACTTGTCGCATCACTTATTACTCAACATTCATGTCGATCCATTGTGGCTATTTTGGTTCAACGGAAAAACATAGCAATGGGAAATTTTCCTATGGCACTCTACTATTCAATTATTCATGCATTTTGTTGGAAAGGAATGGGGCAAAACATCCACGTGGACCTACTTTTCAAAATCCTATGCATGAAAACAAGACCAAGTGCATTAGTGATAGAATAACATTCTAACTGTACACGCTTTCATATGATTTCACTTTATTTTGGCCATGTTTCTTTGCATTCCTCTACTCCTCCAATTCATGTGAACCAAACAACCAAGTTGACAGAAATCTTGTGTTCACAAATGCTCTATTTCCCATGTGCATTCCTATCCTATTCCGATGTCTTCCCTATCCCTGCGTTTTTAGAATCATGCATGCCAAATGAGCCCTTACAGAATTACTTCAGTTATAGGTAGATGTCAAAGAAAACTTTGTGTGGTTTGTCATGCTCCTGCCGCGACATCGTGCACCTCACCTGAGCTGCTCCATCGATAGAAGCATCCACCAAACCAGACATCACGACTCCTGATCGTCTTTCACCGCCTCAGATCTCCTTCCCTACCGCCGGCACCCACCGCAACGGCATCACCATCATCGACTCAGCAGATGAACCTGAGGAGTACACGGGTCCACAAGGGAGGTCGCACTCTTTTGTTTCTGCTTATGTTATGCATTGCTTAATATTACCTGCTACTTTATCAACCTATTCACCTCTTAGACTCCAAGTCAGGTCCAAATTGATGTTCAAACTTGAGTTATAAATTAGTTGTGGGGCACATATCGAGGCAGCAATGAATAGTATCTCTGTCTGATATCTAGTTCACCTAGGGTATGCCTATGTTGTTCATCTTGGGTGGGAGACAAACAGTAAAGAAATCATCATCTATTTTTTTATTAAATTAAAGCAATCATCAGCCTGCTATCATTATTTTTGGATCCATCCACTGGTTGTTACCATTACTCTAGATTTTTGCATGCTCTCCTTACATAATCTCACTATATTTTTTTGTATGCATGCTAGATATTGTACAATCATGCTGAAGATGTAGAGGAAAAGAGAAGGGTTTTGTGCGGCAATACAATGTCATGCAGACATCGCGCCATGGTGGGTTCAATGGCAAACCCTCCCCCCTGTCCAGATTGTAATCCAGACGAAGATATATGTTCTGAGGCGGATTCAGATGCAGCTGATCACTCCTATTTACCCCCAAGGTGATTGCTCTAACTGGGCATGGTGATGTTAGTCATATCATGCATATGTTGCCTTGCAGTGCCTACTTTTGACATCATATATGGCATCTGCTTAGTCTAGACATGTTCTGTAATGCCACCTGTTTAGTTTTAATATCATATATGGGAATTATGCAGTCTCATGTCTTTTAGCCAGCCATAATATATCTGAAATGTGCAATGCCATCCTGTTTAACTAGGCATCAGATATTTGGGTGATATCTTGCCCATCCTTTTCTTCATTACATTTCCATTTTTCGACAATGTTTGTACATTAAACTACTTTTCCTGCGAATCAGCCATTTGAGTGGGTGATGGAAAAATCTGGAGTGAAAACAAAGCTTTCAGAGTAGACAGTGCTACCTGTCGAAGCAGATCTCTTGCTGGGTCCCGATAGCTCCTCAGAGATGGATTTAGAGACAGATGACCAGTCCTATTCCCCCACCGAGGTGTATGCTCTAACTTGGCACGGTTATACTACTCATATCATGCATATGGTGTCTTGCATTGCATAGTTTAGACATCATATACACAATATTCAACACCATGTTCTTAGTTCAGACATCATATGTGCGAATGCCCTCTGCTTAGCATATAAATCACATATGTGAATTAAATCATGCGGTCCTATTAGTTAGATAACATGTACGTGAATTATTTCATGCAATCCTGTTTAGTTAGTCATCATATCTTTGAATTATGCTATGCTATCCAGTTTATATATACATCATATATGTGAAATTATGTTGTGACATCCATTTTAGTTAAACAATATACATGTCAACTATTTAATGCCCTCTTTTTTCCACACTATCTATTGCATCTGTCCATCTGTCTCTCATACAATGTCTGTACATTCAACTAGGTTTCCTGTTTATCAGCCATTTGAATTGGAGCGGGTGATGGCAGTATCTAGCGGAGTAAAAATACGGTCTTAAAATAAAATAGTGCTACCTCTTGGTGGAGATAGCACCCCGGTTGTACATGCACAAGAACCAGCCCTACCACACATAACCCAGACTCTCGCAGATTTTACCCCTACTGCGATGGACAGAGAACCAACTTCACCTAATCTAACCCCAACCCCAACAGATAGTAACCCAGTTCCTGTTGACACAGCACCATCTCCACCACAGAACTCCCAAACAAGAGCAGTTAGTAAGGCAGCTCCAGTGCCCAAAGCGCCAATACTACCATGGCGAACCCCAACTCCACCAGTTAGTACACCTATTCCTATGGAGGAAGCACAACCAGCAATTCATAGTTTAGCATCTATCGCATTTGATGTTGTGAAATCCTATGTGCGTATCTTCCCATCATGGAAATATTATACTAAAGATGAAGGAAAATGCCAGTTGCAGGTGTTTGTCCAGGACTTATGTGTAAGTAATGTTATTCATGATAATTACTTTGCTCTGTCCCATACATTCTACCTCCATGATGGTTATAATACAGCAAATTTTCCCATTTTTTCTATAGAGAAGGACCGATTTGGGAACTCTGGATGAGGTAACATGTGCTAATACCTCTGTATCTTCAAGGAATGCTTGGTGGCAGTATCAGAATTACCTGAAGAAAACATACTTCACTGGCAAAGAAACTCATCAAATTCCCTTACGTTCTCCTGAGACACATTTACTGGATGATGACTGGGAACACCTTGTTCTGTATTGGTCCCGAACCAAGAATGTGGTAAGGTCTATGAGCTCATTTTATTTTTAAGTACTATATGCTTGCGTCTTACTGTACTCTGTTCATGTAGAACAAGTGCTTAAACCTGAAGAACAACTCTTCTCATTTAAGATTCCATTGCTATCGTGCATACTACTTTTCTCTTGTATCAATGTATTTACTCATACAAACTTATTTTTAAATTGAACGATCCAATAGAAACTCCAATGGCACAATAGGTATGTTTACGCATGTTTCTTTAACAGGTTTGCTCTTATAAATAGCTCTGTTGTTTTCAATTTCAATTGTGTATACAGTTGACTTCTCATATCATGCACATTACTAGCATCACAACAGAGCCAATAGTGTTGTTATACATGTAGACCCGTGGTACCCATCTGAAATCTTGTTGTGCCGTGTAGTTTCCCATGCTTTGTATTCTTTCAGTGCTGCTTTCTCTTGAACTGATATGATTTGAACCGTGTCTCTATTTTGATTTGGCAAGACAATACAGTGACCATAGGACATAGATATATGTTTGTTTGATGCTTTTATAATGTACTACTTGGCAATAGAAGACTTGGTAGTTTAATCTTGTCTACCTTACTAATGAACTGGTTCACCGAAATGAGTTTCATATACTAGTACATGCTAAACCTGTTATATGTCCGCTTGTTTCTTCCTTTAGAATGCTGACAGAATATTGGGGAAGAGTGCCTTATTAAGCAATGGTAAAGGAAGTAATGCAGATAAGGTTCAGGATAGTGATACATCCTTGTTGGTCTACAACAAAGCTGATAAAATAGCTAAGGAAAACTACCTTGAAGACAGTGAGACAACCGCAAAGTCCAGTCTTGGTTTACTGTTCGAGTTACTAGCCACTACCGCTTGCACAAGTTATTCAAACTCACTGTCTGAATCAGTTTGGTTTCTTGAGTCTTAACTACAAGCTGAAAGACATCGATCAGTTGTGCTTTGACAAGAAGCGGAAGGACTGCGGAAGTCCCTGGAGCATCCAGATGCATACTTTCTGGTGCAACAGCAAGCATTGGAGGATTTTAGCGCCAAACAGGACAAAGTGAATAAGCTTGCTAAGCTTATTGCCAGCATGGTGGATACCCAGGATAACGTTTCTTGAGCTCTTCTGAAGTTGTTTCAGTTATGGACTTGTTTTGCTGCCGTGTTTATTTGCACTGGTGGCCAATTTTGACGGCCAATGTATGTAATATGCTGCTTTGTTCCCTATATTTGCACTGGTGGCGAACTTTGATGCCCAGTGGATGTAATATGTGTAATAGGCTAGCGTTAGTTGCTTGCTTATTTATTTCCTTATTATCTTGTTTAGTTGTTTGCTTGTAGTCCTGCATTTTTCTAGTGGCCACAATAACCTATTTTTGGTAACTAGGCCATAATAATCATGGCAACACACGGACTGTTGTAACCACGGGCCTCCTGCGGGTCGTAGGATCCATGGGCCTTCTATGGGCCGTAGGATCCATGGGCCTTCTACGGGCTGTTGGATCCATGGACTTTCTATGGGCTGTATGATCCATGGGCCTTCTACGAGCTATAGGATCCATTGGTCTTCTATGGGTCGTAGGATCCATGGGCCTTCTATAGGGCGTATAATAATTTCGTCAAACATGGGCCGTACTATTCGTGGACCATAACAGGCCGTTAATAGGCCATATTTGATAACGCTATGAAAACAGCCCAACGGGTTAACGGGACACAAACAGGCCGAATGTAACCACGAGCTGAATTTGGCCCATAAACAGAACAGGCCAGTAACAGACCGTAACTAACCGAATTCTAGAAATTAGCCCAACCATAAATGGGCCTTAGAAGGTCGAAAGTTAACACGGGCTGGAAACGGCTGGCGGAATAATGGGTCGTTGATGGGTATAAAGTGATACACTGTTCATTATGGGCCAGTTTCATCTCGGGCCTTTAATGGGCCCAGAGTTACAAAGGGCCTCATATGGACCGAAAGACATCATGGGCCATATATGGGCCGGAAGTTACAATGGGTTGGAATCATATTGGACAGACTAGATGAAGCTACTGGCTTAATTCTGATAGGCCATAACGAGCTGGGAGTTAGCGGGCCGTAAATGGGCTATATATGAACAGGTCGTTAACAGGCTTTCTGTGGGCCGGCCCATTACCTTTTGACCAAGTCAAACGGGCCGGCCTTTTCATCGGAATGGGCCTCTGTTGGGCCATGCCACGTGTCGACGTATCATAGGCGCCTCCTGTCCAATGAGTGGATGACATCTGTCCCAACGGTGAGCCAACACGTGTTTCCTCTGGCCAATGACAATTTTACACGTGGAAAATCCCCATTGGTCCAGGCTATTAACGGGTTATCGGATCCAAAACCGGACCCGATAGCTTAACAGCGACCTGTTACGGTGGATGCCACGTGTCGGTTACCCTTGACGAAAACACTTCCATGACCCGCCATTTATCGTCATGCAAGCGGACACTTCTGTGACGATAATTTTTGTAATGTCATGGAACACTTTTACGACAGCACATGTATGACTATCTTGATTCTGTCATAAAATCATCATCGATGTACATGCATGACAGAAAACGTGACCTACTATGACAAACACGTATCATCACGAAAGTGTATTTTTTTAGTGAGGAGAACCACGCAACACCACGTAAACAGCTCCTACACACAAAAGATCAAATACTTGCAACCCGACGTAAAAGAGAGGGGTTGTCAATCCTTCACGGTTAAAAAGATAGGTAAAATTGTAGTAGATTGGATAGATCGATCTCGCAGGAACGCGAGATAAAATAAATAATAATAAATTGCAGCAATGTATTTTTGTATTTTTGGTTTAATAGATCTGAAAATAAAAGCAAAAAAAAATAGATCGCAAAGGCAAATATAATAAAGAAGAGTCCCGGGGGCCGTAGATTTCACTAGTGGCTTCTCTCGAGAAAAATACCATACGGCGGGTAAACAAATTATTGTTGGGCAATCGATAGAACTTTAAATAATCATGACGATATCCAGGCAATGATCATTATATAGGCATCACGTCCAAGATTAGTAGACCGACTCCTGCCTGCATCTACTACTATTACTCCACACATCGACCGCTATCCAGCATGCATCTAGTGTATTAAGTTCATGGGGAAACATAGCAATGCAATAAGAACGATGACATGATGTAGACAAGATCTATTTATGTAGAAATAGAACCCATCTTGTTATCCTTAATAGCAACGATACATACGTGTCAGTTCCCCTTCTGTCACTGGGATCAAGCACCGTAAGATCGAACCCATCAAAAAGCACCTCTTCCCATTGCAAGATAAATAGATCAAGTTGGCCAAACAAAACCCAAATATCGGAGAAGAAATACGAGGCTATAAGCAATCATGCATATAAGAGATCAAAATACTCAAATAACTTTCATGGATAAAAACATAGATCTGGTCATAAACTCAAAGTTCATCGGATCCCAAAAAACACACCTCAAAAAGAGTTACATCAAATAGATCTCCAAGAGACCATTGTATTGAGAATCAAAAGAGAGAGAGGAAGCCATCTAGCTACTAACTACGGACCCGTAGGTCTACAATGAACTACTCATGCATCATCGGAGAGGCACCAATGAGGATGATGAACCCCTCCGTGATGGTGACTAGATTAGATCTCATGGTTCTGGAACTTGCGGCGGTTGGAATTGATTTTTGTCGACTCCCCTAGGGTTTCTGGAATATTGGGGTATTTATAGAGCAAAGAGGCGGTGCGGGAGGCCACCGAGGTGGGCACAACCCACCTGGGCGCGCCTGGGCCCCCAAGCGTGCCCTGGTGGGTTGTGCTCCCCTCGGAGCACCCATCTGGTACTTCTTTGGCCCAACAGGTGTCTTCTGGTCCAGAAAAAATCCACAAAAAGTTTCGCTGCGTTTGGACTCCGTTTTATATTGATTTCCTGCGGTGTAAAAAAACAAGCAGAAAACAGCAACTGGCACCGGGCACTATGTCAATTGGTTAGTCCAAAAATGATATAAAGTTGTTATAAAATGATTGTAAAACATCCAAGAATGATAATATAACAGCATGGAACAATCAAATATTATAGATACATTGGAGACGTATCAGTGGCTACTAATAGATTGATATGGATTGCCCTGTCGATGGTGCATCCTAGTCAGACCGCTTTCATGCCCGACAGACACATCCTCGAAGGGGTTGTTGT
This sequence comes from Triticum urartu, assembly GCF_003073215.2. NCBI lineage: Eukaryota > Viridiplantae > Streptophyta > Magnoliopsida > Poales > Poaceae > Triticum > Triticum urartu. The sequence goes on from NC_053025.1 coordinate 109,792,204, forward strand.
CTTGCACGAAACTTTACATAAAATCCACTCGAAGAAAATAGATGGGGTTATGTTCAAGGTGGATTTCAAGAAGGCATAGGATAAGGTCAAATGGCCATTCCTTGAGCAAGCCATGCGCATGAAGGGTTTCAATGGGGCATGGAGGGATCAGGTGGAGTCCTTTGTCCAAAAAGGTAGTGTCGGTGTTAAGGTGAATGATGACATTGGTCATTATTTCCAGACGCATAATGGTCTGCGACAAGGTGACCTGATGTCCCCTATGCTCTTCAACATTGCGGCAGACATGTTGACGGTACTCATAGGTCGGGCTAAGGAGAAAGGCCTGGTATGTGGACTTGTCCCTAATTTGGTGGATGGGGGTGTTTCCATCCTACAATATAATGACGACATGGTCATATCACTACTGCAGGATGCTGCTAACGCGGCACTACGATCAGAGACCCTTCGATGAAACTGTGTGCGATGCAATAATCACAAACGATGGTGTAAAAAACCGTCAAAAAAAGTGCAAATTTTTGCGGTGACGGATCCATCAAACACGGTTTAGATTTTGATTGCGTGTGCGATACAGGGCATACAGTTTAGTTCAATGAACTGTTTGCGATGAGGAAAAAGAACGGAAACGGGCAGCCATATGAAGGCATGCGCGATATACGGCATACAGTTCACTCGGATTAACTGTTTGCGATGAGGCGGAACAACAGAAATGGGTAGCTACATAAAGGTGTGTGCGATTGAGGGCATACGCTTCAGAAGGATTAACTGTTTGTGATTAGGCAACAAAATAGAAACGGTCAGCCAAATCAAAGTATCTGCGATTGATCGCATACACTTCACACGGATGAACTATTTGCGATTAGCCACAACAAACAGAAACAGTTAGATAGATCAACGTGTGTGCGCTAGACGGGCACACATTATAATTAAAAGAAGCATGCATGATGGTAATAACGAGCGCGCACAGTTCTGGAAACAAGACGTGTGCTAACATTGCCTATTGCGGTGCACCCTATCGTCCTAACGCCACGTAAGCGTCCGAGAAAGCGTGGCCACATTACGCCGTTCCGGAATAGTGCCGCACTTAGAAATTATAGAACCGTCAATAAATTTTGAGCCTACGTCCCTTCACATTCCAAATTACAAACCTGTTCACACCGATCAAAACCTAAACAGTTTCCTACTTAGGAGCGTATTAGTACTCGGTTATAAATACTACTACTCCAAGATGACTGCACATTCCTCCTCAACTCCTCATCCACAAAAACAAACAAGTCATTCATCATCGTTCCCTTGCGTCTGCCATGGCCAGCGTGAGTTCTGGGTCGAGAGATTGCCACCAGGAGAGGCGAGCATGGAAGCGGAAGAACGAGAGATGACCCGCCTCGCTGCGAAAGCAGCTGACATGTCCTACCACACGGCCGTAGCAGCACAGAGGTCCCTCCACGCTGCCGAAGCAGCACGGAGGTCCCGCCGCGCCGTCAATGCAGCAGACTGGTCCAGCCACGCCGCGAAAGTAGAAGAGATGCCCCACCGTGCGGCGAATGCAGCAGAGATGTCCTCCCGCCCCGCGGCGGCCTGGGAAAATGTCTCGCGGGTAGGCGAGGACTCTTACAGGCATATGCATGCCATCGTCCTTAGCCAGATTGATCAGATCTCTGGCTGGGCGAGGTTGTAGGATGACATGAAAGCCTCGTTTGAACAGGCTACCGGCGTCATCCGATAACTAAATGAGAGCAATGCGAAGCTCTGGGCCGAGCGCGACCTGCTGAGGGTGAAGATCGTCGGAAGTGCGAAGCAGCAGGATGAGACCACTGCCTTGTTGAAGAGGACCGGCGTCATCGTCGAGAAACTTATGGACGAGAATTCCAAGCTGCGCACCAAGCGCAAAAGGCCGGTGGAGGAATCTGTGGATGCTCTCAAGCAGCTTCTTGAGGACATGAAAGAGCTCATCGCCGCTCGCCCCGGAGACTAGTTCCCGCGGCCTGCAGAAACGCATTAAGAAAGTAGAGATCAGTGAGCCAGATCGTTGTCTTCCATCTTCTTTTTCCCTTGTGTATTTCGGGCATTGCCGCATGTGGCTTTTTTAAATTATGTTCCTAAATATGTAAGACAATTATTATCCACTGTCATCGTCCTTATATTCATCATGCTTGCTATAAGTCGCAGTCAATGTTATATAGGTCCGTCAGATCTTACATCGAGATCCGTGCAAAACTTTCTTTTTCAGATTTTCATTTTTCTCTCTTAAATCTCAATCCAGTGAGACATAGCCACGCTGTGAAACAGGGGCTCGGGCGCAATTAATGGAGACGTTGGGAGGGTGGTGCGCGGAGCATAGAGGTCAAAGGGCTCTCCTCCCGATGAGCATGCGCAAGGGTCTAGTCGCATGCCTCCCGTACTCAAATAGCTACGCCGCACGGCACCTCCTAGCCAATAAAAAAGGGACGCATGGCGGCACGTAATTAGTAAGTAGAACGCCCACAGTTTCAATAATAGTTGTGTTTCCGATTTGTAACGTGACAGCACTAGTTCCAAAATGACTTTGTTGATTGTTAATGTGTGCTCCTTCACAAATCAGACAGAAAAATTACCAAGCATGTTGGTGCCATGTCATGACACCATGCCAAGTTTCATGATTTTCAGGCGTGTTTTGAATTTACAGGAATTAAAAAACCAAGTTTCTCAATCTTTCCGGCCAAGCCACGACGCCCAGATGTTTGAATTTCGTTCTCATTTCTTGCATGGGATCTAGGCATGAACCCAAGGGCACAAATTTGATTTTTCAACCAATTTATATGCACTGGACCATGTGCATGTAGTTCAAATTTGAATTATGCACATAAAATGCCTAGAAAACCCATTTAAAGTATAAAAATGTTCAAACAAACCCCGAAAAATTACAAAACTTAATACAACACTCCTGTTGTTCTATTTCATACTAGAATTTTTTTGAAAGTAATAAGAGGAAACGGATATCGTTTCGTCCCCAAAGGTGGCACGTTCCCTACCGAAACCATCAGGCTTTTTGTGAGAAGCTCTGGTTTGTGAGAAGCTTATACCCAAACCTGCCCCCAATGGGATAAAAATTTACCACGTCATGTTAATGCCGCTCCATGATAGCATGCCAAGTTTCATGAATTTCGGACGAATTTTGGATTTAATAGAATTACAAAAGCAAGTATGTTGATGTTTGCTGGAGAGCCACGGTGCCGTGGTGTTCGAAATTCATCCCCATTTCTTGCAGGGGACCTAAGCATGCAACCAAGGAAACATATTTGAATTTTCAACCAATTTAGATGCATTAGAGAATGTGCATCTAGTTCAAATTTGAATTATGTACATAAATGCATTGAAAACTCAATTAATGTATAAGAATGTCCAAACGAACCTTGAAAAATTCCAAAAATTAACACAACACTCATGTTGTTCTATGTTGACACTAGGAAAAAAATTGAAATCAAGAAGAGGCCTTATGACTTGTTTATTTCAGTTCTTCACAATGTGATACTCTATATGTGCAACTATTTGCCATGCAGTTCAATTTTATCAATAACAGTTTCAACAATACCACTATGAATTACGATATTTGGTTGCTGTTAAGGATATTGCAGTTAACATGCATTTTTGTTTTTTAACAATAACTAGTGTACTTTAGACCTGCACAATACTAGTTTGAATGACTATTTGCTTGTTTTTAAATGTTATGCCTGATGCAGTTAACACACCTTTCCACTTCTTGTTTTGCTTAACTAGCGTGCTTAAGCCAGCACACTGAAGCTATCATTTGTAGATTATGTTGTCTGCCATGGAGGTTGATGTTTAGCCTGTTGTGCTTAACATGCCTTTATATGTACTCATGTAGGACAATATTAAGAACAGTGTTGTTTTCCATCAAGGTTAGTTTCATCGCATTGCTTATATGTACTCACTATTCAGAATGTCGGTAGCTGGTACCATATAGCCTGGGGCTGATAAGGGATTAATCGTCGAAACGGACATTTCACGGAATATATCTGAATCTTTTTTATTTTGTAGTGGATCCTGAAGCAGTTTGCTCAAGATTACCTCTCAAACTACATGATCGGCGGCCGGCCATCACAAGGGGTTGTACTAGAGTCCTGCATGCCTTCTGCATCCAAGAGAGCACAATAGGGCCATTCCACTTCACCTTGTTCAGCAACAGGAATGTCTATCGCCTCTTTCTTTACCATCTGTAATAGTACAAGTATAGAACCCTGGTTCATCATTCTTTATTTGGTGCTTATATAATTCTTAAACACATGTACTAATACGTCTCCAATGTATCTATAATTTTTAATTGTTCCATGCTGTTATATTATCAATCTTGGATGTTTTATGATCATTTTATAATCATTTTATATCAGTCTTTGGAACTAACCTATTGACATAGTGCCAAGTGCTAGTTGTTGTTTTCTACATGTTTATTACATCGCAGGAAATCAATACCAAACAGAGTCCAAATGCAACGAAACTTCACGAAGAATTTTTTTTGGACTAGAAGACACCTAATGGGCCAAGGCTGCGCGCCAGGAGGCTCATGTGCACCCTGGTCGGTTGTGCCCACCTTGGGTGCCCCCCGGACTGCCTCTTTGCTCTATAAATACCCCAATATTCCAAAAACCCTAGGGGAGTCGACGAAAATCAATTCCAACCGCCACAGAGTCCAGAACCACCAGATCCAATATAGAAACCATAATGGAGGGATTCACCACTTCCATTGGTGCCTCTCCGATGATGCGTGAGTAGTTCTTTGTAGACCTTTGGGTCCGTAGTTAGTAGCTAGATGGCTTCCTCTCTCTCGTTGAATTCTCAATACAATGGTCTCTTGGAGATCCATATGATGTAACTCTTTTTTGCGGTGTGTTTGTTGGGATCCGTTGAACTTTGAGTTTATGATCAGATCTATCTTTTTATATCCATGAAAGTTATTTGAGTTTCTTTGATCTCTTATATGCATGATTGCTTATAGCCTCATATTTCTTCTCCGATATTTGGGTTTTGTTTGGCCAACTTGATCTATTTATCTTGCAATGGGAAGAGGTGCTTTGTAGTGGGTTCGATCTTACGGTGCTTGATCCCAGTGACAGAAGGGGAACAGACACGTATGTATCGTTGCTACTAAGGATAAAACGATGGGGTCTATCTCTACATAGATAGATCTTGTCTACATCATATCATCATTCTTACTGCATTACTCCGTTTCTCCATGAACTTAATACACTAGATGAATGCTGGATAGGGGTCGATGTGTGGAGTAATAGTAGTAGATGCAGGCAGGAGTCGGTCTACTAATCTTGGACGTGATGGCTATATAATGATCATTGCCTAGATATCGTCATGATTATTTGAAGTTCTATCAATTCCCCAACAGTAATTTGTTTACCCACCGTTTGCTATTTTTCTCGAGAGAAGCCACTTGTGAAACCTACTGCCCCCAGGTCTATTTCTCATATTATTTGGCTTTGTGATCTATTTTCCTTTGCATTTATTTTCAGATCTATTAAACCAAAAATAAAAAATACCTTGCTGCATTTTATTCTTATTTATTTTATTTGGCGTTCGAACTATCAATCTACTACAATTTATTCACGTCTGTTTGCCTATCTTGAGGCGCCGCTACCCGAAAGGGATTGACAACCCCTTTTACACGTCAGGTTGCGAGTATTTGTTATTTGCGTGCAGGGGATGTTTACGTTGTATTACTTGGTTCTCCTACTGGTTCGATAACCTTGGTTTCATCACTGAGGGAAATACCTACCGCTACTATGCTGCATCATCCCTTCCTCTTTGGGGAAATACCGACGTAGCTTCAAGCCGCAATCAAAAGGAATTTTTGGTGCCGTTGCCGGGGAGGATCGTCAACATATACCAGGTTCCTAATCACAAACCTCATCTCCTTGCAATTTACATTATTTGCCATTTGCCTCTCGTTTTCCTCTCCCCCACTTCACAAAAATTTGTCGTTTTATTCGCCCCTCTTTTTCGTTCATCGTTTTCTCATCTGCTTAAGTTCTTTTCTCTATCGCCATGACCGACCTTAAAAAGGCTAGGGGTTTTCTCCCGAGTTTTAATGCTTTGGATAGCCCCTCTGTCCTCTCTAAGCTCATAAACAATGATGCTATGGAAGGAATTACCGGGGATGTTAAGGAAAATCTTAACAATTTTGATGAAGACGATCTCAAATTTTTTCGTTATTTACTTGATGAATCTTTGAAAGATGCTTTGAATAGGCTGTTGAGAATTCGAGCTAGATATGTTCCCCAATATCAGATAGAGATATACTTGAGAAGTTTTTATGTTGGTTTACCTTCTTCCTTCAAACAAGTTTTGGATTCTATATTTGAAAATGGTTTTCTTGGAGGGGATGCCATTAATACTTATGAAAAGATGAAAACCATCTTTGGGCACCAAAAGGAGGATGAGGTTGAATCAACTACCCTTTTGTGCTTTCATCAAAATGAAATAATCAAAGAGATGAAGGCAAGTTTAGATACGAATTTTCGCAACATGCTTAATCTTTCTTATGCTATCAATGGCCTTGTGCTTACACAAAAGAGAAAATTAAATTCCATTGATAGGAAATTTTCTCTTTGCTTTAAAAAGGACAAAGATGACAAAACTTAGATCCTTGCTTTATGCCTAGCTAAGGGCGTAAAACTATAGCGCTTGCTGGGAGGCAACCCAATGAATAAAATTTATTTTTGCCTTTTGCTTTCTGTTCTTGAGTGTTTGCACAATTATGCTATTGTTATGATTGTGTTTTTTTATTTTAATTAGTGTTTGTGCCAAGTAGAACCACCTATAGGATCTTCTTGGGTGATAGTTGTTTGATCTTGCTGAAAAACAAAAACTTGTGCGCTCATGAAAACAATTGTTAGAAATCACCAGAGCGTGATAAAATGCCAATTCTTTTTGCAGAAGATTAATATACAAATTACTCAGGTCTTCCTATTTTTTCAGAATTTTTGGAGTTACATAAGTATTCAAAATAGTCATATTGCTACAAACTGTTCTGTTTTTGACAGATTCTGTTTTCTTTGCGTTGTCTGCTTATTTTGATGGCTCTATGGTTTTCTTTGATGAGTTTTTGCCATATAAAAGTTGGAATACAGTAGATATAATGCAAAAAACAAAATATGAATAGGTTGCAATAGTACTTATAGTAGTGATTTATTTTCTTATACTAATGGATCTCACGAAGGTTTTGTTGAGTTTTGTGTGATTGAAGTTTTCAAGTTTTGGGTTATCTTACGATGGATAAAGGAATAAGCAGTAAGAAGAGCCTAAGCTTGGGAATGCCCCGGCATCCCAAGCTATTATCCAAGGAGTGAGAAACCAACTAAGCTTGGGGATGCCCCCGAGTGGCATCCCCTCTTTCTTCTAACGACCATCGGTATTTTACTAGAAGCTATATTTTTATTCGTCACATACTATGTGCTTTGCTTGGATTATCTTGAATGATATGAGTCTTTGCTTGTTTTATTTTGTGTTTTAAGTCTAGATTTCTTTCTGGACACACCTATTTGAGAGAGCCAAAAATATGTCATGACTTGTTAGAATTGCTCTCTATGCTTCACTTAAAGTTTTATGAGCTATGGACTTGCTCTAGTGCTTCACTTATATCTTTTTGAGCATGGTGTGCTTTAGTATTTTTTGAAGAAATGCTCTCTTGCTTCACTTAGATTTATTTGAGAGTTAGTAAAATTTTCAAGAAACTCTCTCTTTCTTCACTTAAATTAATTTGAGAGAAAGAAATATTATGCTCATGATCTTCACTTATATTTGTTTGAGCTTATCAAAAGCAACATATGAAAATTAGTTCCAAAGTGATAGATATCCAAGAAGGATATAATAAAAACTCTCATGAAGATCATTGGACAAAATAAACTTGATTTTTAGTAATAGTTTTGAGATATGATGATGTGATATGTGAGTTATGTTGATGAGTAATTATGCTTTAGTAAGAATATTGGTGTTAAGGTTTGTCATTCCCTATGCAAGAATGGAATTCAATAATTATGCAATGAAATTATATCCTACTTGTGATTCATTATTCGATGTTAATTATGCTTAATGCTCGCTTATGAGATTATTTGTTTCTTGGTTTGGTCACTTCTGAATCATTTGCTAGCCTTCATTTTGCACTAAGTATGATCTCTAGTTGTGCATCCAAAAACCTTTAAACCAGTTCTGCCACATGAGTCCACTATATCTACCTATATGCGGTATTCTTTTGCCGTTCTAAGAAAATTTGTATGTGCCATCTCTAATTTTCAACATAAACTTCTCTTTTGTGTGTTTTTGTACTGCTCACGGAGCGGTGAGGGGTGGCTAATATTTTCCAAGCTAGATGTGTTATTCTCATGATGAGTGTTTATTCACTTGTCATTGCACGAGAGTAAGGCAAAGGTATTAGGGATGCCCAGTCCCGAAATGAAAAATGAATTTACTTTATGTTGTCAAATAATAAATTCCTTGGAAAGTGTTGGTATGGAAGGCACCCGTGGATACGGTTAGCCATGGAAAGTGAAAGTATGGTGGAAAAAGGAATAAACTTTACTTTCTATTTGGGTACCACCTATGATATATCTAGCATCGAAAGTGTTGGGAACTCTAAGTCGTTTTCATTGGTGGGAAAGACACACCTCCCAAAATGTTTTTCTCTCTAAGTTTTTCGCTTTGAGCTATGGCACCTCTACAAATCCCTACTTCCCTCTGCGAAGGGCCTTTCTTTTACTTTATGCAATTTTTATTTTGAATTTGACTCTCCATCTTCTCTTATAAAAGCACCAACTAGGAGGCAATATGATTGTACTTGAGTATTGGGTGTAGTTAATATGCGAGTGTGTTTCATGAATGGGTCAATGATTGAGCATGTTCGGCTAGGGATAACTTATTTTAGCGTTGCTATTTTGAATGACATGGTTGCTTGTTGATATGCTTGACTACTTAAGTTGTCATGTCAAAACTAGACTATTGCTTTGAATCACATAAAAGTCCAAATGACCATGCTATAAGCAAAAGAATATGATATGACATGTTAGGCAGGATTCCACATCAAAAATTCTATTTTTATCACGTACCTACTCGAGGACGAGTAGGAGTTAAGCTTGGGGATGATGATACGTCTCCAACGTATCTATAATTTTTCTATTGTTCCGTGTTGTTATATTATCAATCTTGGATGTTTTATAATCATTTTATATCATTTTTTGGTACTAACCTTTTGACATAGTGCCAAGTGCCAGTTGTTGTTTTCTGCATGATTTTTACATCGCAGGAAATCAATACCAAACGGTGTCCAAATGCAACAGAACTTCACAGAGAATGTTTTTGGACCAGAAGACACCTAATGGGCCAAGGCTGCGCCTAGGGGGTGCTCCGAGGGGAGCATAACCCACTAGGGCGCGCCAGGAGGCCCAGGCGCGCCCTGGTGGGTTTTGCCCACCTCGTGTACCCCCCGGACCGCCTCTTTGCTCTATAAATACCCCAATATTCTAGAAACCCTAGGGGAGTCAACGAAAATCAATTCCAGCCTCCACAGAGTCCAGAACCACCAGATCCAATCTAGACACCATCACGGAGGGGTTCACCACTTCCATTGGTGCCTCTTAGATGATGTGTGAGTAGTTCTTTGTAGACCTCCAGGTCCGTAGTTAGTAGCTAGATGGCTTCCTCTCTCTCGCTGAATTCTCAATACAATGATCTCTTGGAGATCCATATGATGTAACTCTTTTTTGCGGTGTGTTTGTTGGGATCCGATGAACTTTGAGTTTATGTTCAGATCTATCTTTTTATATCCATGAAAGTTATTTGAGTTTCTTTGATCTCTCTTATATGCATGATTGCTTATAGCCCCGTATTTCTTCTCCGATATTTGGGTTTTGTTTGGCCAACTTGATCTATTTTTCTTGCAATGGGAAGAGGTGCTTTGTAGTGGGTTCGATCTTACGGTGCATGATCCCAGTGACAGAAGGGGAACCGACACGTACGTATCATTGCTACTAAGGATAAAACGATGGGGTCTATCTCTAAATAGATAGATCTTGTCTAGATCATGTCATCGTTCTTATTGCATTACTCCATTTCTCCATGAACTTAATACACTAGATGCATGCTGGATAGCGGTCGATGTGTGGAGTAATAGTAGTAGATACAGGCAGGAGTCGGTCTACTAATCTTGGACATTATGCCTATATAATGCTCATTTCCTAGATATCGTCATGATTATTTGAAGTTCTATCAATTGCCCAATAGTAATTTGTTTACCCACCGTTTGCTATTTTTCTCAAGAGAAGCCACTAGTGAAACCTACGGCCCCCGGGTCTCTTTCTCATATTATTTGCCTTTGCGATCTAGTTTCCTTTGCATTTATTTTCAGATCTATTAAAGCAAAAATACAAAAATACCTTGCTGTGTTTTATTCTTATTTATTTTATTTGGCGTTCGATGTATCAATCTACTACAATTTATTCACGCCCGTTTGCCTATCTTAAGGCGCCGCTACCCAAAAGGGATTGACAACCCCTTTTACACATCGGGTTGCGAGTATTTGTTATTTGTGTGCAGGGGTTGTTTACGTTGTGTTCTCCTACTGGTTCGATAACCTTGGTTTCATCACTGAGGGAAATACCTACCATTGTTGTGTTGCATCATCCCTTCCTCTTTGGGGAAATACCGACATTGCTTCAAGCCACAATCATGTACCTGTGAATTGAATAATGCATTGGTTGTTTGAACCTAATGGATATGAATAAAACTATAGCCTACTTTCAAGTTTAAATTAGGTACAATTTTAAATAGCAGCAATTAAATTAGGGCGAAATTATGGTGTGCAGGTCATTACGGCGCACACGGTTAATAAAGCACAGCATGTGCGATATACATCATAATCTAGCACGGTTCACAGAGAGGAAACGTGTGTAACAATGCACACAGTTGTCGTTTGCAAAGCGTGTGTGATGTCAGACACTATCACATACGGTGCGGGAAAACTAAATGTGTGTGATTGTCTACCTATCATACACGGTTTATAATCACGAACTGTTTGTGATGTGCCAGGCATCGTAAAACTCCCGTGCTTGGAATCTGCCTGGAAAACTCCCGTGCCTGGAATCTGCCTAGTTTTAGGTAAAACGACAAAACTCCGACTGCAATGGCAATGCGAGCACAAACGAGTAGCAAGGATGAAGCGTTTGGGATATTCGAGATATCGGAAACGGTTATATAGGGACAACTGTATGCATTAAGGCTCCCTATCCTCGACGGTTTCTGGGTCGTGTGGGAAGGACCCCCCTATCGCCGTCACTCACTAGGCGATGGTTCCAAATGCCGTCACGGAAAGGGGTTAAAAACCGTTTGTATAGCACTGGCACGTACCAGTGTATTCATGGAGCATGATCTTGCAAAAAGCGCGAAATATGAAATTAGTTATGTGTCTTTTTGAACAACTGTCAGGTCTGAAGATTAACTTCCACAAGAGCGAATTATCTTTCTTTGGTAGGGCAAAAGAGGAACAAGATAATTATAGACAGTTGTTTGGTTGTGAACTGGAGCCATTACCTTTCAACTAACTAGGGATTCCAATTCACCATCGGAAGTTAACTAACAAAGAGTGGAAATGTATCGAACATCGATTTGAAAAAAAAAACTATGTTTCTCGAAGGGTAAGCTTATGTCGTATGGAGGGAGGTTAGTGCTAATTAATAAAATATTAACTAGCATGCCGATGTTCCTCCTCTCTTTCTTACCTAAAGGGGTACGAAAGAGATTAGATTTCTCTCGATCTCATTTCTTCTGGCAGTCAGATGAGGTTAAGACAAAATATCTCTTGTCAAGATGGGATATTATTTGTTGACCCAAAGACTAGGGGGTCTAGGGATTGAGAACTTCGAGATTAAAAATAAATGATTGTTGAGCAAATGGTTCTATAGATTATGTCAGCAACCGGAAGGTATGTGGGCACAAATTTTACGGACTAAATACCTACACTCTAAAACTCTAGCTCAGGTGACCGTAATACCTACTGATTCACCATTCCAGAAGGGACTCATGAGAATAAAAGAGTCTTTCTTCCATAGGGTGAAATTCGTTGTTGGGGATGGAACGGCAACAAGGTTTTGGGAGGATACTTAGCTAGGCGAGGCACTGCTAGCTGTACAGTACCCTACCTTGTATAATATTGTGCAACGTAAGCATGATTACATGGCTACAGTATTACAGACGGTTCCCTTGAATATTCAGTTCCGGCAGGCTTTAGTAGGGGAACGATGGACTTCCTGGTTATGCTTAGTGAGGAGGTTGATGGACGTTCAGCTTGAACCACAAGCAGATGCCGTGTACTAGAAGTTGATGGGGAATGAAGTGTTTTCGGTTAAATCTATGTACTCAGATCTTATTAATTCTGGCCCAATCCCAAGATCGATACACATTTGTAAAGTTAAGGTTCCCCTTCGCATCAAAATTTTTATGTGGTTTGTGCACAAGTGGGTCATTCTTACCAAAGATAATTTACTAAAGCGACGATAGATTGGTAGTTCACGATGTTGCTTTTGTGTTCATGATGAAACAATTCAACATTTATTTATTGATTGCCCCCTCACAAAGTTACTTTGGCGATCTATCCATATAGCATTTAACATATCGCCTTCATCTAGCATAGATACGTTGTTTGGGACATGGCTAAATGGAGTGCAACCGAACATTGCATCACATATTCGGATTGGAATATGCGCACTTCTTTGGGCTATATGGAACTGCAGGAACAATATGATTTTTAACAGATTACATGTTCTAAACTTCTTGCAGGTTATCTTCAGAGCTACGGCATGGATCCGTACTTGGTTGCTACTCACTCCTACGGCATCCAGGGAGCATTTGTCTACTGGGTCCAACCGATGGGAGATGGTAGCATGATGCGGCTTAAAGCTATGTCGGTATTTCCCAAAGAGGAAGGGATGATGCAGCACAGCAGGGGTAGGTATTTCCCTCAGTGATGTAACCAAGGTTATTGAACCAGAAGGAGAAGCAAGCAACACAATGTAGACAGCACTTGTACACAAATAACAAATACTCACAACCCGACGTGTGAAAGGGGTTGTCAATCCCTTTCGAGTAGCGGCGCCAGAAATTGGCAAACGGACGTGACAAAGAGTTGTAAATAGATTGATAGATCGAACGCCAAATAAAATAAATTGCAGCAAGGTATTTTGTATTTTTGGTTTAATAGATATTAAAATAAAAGCAAAGGAAAAGTAGATCGCAAAGGCAAATAATATGAGAAAGAGACCCGGGGGCCGTAGGTTTCACTAGTGGCTTCTCTCGAGAAAAATAGCAAATGGTGGGTAAACAAATTACTGTTGGGCAATTGACAGAACTTCAAATAATCATGACGATATCCAGGCAATGATCATTATATAGGCATCACGTCCAAGATTAGTAGACCGACTCCTGCCTGCATCTACTACTACTACTCGACACATTGACCGCTATCCAGCATGCATCTAGTGTATTAAGTTCATGGAAAAATAGAGTAATCCAATAAGAACGATGACATGATGTAGACAAGATCTATCTATGTAGAGATAGACCCCATCGTTTTATCCTTAGGAGCAACGATACATACGTGTTAGTTCCCTTTCTTTCACTAGGATCAAGCACTGTAAGATCGAACCCACTACAAAGCACCTCTTCCCATTGCAAGGTAAATAGATCAAGTTGGCCAAACAAAACCCAAATATCGGAGAAGAAATATGAGGCTATAAGAAATCATGCATATAAGAGATCAAAGAAACTCAAATAAATTTCATGGATATAAAAAGATAGATCCGATCATAAACTCAAAGTTCATCGATCCCAACAAACACACCACAAAAGAGTTACATCCTATGGATCTCCAAGAGAACATTGTATTGAGAATTCAGCGAGCGAGAGGAAGCCATCTAGCTACTAACTACGGACCCGAAGGTCTACAGAGAACCACTCACGCATCATCGGAGAGGCACTAATGGAGGTGGTGAACCCCATCCGAGATGGTGTCTAGATTGGATCTTGTGGTTCTGGACTCTGCGGCGGCTGGATGAATATTTCGTCGACCTCCTTAGGGTTTCTGGAATATTAGGGTATTTATACAGCAAAGAGGCAGTCCGGGGGCACCCGAGGTGGGCACTGTTGGAAATATGCCCTAGAGGCAATAATAAAAGCATTATTATTATATTTCCTTGTTCATGATAATTGTCTTTATTCATGCTATAATTGTGTTATCCGGAAATCGTAATACATGTGTGAATAATAGACACCAACATGTCCCTAGTAAGCCTCTAGTTGACTAGCTCGTTGATCAACAGATAGTCATGGTTTCCTGACTATGGACATTGGATGTCATTGATAACGAGATCACATCATTAGGAGAATGATGTGATGGACAATACCCAATCCTAAACATAGCACAAGATCGTATAGTTCGTTTGCTAGAGTTTTCCAATGTCAAGTATCCTTTCCTTAGACCATGAGATCATGTAACTCCCAGATACCGTAGGAGTGCTTTGGTTGTACCAAACGTCACAACGTAACTGGGTGACTATAAAGGTATACTACGGGTATCTCCGAAAGTGTCTGTTGGGTTGACATGGATCAAGACTGGGATTTGTCACTCCGTATGACGGAGAGGTATCACTGGGCCCACTCGGTAATGCATCATCATAATGAGCTCAAAGTGACCAAGTGTCTGGTCATGGGATCATGCATCACGGTACGAGTAAAGTGAATTGCCGGTAACGAGATTGAATGAGGTATTGGGATACCGACGATCGAATCTCGGGCAAGTAACATACCGATTAACGAAGGGAATTGTATGCGGGATTGATTGAATCCTCTACATCATGGTTCATCCGATGACATCATCGAGGAGCATGTGGGAGCCAACATGGGTATCCATATCCCGCTGTTGGTTATTGACCGGAGAGCGATCTCGGTCATGTCGACATGTCTCCCGAACCCGTAGGGTCTACACACTTAAGGTTCGGTGACGCTAGGGTTGTAGGGATATGTATATGCAGTAACCCGAATGTTGTTCGGAGTCCCGGATGAGATCCCGGACATCACGAGGAGTTCCGTAATGGTCCGGAGGTAAAGAATTATATATAGGAAGTGCTATTTCGGGCATCGGGACAAGTTTCGGGGTCACAGGTATTGTACCGAGACCACCGGAAGGGTCCCGGGGGTCCACCGGGTGGGGCCACCTGCCCCGGGGGGCCACATGGGCTGTAGGGGTGTGCGCCTTGGCCTATATGGGCCAAGGGCACCAGCCCCAAGAGGCCCATGCGCCTAGAGATAAGGAAGGGAAGAGTCCCAAACGGGGAAGGCACCTCCTAGGTTCCTTGGGGAGGAGGGATTCCTCCCTTGGCCGCCGCCCCCTAGGAGATTGGATCTCCTAGGGCCGGCGCCCCCCCCCTAGGCTCCCTATATATAGTGGGGGGGAAGGAGGGCCTCTCATCCCACACCTTTGGTGCCTCCCTCTCCCTCTCCAACACATCCTCCTCCTCCATAGAGCTTGGTGAAGCCCTGCCGGAGTACTGCAGCTCCACCACCACCACGCCGTCGTGCTGCTGCTGGGGCCATCTTCCTCAACCTCTCCTTCCCCTTGCTGGATCAAGAAGGGAGACGTTACACTGACCGTACGTGTGTTGAACGCGGAGGTGCCGTCCGTTCGGCGCTAGGATCTCCGGTGATTTGGATCACGTCGAGTACGCCTTCCTCATCCCCATTCTTTGAACACTTCCGCACGTGATCTACAAAGGTATGTAGATGCAATCCAATCACTCGTTGCTAGATGAACTCCTAGATGGATCTTGGTGAAACCGTAGGAAAATTTTTGTTTTCTGCAACGTTCCCCAACAGTGGCATCATGAGCTAGGTCTATGCGTAGTTCTCTTTGCATGAGTAGAACACAATTTGTTGTGGGCGTAGATGTTGTCAACTTTCTTGCCGCTACTAGTCTTATCTTGCTTCAGCGGTATTGTGGGATGAAGCGGCCCACACCAACCTTACACGTACGCTTACGTGAGACCGGTTCCACCGACTAACATGCACAAGTTGCATAAAGGTGGCTGGCGGGTGTCTGTCTCTCCCACTTTAGTTGGAGCGGATTCGATGAAAAGGGTCCTTATGAAGGGTAAATAGAAGTTGACAAATCACGTTGTGGCTTTCACATAGGTAAGAAAACGTTCTTGCTAGAACCCTATTTCAGCCACGTAAAACTTGCAACAACAATTAGAGGACGTCTAACTTGTTTTTGCAGCAAGTGATTTGTGATATGATATGGCCAAAGTTGTGATGAATGATGAATGATATATATGTGATGTATGAGATGTTCATGCTATTGTAATAGGAATCACGACTTGCATGTCGATGAGTATGACAACCGGCAGGAGCCATAGGAGTTGTCTTTATTTTTTGTATGACCTGCGTGTCATTGAGAAACGCCATGTAAATTACTTTACTTTATTGCTAAACGCGTTAGCCATAGTAGTAGAAGTAATAGTTGGCAAGCAACTTCATGGAGATCATGATGATGGAGATCATGGTGTCATGTCGGTGACAAGATGATCATGGAGCCCCAAGATGGAGATCAAAGGAGCTATGTGATATTGGCCATATCATGTCACTATTATTATTTGATTGCATGTGATGTTTATCATGTTTTTGCATCTTGTTTTCTTACAACGACGGTAGTAAATAAGATGATCCCTCATAATAATTTCAAGAAAGTGTTCCCCCTAACTGTGCACCGTTGCGACAGTTCGTTGTTTCGAAGCACCACGTGATGATCGGGTGTGATAGATTCCAACATTCACATACAACGGGTGTAAGACAGATTTACACATGCAAACACTTAGGTTGACTTGACGAGCCTAGCATGTACAGACATGGCCTCGGAACACAGAAGACCGAAAGGTCGAGCATGAGTCGTATAGAAGATACGATCAACATGAAGATGTTCACCGATGTTGACTAGTCCGTCTCACGTGATGATCGGACACGGCCTAGTTAACTCGGATCATGTTATACTTAGATTACAGGAGGGATGTCTATCTAAGTGGGAGTTCATTGAATAATTTGATTAGATGAACTTAATTATCATGAACTTAGTCTAAAATATTTACAATATGTCTTGTAGATCAAATGGCCAATGTAGTCCTCAACTTCAACGCGTTCCTAGAGAAAACCAAGCTGAAAGACGATGGCAGCAACTACACGGACTGGGTCCGGAACCTGAGGATCATCCTCATAGCTGCCAAGAAAGATTATGTCCTACAAGCACCGCTGGGTGACACACCTGTTCTCCCTGCAGAACAAGACGTTATGAACGCTTGGCAGGCACGTACCGATGACTACTCCCTCGTTCAGTGCGGCATGCTTTACAGCTTAGAGCCGGGGCTCCAAAAGCATTTTGAGAGACACGGAGCATATGAGATGT
Organism: Triticum urartu; assembly: GCF_003073215.2. Lineage (NCBI taxonomy): Eukaryota > Viridiplantae > Streptophyta > Magnoliopsida > Poales > Poaceae > Triticum > Triticum urartu. Next base: position 109,809,701 of record NC_053025.1, read on the forward strand.
TCGAAGAGCTGAAAATGGTTTTCCAAGATCATGCCCGGGTCGAGAGATATCAAGTCTCCGACAAGTTCTTCAGCTGTAAGATGGAGGAAAACAGTTCTGTCAGTGAGCACATACTCACTATGTCTGGGTTGCATAACCGCTTGACTCAACTGGGAGTTAATCTCCCGGATGACGCGGTCTTTGACAGAATCCTTCAGTCGCTTCCACCGAGCTACAAGAGCTTTGTGATGAACTTCAATATGCAGGGGATGGAAAAGACCATTCCTGAAGTATTTGCAATGCTGAAATCAGCAGAGGTAGAAGTCAAAAAGGAACATCAAGTGTTGATGGTGAATAAAACCACTAAGTTCAAGAAAGGCAAGGGTAAGAAAACCTTCAAGAAGGACGGCAAGGGAGTTGCCGCGCCCGGCAAGCAAGCTGCCGGGAAGAAGCCAAAGAATGGACCCAAGCCCGGGACTGAGTGCTTTTATTGCAAGGAAAGTGGTCACTAGAAGCGGAACTGCCCCAAATACTTAGCGGACAAGAAGGCCGGCAAAACGAAAGGTATATGTGATATACATGTAATTGATGTGTACCTTACCAGTACTCGTAGTAGCTCCTGGGTATTTGATACCGGTGCAGTTGCTCACATATGTAACTCAAAGCAGGACTGAATAAGCGGAGACTGGCGAAGGACGAGGTGATGATGCGCGTCGGGAATGGTTCCAAGGTCGATGTGATCGCCGTCGGCATGCTACCTCTACATTTACCTACGGGATTAGTTTTGAACCTCAATAATTGTTATTTAGTGCCAAGTTTGAGCATGAACATTGTATCAGGATCTCGTTTAATACGAGATGGCTACTCATTTAAATCCGAGAATAATGGTTGTTCTATTTATATGAGAGATATGTTTTATGGTCATGCTCCGATGGTGAATGGTTTATTCTTAATGAATCTCGAGCGTAATGCTACACATGTTCATAGTGTGAGTACCAAAAGATGTAAGATTGATAATGATAGTCCCACATACTTGTGGCACTGCCGCCTTGGTCACATAGGTGTCAAACGCATGAAGAAGCTCCATGATGATGGACTTTTAGAGTCTCTTGATTACGAATCATTTGACACGTGCGAACCATGCCTCATGGGTAAAATGACCAAGACTCCATTCTCAGGAACAATGGAGCGAGCAACCAACTTATTGGAAATCATACATACTGATGTGTGCGGTCCAATGAGTGTTGAGGCTCGCGGTGGCTATCGTTATGTTCTCACCCTCACTGATGACTTGAGTAGATATGGGTATGTCTACTTAATGAAACACAAGTCTGAGACCTTTAAAAAGTTCAAGGAATTTCAGAGTGAGGTTGAGAATCAACGTGATAGGAAAATCAAGTTCCTGCGATCAGATCGTGGAGGAGAATACTTGAGTCATGAGTTTGGCTCACACCTAAGAAAATGTGGAATAGTTTCACAGCTCACGCCGCCTGGAACGCCTCAACGTAATGGTGTGTCCGAACGTCGTAATCGCACTCTATTAGATATGGTGCGATCTATGATGTCTCTTACCGATTTACCGCTATCTTTTTGGGGCTATGCTTTAGAGACTGCCGCATTCACTTTAAATAGGGCTCCGTCGAAATCCGTTGAGACGACACCTTATGAATTATGGTTTGGGAAGAAACCTAAGCTGTCGTTTCTAAAATTTGGGGATGCGATTCTTATGTCAAGAAACTTCAACCTGAAAAGCTCGAACCCAAGTCGGAAAAATGCGTCTTCATAGGATACCCTAAAGAAACTATTGGGTATACCTTCTACCTCAGATCCGAAGGCAAGATTTTTGTTGCCAAGAATGGATCCTTTCTAGAGAAGGAGTTTCTCTCGAAAGAAGTAAGTGGGAGGAAAGTAGAACTTGATGAAGTATTACCGAACCGGAAAATGGCGCAACTCAAGAAAATGTTCCTGAGGTGCCTGCACCGACTAGAGAGGAAGTTAATGATGATGATCATGAAACTTCAGATCAAGTTGCTGCTGAACTTCGTAGGTCCACAAGGACACGTTCCGCACTAGAGTGGTACGGCAACCCTGTCTTGGAAATCATGTTGTTAGACAACAGTGAACCTTCGAACTATGAAAAAGCGATGACGGGCCCGGATTCCGACAAATGGCTAGAAGCCATGAAATCCGAGATAGGATCCATGTATGAAAACGAAGTATGGACTTTGACTGACTTGCCCGTTGAGCGGCGAGCCATAGAAAATAAATGTATCTTTAAGAAGAAGACAGACGCGGATGGTAATGTGACCATCTATAAAGCTCGGCTTGTCGCTAAGGGCTATCAACAAGTTCAAGGGGTTGACTACGATGAGACTTTCTCACCGGTAGCGAAGCTAAAGTCCGTCTGAATCATGTTAGCAATTGCCGCATTCTATGATTATGAGATATAGCAAATGGACGTCAAAACGGCATTCCTTAATGGTTTCCTTAAGGAAGAATTGTATATGATGTAGCCAGAAGGTTTTGTCGATCCTAAGAATGCTAACAAGGTGTGCAAGCTCCAACGCTCGATTTATGGGCTGGTGCAAGCATCTCGGAGTTGGAACATTCGCTTTGATGAGATGATCAAAGCGTTTGGGTTTACGCAGACTTATGCAGAAGCCTGCGTTTACAAGAAAGTGAGTGGGAGCTCTGTAGCATTTCTCATATTATATGTAGATGACATACTTTTGATGGGAAATGATATAGAACTCTTGGACAGCATTAAGGCCTACTTGAATAAGAGTTTTTCAATGAAGGACCTTGGAGAAGCTGCTTATATATTAGGCATCAAGATCTATAGAGACAGATCAAGACGCCTCATAGGTCTTTCACAAAGCACATACCTTGATAAGATATTGAAGAAGTTCAATATGAATCAGTCTAAGAAGGGGTTCTTGCCTGTGTTGCAAGGTGTGAAATTAAGCTCAGCTCAATGTCCGACCACGGCAGAAGATATAGAAGAGATGAGTGTCATCCCCTATGCCTCAGCCATAGGTTCTATTATGTATGCCATGCTGTGTACAAGACCTGATGTAAACCTTGCCATAAGTTTGGTAGGAAGGTACCAAAGTAATCCCGGCAAGGAACACAGGACAGCGGTCAAGAATATCCTGAAGTACCTGAAAAGGACTAAGGAAATGTTTCTCGTTTATGGAGGTGACGAAGAGCTCGTCGTAAAGGGTTACGTCGACGCTAGCTTCGACACAGATATGGATGACTCTAAGTCACAAACCGGATACGTGTATATTTTGAATGGTGGGGCAGTAAGCTGGTGCAGTTGCAAGCAGAGCGTCATGGCGGGATCTACATGTGAAGCGAAGTACATGGCAGCCTCGGAGGTAGCACATGAAGCAATTTGGGTGAAGGAGTTCATCACCGACCTAGGAGTCATACCCAATGCGTCGGGGCCAATCAAACTCTTCTGTGACAACACTGGAGCTATTGCACTAGCCAAGGAGCCCAGGTTTCACAAGAAGACCAGGCACATCAAGCGTCGCTTCAACTCCATTCATGAAAATGTTCAAGATGGAGACATAGATATTTGTAAAGTGCATACGGACCGGAATGTAGCAGATCCATTGACTAAACCTCTCCCTAGAGCAAAACATGATCAACACCAGAATTCCATGGGTGTTTGATTCATCACAATGTAACTAGATTATTGACTCTAGTGCAAGTGGGAGACTGTTGGAAATATGCCCTAGAGGCAATAATAAAAGCATTATTATTATATTTCCTTGTTCATGATAATTGTCTTTATTCATGCTATAATTGTGTTATCCGGAAATCGTAATACATGTGTGAATAATAGACACCAACATGTCCCTAGTAAGCCTCTAGTTGACTAGCTCGTTGATCAACAGATAGTCATGGTTTCCTGACTATGGACATTGGATGTCATTGATAACGAGATCACATCATTAGGAGAATGATGTGATGGACAAGACCCAATCCTAAACATAGCACAAGATCGTATAGTTCGTTTGCTAGAGTTTTCCAATGTCAAGTATCCTTTCCTTAGACCATGAGATCATGTAACTCCCAGATACCGTAGGAGTGCTTTGGTTGTACCAAACGTCACAACGTAACTGGGTGACTATAAAGGTATACTACGGGTATCTCCGAAAGTGTCTGTTGGGTTGACACGGATCAAGACTGGGATTTGTCACTCCGTATGACGGAGAGGTATCACTGGGCCCACTCGGTAATGCATCATCATAATGAGCTCAAAGTGACCAAGTGTCTGGTCACGGGATCATGCATCACGGTACGAGTAAAGTGACTTGCCGGTAATGAGATTGAACGAGGTATTGGGATACCGACGATCGAATCTCGGGCAAGTAGCATACTGATTGATGAAGGGAATTGTATGCGGGATTGATTGAATCCTCGACATCGTGGTTCATCCGATGAGATCATCGAGGAGCATGTGTGAGCCAACATGGGTATCCAGATCCCGCTGTTGGTTATTGACCGGAGAGCGATCTCGGTCATGTCGACATGTGTCCCGAACCCGTAGGGTCTACACACTTAAGGTTTGGTGACGCTAGGGTTGTAGGGATATGTATATGCAGTAACCCGAATGTTGTTCGGAGTCCCGGATGAGATCCCGTACATCACGAGGAGTTCCGGAATGGTCCGGAGGTAAAGAATTATATATAGGAAGTGCTATTTCGGGCATCGGGACAAGTTTCGGGGTCACAGGTATTGTACCGAGACCACCGGAAGGGTCCCGGGGGTCCACCGGGTGGGGCCACCTGCCCCGGGGGGCCACATGGGCTGTAGGGGTGTGCGCCTTGGCCTATATGGGCCAAGGGCACCAGCCCCAAGAGGCCCATGCGCCTAGAGATAAGGAAGGGAAGAGTCCCAAAGGGGGAAGGCACCTCCTAGGTGCCTTGGGGAGGAGGGATTCCTCCCTTGGCCGCCGCCCCCCTAGGAGATTGGATCTCCTAGGGCCGGCGCCCCCCCCTAGGCTCCCTATATATAGTGGGGGGAGGAGGGCCTCTCATCCCACGCCTTTGGTGCCTCCCTCTCCCTCTCCAACACATCCTCCTCCTCCATAGAGCTTGGCGAAGCCCTGCCGGAGTACTGCAGCTCCACCACCACCACGCCGTCGTGCTGCTGCTGGAGCCATCTTCCTCAACCTCTCCTTCCCCTTGCTGGATCAAGAAGGAGGAGACGTTACGCTGACCGTACGTGTGTTGAACGCGGAGGTGCCGTCCGTTCGGTGCTAGGATCTCCGGTGATTTGGATCACGTCGAGTACGCCTTCCTCATCCCCGTTCTTTGAACGCTTCCGCGCGTGATCTACAAAGGTATGTAGATGCAATCCAGTCACTCGTTGCTAGATGAACTCCTAGATGGATCTTGGTGAAACCGTAGGAAAATTTTTGTTTTCTGCAACGTTCCCCAACAGGCACAACCTACCAGGGCGCGCCTAGGCCTCCTAGCGCGCCATGGTGTGTTGTGCCCCCCTCGCCCCCCCCCCCCCGGCCCAGCCAGGGCGCATTACGTTCCTTTTGGTCCAAAAAAAATCTCCTTGGAGTTTCATTGCGTTTGGACTCCGTCTGATATTGATTTCCTGCGATGTAAAAAACATGTAGAAAACAACAACTGGCACTTGGCACTATGTCAATAGGTTAGTACCAAAAATGATATAAAATGACTATAAAATGATTGTAAAACATCCAAGATTGATAATATAACAGCATGGAACAATCAAAAATTGTAGATACGTTGGAGGCGTATCAGCATCCCCAAGCTTAACTCCTACTTGTCCTCGAGTAGGTAAGTGATAAAACAGAGTTTTTGATGTGGAATGCTACCTATCATGTCATATCATAATCTTTTCTTTATAGCATGGACAATTGGACTTTTATGTGATTCGAAGCAATAGTCTAGTTTTGACATAATAATTTAGATACTCAAGCATATCAACAAGTAACCATGTCTTTTGAAATATCAACGCTAAAATAAGCTATCCCTAGCCCGTCATGCTCAACCATTGATCCATTCATGAAACACACTTGAACATTAGCTACACCCAATACTTAAGTACGATCATATTGCCTCCTAGTTGGTTCTTTTGTAAGAGAAGATGAAGACTCAAATAAAAATAAAAATTGCATAAAGTAAAAGAAAGGCCCTTCGTAGAGGGAAGTAGGGATTTGTAGAGGTGCCAGAGCTCAAAGTGAAAAATTAGAGATAAAAACATTTTCGGAGGTGTATCCATCCCACCAATCAAAATGACTTAGAGTTCCCAACACTTTCCATGCTAGATATATCATAGGCGGTTCCCAAACAGAAAATAAAGTTTATTCCTTTTTCCACCATACTTTCACTTTCCATGGCTAGCTGTATCCACGGTTGCCCTCCATACCAACACTTTCCAAGGAATTTATTATTTGATAACATAAAGTAAATTCATTTTTCATTTCGGGACTGGGCATCCCTAAAACCTTTGCCTTACTCTCGTGCAATGACAAGTGAATAAACACTCATCATGGGATTAACACATCCAGCATGGAAAATATTATCCACCCCTCACCGCTCCGCAAGCGAAACAAATACACAAAAGAGAAGTTTATTTTGAAAATTAGAGATGGCACATGCAAATTTGCTTAGAACGGCAAAAGAATACTGCATATAGGTAGATATAGTGGACTCATGTGGCAAAACTGGTTTAAAGGATTTTGGATGCACAAGTAGAGATCATACTTGGTGCAAAATGAAGGCTAGCAAAAGATTGAGAAGCAACCAACCAAGAAACGAATAATCTCATAAGCAAGCATTAAGCATAATTAACACCGGGATATCACTTCATGGCATGACTATTGACTTTCGTGCTTGCATAGGGAATCACAAACCTTAACACCAATATTCTTACTAAAGCATAATTACTCATCAACATAACTCTCATATCACATCATCATATCTCAAAACTATTACTAAGAATCAAGTTTATTTTGTCCAATGATCTTCATGAAAGTTTTTATTATATCCTTCTTGGATATCTATCACTTTGGGACTAATTTTAATGTGTTGCTTTTCATAAGCTCAAACAAATATAAGTGAAGATCATGAGCATAATTCTTTTTCTTTATTTCTCTCAAAATAATTTAAGTGAAGCAAGAGAGACTTTCTTCAAAATTTTACTAACTCTCAAATAAATCTAAGTGAAGCAAGAGAGCATTTCTTCAAAAAATACTAAGCTCAGTGTGCTCAAAAAGATATAAGTGAAGCACTAGAGCAAGTCCATAGCTCATAAAACTTTAAGTGAAGCATAGAGAGGAATTCTAACAAGTCATGACATAATTTTGGCTCTCCCAAATAGGTGTGTACAGCAGGGGTTGATGACTTAAAACACAAAATAAAGCAAGCAAAGACTCATATCATACAAGACGCTGTTGGGTAACGTAGCAGAAATTCAAAATATTCTACGCATCACCAAGATCAATCTATGGAGTAATCTAGCAACGAGGGGAAGAAGAGTGCATCTACATACCCTTTTAGATCGCTAAGCAGAAGCGTTCAAGAGAACGGGGTTGATGGAGTCATACTCGTCGTGATCCAAACCACCGATGACCAAGCGCCGAACGGACGGCACCTCCGCGTTCAACACACGTACGGAGCGAGGACGTCTCCCGCACCTTGATCCAACAAGGAGGAGGGAGAGGTTGAGGAAGATAGCTCCAACAGCAGCACGACGGTGTGGTGGTGGTGGAGCAGCGGTACTCCGACAGGGCTTCGCCAAGCTCTTAACAGAGGAGGAGAGGTGTTGGGGAGGGGAGGGGCTGCGCCTTGGATGTGGTGCTGCAGCCCTCCCCTCGCCCCTCTATTTATAGGGAGAAGGGGGAAGGGGGCCGGCCCCTCTAGATAGGATCTAGAAGGCCCTCTAGATAGGATCTAGAAGGGGGGCGGCGGCCAAGGGGGAGGGGGCTTGCCCCCCAAGCCAAGGGGGCGCCCCCCTTTAGGGTTCCCCCCAACCCTAGGCGCATGGGCCCTAGGGGGGTGTGGCTCCCCAGCCCACTTGGGCTGGTTCCCTTCCTCCTACGGCCCATAAGGCCCTCCGGGAGAGGTGGCCCCTCCCGGTGGACCCCAAAACCCCTCCGGTGGCCCCGGTACAATACCGATATGCCCCCGGACCTTTCTGGTGACCGTATGACTACTTCCCATATATAAATCTTTACCTCCGGACTATTCCGGAACTCCTCGTGACGTCCAGGATCTCATCCGGGACTCCGAACAACATTCAGTAATCACATACAAGTCTTCCTAATAACCCTAGCATCATCGAACCTTAAGTGTGTAGAACCTACGGGTTCGGGAACCATGCAGACATGACCGAGACAACTCTCCGGCCAATAACCAATAGCGGGATCTGGATACCCATGTTGGTTCCCACATGTTCCACGATGATCTCATCGGATGAACCATGATGTCGAGGATTCAATCAATCCCGTATACAATTCCCTTTGTCTAGCGGTATAGTAATTGCCCGAGATTCGATCGTTGGTATCCTAATACCTTGTTCAATCTTGTTACCGGCAAGTCTCTTTACTCGTTCCGTAACACATCATCCCGTGATCAACTCCTTGATCACATTGTGCACATTATGATGATGTCCTACCGAGTGGGCCCAGAGATACCTCTCCGTCACACGGAGTGACAAATCCCAGTCTTGAGTCGTGCCAACCCAATAGACACTTTCGGAGATACCCGTAGTGCACCTTTATAGCCACCCAGTTACGTTGTGACGTTTGGTACACACAAAGCATTCCTATGGTATCCGAGAGTTGCACAATCTCATGGTCTAAGGAAATGATACTTGACATTAGAAAAGCTTTAGCATACGAACTACATGATCTTGTGCTAGGCTTAGGATTGGGTCTTGTCCATCACATCATTCTCCTAATGATGTGATCCCGTTATCAACGACATCCAATGTCCATGGTCAGGAAACCGTAACCATCTATTGATCAACGAGCTAGTCAACTAGAGGCTTACTAGGGACATGGTGTTGTCTATGTATCCACACATGTATCTGAGTTTCCTATCAATACAATTCTAGCATGGATAGTAAACGATTATCATGAACAAGGAAATATAATAATAACCAATTTATTATTGCCTCTAGGGCATATTTCCAACAGTCTCCCACTTGCAATAGAGTCAATAATCCAGTTCACATCGCTATGTGATTAACACTCAAGGTCACATCCCCATGTGACTAACACCCAAAGAGTTCTGAGTTTGATCATGTTGTGCTTGTGAGAGATGTTATAGTCCACGGGTCTGAACCTTTCAGATCCGTGTGTGCTCTACAAATCTCTATGTCATCTTGTAGATGCAGCTACCACGCTCTATTTGGAGCTATTCCAAATAACTGTTCTACTATACGAATCCGGTTTACTACTCAGAATCATCCAGATCAGTGTCAAAGATTGCATCGGCGTAACCCTTTACGACGAACTCTTTTACCACCTCCATAATCGAGAAAATTCCTTAGTCCACTAGTTACTAAGGATAACCTTGGCCGTTGTCCTGTGATCCATTTCTAGATCACACTTGTACCCCTTGGCTGACTCATGGTTTGGCATACTTCAGGTGCGGTACACAACATAGCATACTTTAGAGCCTACGACTAAAGCATAGGGGACGACCTTCGTCCTTTCTCTATATTCTGCCATGGTCATGTCTTGAGTCTTACTCAATACTCACACCTTGTAACACAGCCGAGAACTCCTTCTTTGCTAATCTATTTTGAACTCCTTCAAAATCTTGTCATGGTATGTGTTCGTTTGAAAGTACTATTAAGCGATTTTGATCTATCCTTATAGATCTTGATGCTCAATGTTCAAGTAGCTTAATCCAGGTTTTCCATTGAAAAACACTTTTCAAACAACCCTATATGCTTTCCAGATATTCTACATCATTTCTGATCAACAATATGTCCACAACACATACTCATCAAAAATTCTGTAGTGCTCCCACTCACTTCTTTGGAAATACAAGTTTCTCATGAACTTTGTATAAACCCAAAATCTTTGATCATCTCATCAAAGCATACATTCCAACTCCGAGATGCTTACTCCAGTCCTTAGAAGGATCGCTGGAGCTTGAATACCTTTTAGCATCCTTAGGATCGACAAAACCTTTCTGATTGTATCACATACAACCTTTCCTTACGAAAACTGGTAAGGAAACTTGTTTTGACATCCATCTGCCAGATTTCATAAATGCAGCTTATGCTAACATGATTCCGACGGACTAAAGCATCGATACGGGTGAGAAAATCTCATCGTAGTCAACTACTTGAACTTGTGAAAAACTCTTCGCCACAAGTCGAGCTTCATAGACGGTGACATTACCGTCCACGTCCGTCTTCTTCTTAAAATCCACATGTACCTAACAGCCTTACGACCATCAAGTAGTTCTTCCAAAGTCTACACCTTGTTTTCATACATGGATCCTCTCTCGGATTTTATGGCCTCGAGCCAATTTTCGGAATCTGGGCCCACCATCGCTTCTCCATAGCTCATAGGTTCATCGTTGTCCAACAACGTGACCTTTAAGACAGGGTTACCACTTAGAAGTTGTACACACCCTTGTCAACCTATGAGGTTCGATAGTAACTCGATCTGAAGCTCCATGATCATCATCATTAGCTTTCTCTTCAACTGAGGCAGGTGCCACAGAAACATTTTTCCTGTGCTGCGCTACTCTCTGGTTGAAGTAAAGGTTCAACAACCTTATCAAGTTCTATCTTTCTCCCACTCAATTCTTTCGAAAGAAACTTTTCCTCGAGAAAGGACCCGATTCGAGAAACAATCCCTATTGCTTTCGGATCTGAGACAGGAGGTATACCCAACTGTTTTGGGTGTCCTATGAAGATGCATTTATCCGATTTGGGTTCGAGCTTATCAGCCTGAAACTTTTTTACATAAGCGTCGCAGCCCCAAACTTTTAAGAAATGACAGCTTAGGTTTCTCTAAACCATAGTTCATACGGTGTCATCTCATTGGAATTACGTGGTGCCCTATTTAAAGTGAATGTGGTTTTCTCTAATGCCTAACCCATAAACTATCGTGGTAATTCGATAAGAGACATCATGGTATGCATCATATCCAATAGGGTGCAGTTATGATGTTCGGACACACCATCACACTATGGTGTTCCAGGCTGTATTAGTTGTGAAACAATTTCCACAATGTCTTAATTCTGTGCCAAACTCGTAATTCAGATATTCATCTCTATGATCATATCATAGATATTTTATCCTCTTGTCACGACGATCTTTAACTTCACCCTGAAATTACTTGAACCTTTCAATAATTCAGACTCGTGATTCATCTAGTAAATATACTTAGCATCTACTCAAATCATCTGTGAAGTAAGAATGTAACGATATCCACTACATGCCTCAGCACTCATTGGACTACACACATCAAGATGTATTACTTCCAACAAGTTGCTTTCTTGTTCCATCTTACTGAAAATGAGGCCTTTCAGTCATCTTGCTCATGTGGTATGATTTGCATGTCTCAAGTGATTCAAAATCAAGCGAGTCCAAAGATCCATCAACATGGAGCTTCTTCATGCGTTTTATACCATTATGACTAAAATTTCAGTGCCACAAGTATGTGGTACTATCATTACTATCATATATCTTTTGGCATGAACATGTGTATCACTACGGTCGGGATTCAATAAACCATTCATTTTAGGTGTAAGACCATTGAAGGTATTATTCAAATAAACAGAGTAACCATTATTCTCCTTAAATGAATAACCGCATTGCGATGAACATAATCTAATCATGTCCATGCTCAACGCAAACACCAAATAACAATTATTTAGGTTTAACACCAACCCCGATGGTAGACGGAGCGTGCGATGTTTGATCACATCAACCTTGGAAACTCTTCCAACACCTATCGTAGTCTCACCTTTGGCTACTCTCCGTTTATTCTGTAGCCTTTTATTTTGAGTTACTAACACTTAGCAACTGAACCGGTATCTAATACCCTGCTGCTACTAGGAGTACTAGTAAAGTACACATTTAATATATGTCCAATACATACTTCTGTCAACCTTGTCAGCCTTCTCATCTACCAAGTATCTAGGGTGGTTCTGCTTCAGTGACCGTTCCCCTTATTACAGAAGCACTTAGTCTCGGGCTTGGGTTCAACTTTGGGTTTCTTCACTAGAGCAGCAACTGATTTGTTGTTTCATGAAGTATCCCTTTCTTGCCCTTGCCCTTCTTGAAACTAGTGGTTTTACTAACCATCAACTATTGATGCTCCCTTTTGATTTCTACTTTCGCGGTGTCGCGAACAGCTCAAGGATCATATCTATCCCTGATATGTTATAGTTCATCACGAAGCTCCAGTAGCTTGGTGACAGTGACTTTGGAGAACCATCACTATCTCATCTGGAAGATTAACTCCCACTCGATTCAAGTGATTGTTGTACTCATACAATCTGAGCACATGCTCAACGATTGAGCTTTTCTCCTTAGTTTGCAGGCTTAGGAAACTTGTCAGAGGTCTCATACCTCTTGACGCGGGCACTATCCTGAAATCCCAATTTTAGTCCTTGGAACATCTCATATGTTCTGCGATGTTTCAAAAACGTCTTTGGTGCCTCAATTCTAAACCATTTAGCATTACGCACTGAACTATCATGTAGTCATCAAAACGTGTATGTCAGATGTTCGCAACATCCATGACCGACGTTCGAGGTTCAGCTCACTGAGCGGTGCATTAAGGACATAATCCTTCTGCACAGCAATGAGGACAATCCTCAGTATACGGACCCAGTCCGCATAATTGCTACAATCAACTTTCAACTAAATTTTCTCTAGGAACATATCTAAAATAGTAGAACTAAAGCGTGAGCTACGACATAATTTGCAAAGTCCTTTTGACTATGTTCATGATAATTGAGTTCATCTAATTATTTCATGAACTCGCACTCAGATAGACATCCCTCTAGTCATCTAAGTGATACATGATCCGAATCGACTAGGCCGTGTCCGATCATCACGTGAGACGGACTAGTCATCATCGGTGAACATCTCATGTTGATCACATCTTCTATACGACTCATGTTCGACCTTTCGGTCCTCCGTGTTCCGAGGCCATGTCTGTACATGCTAGGCTCGTCAAGTTAACCTAAGTTTTTCGCATGTGTTCCGAGGCCATGTATGTACATGCTAGGCTCGTCAACACCCGTTGTATTCGAACATAAGAATCTATCACACCCGATCATCACGTGGTGCTTCGAAACGACGAACCTTCGCAACGGTGCACAGTTAGGGAGAACACTTTTCTTAAAATTTCAGTGAGGGATCATCTTATTTAAGCTACCATCGTTCTAAGAAAATAAGATGTAAAACATGATAAGCATCACATGCAATCAAATAGTGACATGATATGGCCATCATCACTTTGCTCCTTTTGATCTCCATCTTCGGGGCTCCATGATCATCATCGTCACCGGCATGACACCATGATCTCCATCATCGTGTCTTCATGAAGTTGTCTCGCCAACTATTACTTCTACTACTACAGCTAACGGTTAGCAATAAAGTAAAGTAATTACATGACGTTTATGTTGACATGCAGGTCATAAATAAATTAAGACAACTCCTATGGCTCCTGCCGGTTGTCATACTCATCGACATGCAAGTCGTGATTCCTATTACAAGAACATGATCAATCTCATACATCACATATCATTCATCACATTCTTTTTGGCCACATCACATCACATAGCATTGAAGGAAATATGCCCTAGAGGCAATAATAAAGTTATTATTTATTTCCTTGTATCATGATAAAAGTTTATTATTCATGCTAGAATTGTATTAACCGGAAACATAATACATGTGTGAATACATAGACAAACAGAGTGTCACTAGTATGCCTCTACTTGACTAGCTCGTTAATCAAAGATGGTTATGTTTCCTAACCATGGACAAAGAGTTGTTATTTGATTAATGAGATCACATCATTAGTTGAATGATCTGATTGACATGACCCATTCCATTAGCTTAGCACCCAATCGTTTAGTATGTTGCTATTGCTTTCTTCATGACTTATACATGTTCCTATGACTATGAGATTATGCAACTCCCGTTTGCCAGAGGAACACTTTGTGTGCTACCAAACGTCACAACGTAACTGGGTGATTATAAAGGAGCTCTACAGGTGTCTCCAAACGTACATGTTGGGTTGGCGTATTTCGAGATTAGGATTTGTCACTCCGATTGTCGGAGAGGTATCTCTGGGCCCTCTCGGTAATGCACATCACTTAAGCCTTGCAAGCATTGCAACTAATGAGTTAGTTGCGGGATGATGTATTACAGAACGAGTAAAGAGACTTGCCGGTAACGAGATTGAACTAGGTATAGGATACCGACGATCGAATCTCGGGCAAGTAACATACCGATGACAAAGGGAACAACGTATGTTGTTATGCGGTCTGACCGATAAAGATCTTCGTAGAATATGTAGGAGCCAATATGAGCATCCAGGTTCCGCTATTGGTTATTGACCGGAGACGTGTCTCGGTCATGTCTACATTGTTCTCGAACCCGTAGGGTCCGCACGCTTAAGGTTACGATGACAGTTATGTTATGAGTTTATACGTTTTGATGTACCGAAGGTTGTTCGAAGTCCCGGATGTGATCACGGACATGACGAGGAGTCTCGAAATGGTCGAGACATAAAGATTGATATATTGGAAGCCTATGTTTGGATATCGGAAGTGTTCCGGGTGAAATCGGGATTTTACCGGAGTACCGGGAGGTTACCGGAACCCCCCGGGAGCTATATGGGCCTAAATGGGCCTTAGTGGAAGAAGAGGAGAGGCAGCCAGGGCTGGGCCGCGCGCCCCTCCCCCCTAGTCCGAATAGGACAAGGAGAGAGGGGGCCGGCGCCCCCCTCCTTCTCTCTCTCTTTTCCCACCTCGCGAATCCTATTCCAACTAGGATTGGGGGAGAAGTCCTACTCCCGGAGGGAGTAGGACTCCTCCTGGCGCGCCTATGTTGGCCGGCCGGCCTCCCCCTCTTGAACATATATATATGGAGGCAGGGGCACCCCAGAGAGACACAAGTTGATCCACGTGATCATACTCTTAGCCGTGTGTGGTGCCCCCTTCCACCATAGTCCTCAATAATATTGTAGCAGTGCTTAGGCGAAGCCCTGCGACGATAGTACATCAAGATCGTCACCACGCCGTCGTGCTGACGGAACTCTTCCCCGACACTTTTCTGGATCGGAGTCCGGGGATCGTCATCGAACTAAACGTGTGCTAGAACTCGGAGGTGCCGTAGTTTCGGTGCTTGATCGGTCGGGCCATGGAGACGTACGACTACATCAACCAAACGCTTCCGTTGTCGATCTACAAGGTACATAGATCATACTCCCCCCCCCTCGTTGCTATGCATCACCATGATCTTACGTAGAATTTTTTTGAAATTACTACGAAACCCAACAAGCATACCCTGCAAAAACAAGTTAGACGTCCTCTAATTGTTGTTGCATGTTTTTACGTGGCTGCTATGGGTTTCTAGCAAGAACGTTTCTTACCTACGCAAAACCACAACGTGATATGCCAATTTCTATTTACCCTTCATAAGGACCCTTTTCATCGAATCCGATCCGACTAAAGTGGGAGAGACAGACACCCGCTAGCCACCTTATGCAACTAGTGCATGTCAGTCGGTGGAACCTGTCTCACGTAAGAGTACGTGTAAGGTCGGTCCGGGCCGCTTCATCCCACGATGCCGCCGAATCAAGATAAGACTAGTAACGGCAAGTAAATTGACAATATCGATGCCCACAACTGCTTTGTGTTCTAATCATGCATAGAAACTACGCATAGACCTAGCTCATGATGCCACTGTTGGGTAACGTAGCAGAAATTCAAAATATTCTATGCATCACCAAGATCAATCTATGGAGTAATCTAGCAACGAGGGGAAGAAGAGTGCATCTACATACCCTTGTAGATCGCTAAGCGGAAGTATTCAAGAGAACGGGGTTGATGGAGTCGTACTCGTCGTGATCCAAATCACCGATGACCAAGCGCCGAACGGACGGCACCTCCGCGTTCAACACATGTACGGAGCGAGGACGTCTCCCGCACCTTGATCCAGCAAGGAGGAGGGAGAGGTTGAGGAAGAGAGCTCCAACAGCAGCACGGCGGCGTGGTGGTGGTGGAGCAGCAGTACTCCGACAGGGCTTCGCCAAGCTCTTAACGGAGGAGGAGAGGTGTTGGGGAGGGGAGGGGCTGCGCCTTGGATGTGGTGTTGCAGCCCTCCCCTCTATTTATAGGGAGAAGGGAGAAGGGGGCCGGCCCCTCTAGATGGGATCTAGAGGGGGGGCGGCGGCCAAGGGGGAGGGGGCTTGCCCCCCAAGCCAAGGGGGCGCCCCCCTTTAGGGTTCCCCCCAACCCTAGGCGCATGGGCCCTAGGGGGGTGTGGCGCCCCAGCCCACTTGGGCTGGTTCCCTTCCTCCTACGGCCCATAAGGCCCTCCGGGAGAGGTGGCCCCTCCCGGTGGACCCTAGAACCCCTCCGGTGGCATCGGTACAATACCGATATGCCCTCGGACCTTTCTGGTGACCGTATGACTACTTCCCATATATAAATCTTTACCTCCGGACTATTTTGGAACTCCTCGTGACGTCCAGGATCTCATCCGGGACTCCAAACAACATTCGGTAATCACATACAAGTCTTCCTAATAACCCTAGCATCATCGAACCTTAAGTGTGTAGACCCTACGGGTTCGGGAACCATGCAGACATGACCGAGACAACTCTCCGGCCAATAACCAACATCGGGATCTGGATACCCATGTTGGTTCCCACATGTTCCACGATGATCTCATCGGATGAACCACGATATCGAGGATTCAATCAATCCCGTATACAATTCCCGTTGTCTAGCGGTATAGTACTTGCCCGAGATACGATCATTGGTATCCTAATACCTTGTTCAATCTCGTTACCGGCAAGTCTCTTTACTCGTTCCGTAACACATCATCCCGTGATCAACTCCTTGATCACATTGGCACATTATGATGATGTCCTACCGAGTGGGCCCAGAGATACCTCTCCGTCACACGGAGTGACATATCCCAGTCTTGGTTCGTGCCAACCCAACAGACACTTTCGGAGATACCCGTAGTGCACCTTTATAGCCACCCAGTTACATTGTGACGTTTGGTACACACAAAGCATTCCTACGGTATCCGAGAGTTGCACAATCTCATGGTCTAAGGAAATGATACTTGACATTAGAAAAGCTTTAGCATATGAACTACACGATCTTGTGCTAGGCTTAGGATTGGGTCTTGTCCATCAAATCATTCTCCTAATGATGTGATCCCATTATCAACGACATCAAATGTCCATGGTCAGGAAACTGTAACCATCTATTGATCAACGAGCTAGTCAACTAGAGGCTTACTAGGGACATGGTGTTGTCTATGTATCCACACATGTATCTGAGTTTCCTATCAATACAATTCTAGCATGGATAATAAACGATTATCATGAACAAGGAAATATAATAATAACCAATTTATTATTGCCTCTAGGGCATATTTCCAACAGACGCTACAAGCAAAACACATATTATGTGACGAATGAAAATATAGCTTCGAGTAAAATACCGATGGTCGTTAGAAGAAAGAGGGGATGCCACTCGGGGGCATCCCCAAGCTTAGTTAGTTGCTCATTCATTGGATAATAGCTTGGGATACCGGGGCATCCCCAATCTTAGGCTCTTCTATCCTTCCTTCATCCATCGTAAGATAACCCAAAACTTGAAAACTTCAATCACACAAAACTCAACAAAACCTTCGTGAGATCCGTTAGTATAAGAAAGCAAACCACTACTATAAGTACTGTTGCAACCTATTCATATTTTTTTTGCATTATATCTACTGTATTCCAACTTTTCTATGGCAAAAACTCATCAAAGAAAACCATAGAGCCATCAAAATAAGCACACAACGCAAAGAAAACAGAATCTGTCAAAACAGAACAGTCTGTAGCAATCTGACTATTTTGAAAACTTCTGGAACTACAAAAATTATTACAAAACTAGGAAGACCTGGGTAATTTGTATATTAATCTTCTGCAAAAAGAATCAGGGCAAAAGCTCTTTTTGATTAAAAAAATGAGAATTTTTTTCGAGAGCGCAAAGTTTCTGTCTTTTTCAGCAAGATCAAACAACTACCACCCAAGAAGATCCCATTGGTTCTACTTGGAACAAACACTAATTAAAACACAAAAAACACAATCATAATAGTAGCATAATTGTTTTAAAATTCAAGAACAGAAAACAAAACGCAAAAAAATTAATTTTATTCGTTGGGTTGCCTCCCAACATGCGGTATAGTTTTATGCCCTTAGCTAGGCATAAAGCAAGGATCTAAGTTTTGACATCTTTGGTTCAAGATCCATAAGATGCCCTCATGATTGATTCATAAGGTGGCTTAATTCTTGTTCTAGGAAAGTGTTCCATACCCTTCCTCAAAGGAAATTGGAACTTAATATTTCCTTCTTTCATATCAATCACGACACCAATAGTGCGTAAAAACGGTCTACCAAGAACAATTGGACAAGACGGATTGCAATCAATATCAAGAACAATAAAATCTATGTGCACATAATTCATATTTGCAAGAATAAGAACATCATTAATTCTTCCCATAGGCCTTTTAATAGTAGAATCCACCAAGTACAAATTTAAAGAACATTTCAAGATCGGTAAAACCAGGCACATCACATAAAGATTTCTGAATTGTAGAAACACTAGCATCCAAGTCACACAAAGCAAAACACTCATAATTTTTAATCTTGACTTTGATAGTAGGTTCCCATTCGTCATGCAATTTTCTAGGAATTGATACTTCTAATTCCAATTTTATTCAAAAGCTTTAATTATATCATCAACAATATGTTTAGTAAAAACTTTATTTTGTTCATAAGCATGAGGTGAATTCATCATGGATTGCAACAAAAAATACAATCAATCAAAGAGCAACTATCATATTTAAAGTCTTTGTAATCCAAAAGAGTGGGCACATCACTAGTTAAAGTTTTGACCTCTCCAAACCCACTTTCATCAATTTTATCAACAAGATTTTGACCCTCTGAAATATTGGGACGCCTTCTACCTAAATTTGACTCTTCTCCAGTCCCTTTTTAATCAATCTTAACTTTACTAAACAAGGAATCAATAGAAGAAACACCAATCATTTTAAGATCATCATCACTTTTACCCTCTAATGAGATTGGTTTAGCGGCCATTTGACTTACTAAGGTACCTTGTGCATCGGATATTTTTCCTAGCAAACTTTCAGCAAAAGCATACTTAGATTGGAGATTGCAAACTTCTCTACTAGTATCATCAAGTTGTTTTGTAATAGCATCTAGCACAATGGAGTGCTCCTTAAGTTCTTCAGTAAAATACTTATTATGCTCAAATTGTGTAGTCATATATTCCTTAGTACTCTTCTCAATTTCAAGCAAAATATTTGGGTAAGGAACATCATAATATTTTCTTTGAGGCATCATGACTATGCAAATAGGAACACACACAAAAATAGATCCGGCAAGAAAACAGCGAACGGAAAAAGAGAGGCGAATAAAACGTCAAATTTTTGTGAAGTGGGGGAGAGCAAAATGAGAGGCAAATGGCAAATAATGTAAATTGAGAGGAGATGAGATTTGTGATTAGGAACCTGGTATATGTTGAAGATCCTCCCCGGCAACGGCGCTAGAAATTCCTTTTGATGTCGCTTGAAGCTATGTCCGTATTTCCCCAAAGAGGAAGGGATGATGAAGCACAACAGTGGTAGGTATTTTCCTCAGATATGAAACCAAGGTTATAGAACCAGTAGGAGAACCAAGCAACACAACATAAACAGCCCCTGCACACAGATAACAAATCCTCGCAACCCGACGTGTTAAAGGGGTTGTCAATCCATTCCGGGGTACGGCGCCTCAAGATAGGCAAACAGACGTGAGGTAAATTGTAGTAGATTGATAGATCGAACGCCATAAAATAAATAGAAATGAAATGCACCAAGGTATTTTTGTATTTTTTGTTTAATAGATCTGAAAATAAATGCAAGGAAAAAGTAGATCGCAAAGGCAAATATATGAAAAAGAAGACCTAGGGGCCGTAGGTTTCACTAGTGGCTTCTCTCGAGAAAAATAGCAAACGGTGGGTGAACAAATTACTGTTGGGTAATTGACAGAACTTCAAATAATCATGACGATATCCAGGCAATGATCATTATATAGGCATCACGTCCAAGATTAGTCGACCGACTCCTGCCTGCATCTACTACTATTACTCCACACATCGACCGCTATCCAGCATGCATCTAGTGTATTAAGTTCATGAAAAAACAGAGTAATGCAATAAGAACAATGACATGATGTATACAAGATCTATCTATGTAGAGATAGACCCTATCGTTTTATCATTAGGAGCAAAGAAACATATGTGTCGGTTCCCTTTCTGTCACTAAGATCAAGCACCGTAAGATCAAACCCACTACAGAGCACCTCTTCCCATTGCAAGATAAATAGATCAAGTTGGCCAAACAAAACCCAAATATCGGAGAAGAAATACAAGGCTATAAGCAATCATTCATATAAGAGATCAAAGAAACTCAAATAAATTTCATGGATATAAAAAGATAGATCTAATCATAAACTCAAAGTTCATCGGATCCCAACAAACACACAGCAAACAAGAGTTACATCATATGGATCTCCAAGAGACCATTGTATTGATAATTCAGCGAGAGAGAGGAAGCCATCTAGCTACTAAATACGGACCCGAAGGTCTACAAAGAACTACTCACGCATCATCGGAGAGGCACCAATGGAAGTGGTGAACCCCTCTGTGAAGGTGTCTAGATTGGATCTGGTGGTTCTGGACTCTGCGGCCGCTCGAATTGATTTTCGTCGACTCCCCTAGGGCTTCTGGAATATTGGGGTATTTATAGAGCAAAGAGGCGGTCCGGGGGGCACCCAAGGTGGGCACAACCCACCAGGGCGCGCCTGGGCCTCCTGGCGTGCCTTGGTGGGTTGTGCCCCCCTCGGGGCACCCCCCAGGCGCAGCCAGGGCTCATTACGTTCCTTATGGTCCAAAAAAATCTCCGTGGAGTTTCGTTGCGTTAGGACTCCGTCTGATATTGATTTCCTGCGATGTAAAAAACATGCAGAAAATGGCAACTGGCACTTGGCACTATATCAATAGGTTAGTACCAAAAAATGATATAAAATGACTATAAAATGATTGTAAAACATCCAAGATTGATAATATAACAGCTTGGAACAATAAAAAATTATAGATACGTTGGAGACGTATCAGGCCTCAACCTCAACTATACATGACTAGGAGGTGGGCCACAACACATAATACATGCAACACAAAATATATACTCACCCCCCCTAAGTCGAAGCATCGCTGGAGACACAGAGACTGGACTGAAACTCCTCGAAGACGGGAGTGGGTAATCCCTTAGTCATCACACTAGCAAATTGTTGCGACGTCGGAACGTGGAGAACCCGAACACGGCCAAGGGCAACCTGCTCTCGCACGAAGTGAATATCGAGCTCAATATGCTACGTACGTCGATGGTGCATCGGGTTGGCAGAGAGGTAAACCGCACTGACGTTATCGAAGTAGACAAGAATAGCCTTGTGAACATCATAAAGCAACTCCTGGAGTAGCTGGCGGATCCAAGAGCACTCGGCCATGGCGTTAGCCATGTCCTGATACTCTGCCTCCGCGCTGGAGTGGGAGATCGTGGGTTGCCGCTTGGAAGACCAAGAGATCAATGAGGGCCCAAGGTAGACGCAATAGCCGGACATGGGGTGTCGAGTGTCGGGGCAGCCAGCCCAGCCGACATCCGAGTAGGCCATGAGGTTGGTGGAGGCGGAGGTTGTCAGGCTGAGTCCCAAGGACATGGTGTTGCATATGTAACGGAGAATACGCTTCACCAAGGCCCAATGGGAGTCATGCGGAGCGCGCCTATGGAGGCACACCTGCTGGACAGCGTACTGCAGGTCGGGTCGAGTCAGCGTCAGGTACTGTAAAGCACCAACAATGGAGCGATAGAACGCTGCATCGGACGCGAGAGACCCTTCCAGAGCAGAGACCTTCACCTTTGTGTTGACGGGGGTGGGCTCCGACTTGCAGTTAAGCATACCGGCACGCTCCAGAAGCTCGTGGGTGTACTTCTGCTGATGAAGAAAGAAGCCTCAGTCCGTCGAACCACCTCGATGCCGAGGAAATAATGAAGAGGCCCCAAGACCTTGAGGGCGAACTCATCCCAACGACGAGCAGTCAGCCGCTGAAGGAGATCGGGGGCGGACACCGTGAGGATGATGTCATTGACGTAGAGCAGCAAACATACAGTGTCAGCTCCCTGATGATACATGAAGAGTGAGGCATTAGAGCGAGTGGGCCGAAATCCCAGAGACTGCAGGAAGGCTATGATACGCTAGTACCAAGCCCGAGGCGCCTGCTTCAACCCGTAAAGAGAACGGGAGAGCAAGCACACGAAGTCTGGGTGCTCGGCATCAACAAAACCAGTGGGTTGCTCACAGAACGCCTGGTCGGGAAGATGGTCGTGCAAGAAGGCGTTGGAGATATCCAACTGGTGCACAAGCCAGGCGTGTGAGACCGCCAACTGGAGCACGGCGTGGATCATGCCCGGTTTAACAACCGGAGTGAAGGTGTCAGTGAAGTCCATGCCTGCGCGCTGCCAAAATCCACGAACCACCCACCAAGCCTTGTAGCGCTCGAGAGAACCGTCTGGGCGGGTCTTGTGGCGAAACACCCACTTGCCAGTGATGATGTTGGCACGAGGGGGTCACGAAACAAGTTTCCACATGCGGTTGCCCTGTAGGGGATCGAACTCCTCCTGCATTGCAGCAAGCCAATGGGGATCCCGGAGGGCAGCGTGGGCGAAGGCGGGAATGGGTGATGGCGCCGATGTCGAGGCGGCGCACACATACTCGTCGAAGGAGTAGCGCGTGCTCGGCCGACGCACACCTTCCCGAGCACGGGTCATCATGCCAGGAGGTGGTGCAGCGGGGCCAGTGGCGGCGAAGGCATCGGCGGCAGGGGTCGCGGCGGCGACGGGGGCCCCGGCGCTGCGGAGGTACCGGTGGCGGCGGTGGAGGGGCCTGCGGCGGGGGCGGTGGCATCCGAGCCTGCGACCAAGGGGGCGACGGGCAAGGAAGAAGTTGAGCCCGTTGCCGGGGTGGCAGGCGGGGTGCCCGTCGGCTCAACCTCGTAGGAGGGAGGCGGGGGCCCGGTCGGACTCGACCTCAGGGGATGGAGTCGAAAAACCGGACGGTGGCGGCAGAAGGCGCCGTGCCGGTGGGCCTCTGGGGGGCGCCGCCGCGCATCACTCCAGGAAGGGACGCGGGGTTCGGCGCCGAAGGAGCCAAAGCCGGAGAAACCTGAAAAAAAGGGAACACCGTCTCGACAAAGTACTCGTGCCTCGAGGTGTACACACGATGAGTGACAGGATCATAGCACCGGTAACCTTTGGTGTTAGGAGGGTAGCCAAGGAAGACGCATGGGATGAAACGTGGGGCGAGTTTGTGTGGCGTGGTGAACGCGGTGCTAGGATAACAAAGACACCCCAAAATGCGGGGACCGTCATAGGATGGTGGTGTACCGAAGAGAAGGTGGTGAGGGGCATAGTTCCACTGTGGGAGACACGAATGGATGTTAAATAAGAGAGTGGCGGTGGGGAGAGCATCAGGCCAAAACCGAGCGGGCACGTTAGATTGAAAGAGTAACATGCGAACGCAGTCATTAAGAGTGCGGAGGATACGCTCGGCGTGGCCGTTTTACTGTGAGGTGTAGGGGAAAGTTAGATGGAAGGTGGTGCTATGAGAGGCGAGAAGTGTGTGGAGAGCGACGTTGTCAAACTCTTTTTCATATCAATTTGGGATGCAAGTATGGGGCGACCAAACTGAGTGGTGACATAGGAATAAAAGGCGGTGAGTGTGGCTAAAGAATCGGATATACGACGAAGCAGAGAAGTCCACACATAATGAGAATAATCGTCTAAAATCACCAAATAGTATAGATAGCCCGTGTTACTCACAATAGGAGACATCCAAACATCACTATGAAGTAATCAAAACAGAAAAGTGGAAACTGTAGTAGACACACTAAAAGGAAAACGGACGTGCTTGCCCAAAAGACAAGCCTCAGAAGTATGCTCGTCGAGCTTATTACATGAGAAAGAAAAACTCCTAAGAATCTGACAAAAAACGGCGGGGTTGGGTGGCCCAAGCGAGCATGCCAAAGATCGACGCCGGCGGCGAGGGCGACGGGTGTGGAGGTGGAAGCGCTGGCGTGCACCGAATAGAGCTCGTCAGGGGTATCACATTGGTGAAACACCATCTGGGTACGGGCATCCTTCACAGGAAAAACCAACACTGTCAAATTCAACAATAAGTGGATTCTCACGAGTAAGACGACGAACTGAAACTAAGCTAGTGACTAAGTCAGGTGATACAAGGACATTAGACATAGTAATAGGTGCGGAACTAGAGGGAAAACTAGTACTACTGACATGAGTGATAGGTAAGGAAGAACCGTTGCCAACGGTGATGCGAATGGGAGTGTTAACGTGAGTAGAAGAGGATAGGTTACTGGGATGAGCTGTCATGTGCGCAGTAGCACCCGAGTCCATGTACCAGTCACCTCCACCGCCGTAGTTACTCGATGATGGCGCAGAGTGAAGGACGGCCAGGAGGGTGGGGTCCCACGGTGCAGGTACCGGCGGCGGTGGCTGGCCTCCGTAGGGTGGCGCCTGAGTGGGCGCGCCATAGCTACCAAGGGGTGGCGGCGCGAGGGGAGCACCGTACGGCTGGTAGGGGCGCCGAAGAATGCTTGGTGGCCCACGAGGCGAGGACCAAGAAGACCCGGTGCAGCAGCCCGCGGGACGGGCATGTGATAGGCGTGGACGACGCCTGTCCATGGGTTCTGCCCAGCGGCCCACGGCGGGGGCAGCTGCTGGTAGCAGGGCACCCACCCACCCCGCGCCCTGCGCCTGCTGGTGGCGGCGGCCCCCGCCACCTTGCGGCTGTTGGGTGATACCTCCCTTTTGCATCATGTTTTCTTACTGTTATTCATAATGTTTTTATCCATAATAATGCTTTTTGGAGCAATTATAATGCCTTTTCTCTCATAATTTGCAAGGTACATACCAAGAGGGAGAATTCCGGCAGCTGGAAATCTGGACCTGAAAAAGCTACATCAGGCCACCTATTCTGCACAACTCCAAATGAGCTGAAACTCCACGAGGATTTTTTGTGGTATATTTAAGAATTATTGGAGCCAATAAACACCAGAAGGGGGCCACCAGGTGGGCACAACCCACCTGGGCGCGCCAGGCCCCCCTGGCGTGCCCTGGTGGGTTGTGGCCTCCTGGGCCCACCTCCGGTGCCCATCTTCTGGTATATAAGTGATTTTGACCTAGAAAAAATAAAGAGAATACTTTCGGGACGGAGCACCGTTGTCTCAAGGCGGAACTAGGGCAGGAACACTTTTGCCCTCCAGCGGAGCGATTCTGCCGGGGGAACCTCCCTCCCGAAGGGAGAAATCATCGTCATCATCATCACCAACAACTCTCCCATCTTGGGGAGGGCAATCTCCATCAACATCTTCACCAGCACCATCTCATCTCAAACCCTAGTTCATCTCTTGTATTCGATCTTGTTACAGGAATTATAGATTGTTGCTAGGGGGTGACTAGTAGTGTTGATTACATCTTGTAGTTGGTTACTATATGGTTTATTTGGTGGAAGATTATATGTTTAGATCCATTATGCATATTAATAACCCTCTAATCATGAGCATGTTTGTTGTTTGTGAGTAGTCACTTTCGTTCATGAGGTGACGGGATAAATCATGTTGCAAGTAATCATGTGAATTTGATATGTGTTCGATATTTTGATGGTATGTATGTTATGATTCCCTTAGTGGTGTCATGTGAACGTCGACTACATGACACTTGACCATATTTGGTACTAAGGGAATGCATTGTGGAGTAGTAAATAGATGGTGGGTTGCGGCAGTGACAGAAACTTAAACCCCAGTTTATGCACTATTCCGTAAGGGACCGATTGGATCATAGAGTTTAATTATATGGTTAGGATTTATCCTTAATACTCTCGCAATTGCGAATTCTTGTGGGAGGGTTAATCATAAGTAGGAGGTTTGTTCAAGTAAGAATAGCACCTAAGCACCGGTCCACCCATCAAATTATCAAAGTAGCAAACACAAATTAAACCAACATGATGAAAGTAACTAGATGAAATTCCCGTGTACCCTCAAGAACGCTTTGCTTATCATAAGAGACCATTTTGGCCTGTCCTTTGGCTCAAAAGGACTGGGCTACCTTGCTGCATACTTGTTACAATTATCGTTACTTGCTCGTTACAAACTATCTTTCTATCAAACTACTTGCTACTTACAATTTCAGCACTTGCAGACATTACCTTACTGAAAACTATTTGTCATTTCCTTCTGCTCCTCGTTGGGTTTGACACTCTTACTTATCTAAAAGAGCTACAATTGATCCCCTATACTTGTGGGTCATCAAGGCTATTTTCTAGCACCGTTGCCGGGGAGTGAAGTGCTTTTGGTAAGTGGAATTCGGTAAGGAAACATTTATGTAGTGTGCTGAAATTTATTGTCACTTGTTACTATGGAAAACAATCCTTTGAGTGGTTTGTTCGGGGTATCTTCACCCCGTCCGTAACCACAATTAATTGCCCCTCAACCTACTGCACCTACTGAAAATATTGAATATTAAATTCCTTCGGGTATGATAGAACAACTGCTAGCTAATCCTTATGCAGGAGATGAAACTGAACATCCTGACATGCACTTGATATATGTAGAACAAATTTGTGGATGTTTAAGCTTGCATGTCTACCCGGAGATGAGGTGATGAGAAAGGTTTTCCCTTTATCTTTGAAGGGAAAAGCATTGGCATGGTATAGGTTATGCGATGATATTGGATCATGGAATTGGAATCGTTTGAAATTGGAGTTCCACCAAAAAAATTATCCTAAGCATCTAGTTCATCATGATTGGAATTATATATATAATTTTTGGACTCGTGAAGGAGAAAGTATTGCTCTAGCTTGGGGGAGGCTTAATTCAATGTTATATTCATGCCCCAATCATGAGCTCTCAAGAGAAATTATTATCTAGAATTTTTATGCTCGGCTTTCTCGTAATGATCAAACCATGCTGGATACTTCTTGTGCCGGTTCTTTTATGAAGAAAACTATTGAATTCTGGTAGGATCTTTTGGAAAGAATTAAATGCAACTCTGAAGATTGGGAACTCGGTGAAGCTAAAGAGTCAGGTATAAAGCTTAAGTATGATTGTGTTAAATCTTTTATGGATACCGATGCTTTTCAAAAGTTTAGCACTAAATATGGACTTGACGCTGAGATAGTAGCCTCCTTTTGTGAATCATTTGCTACTCATGTTGAAATCCCTAAAGAGAAGTGGTTTAAATATCACCCACCTATTAAAGGAGAAATTAAAGAACTGGTACCAGTTAAAGAAGAAACTATACTCTATAATGTTGATCCAGTTGTTCCTACTGCTTATATTGAGAAACCCCCTTTTCCTGTTAGGATAAAGGAACATGCTGAAGTTTTAACTGTGGTTAACAAAAGCTACGTTAGAACACCTAAACCTGATGAAAAAATTAGAGTTTAACCTAATATTGCTATGGCTAAAGATCTCTTAGAAGAAGATGTGGATGGGCATGTTATCTACTTCTGTGCCGAAGCTGCTAGAATTGCTAAACCCGATAAAAGGGATAAAAATAGACCAGTAGTTGGCCTGGCCGTCATTTCAGTTAAAATAGGAGATCACCGTTATCATGGTTTATGTGAAATGGGTGCTAGTGTGAGTGCTATTCCTTACAAGTTATATCAAGAAATTAGGGAAGACATAGCACCTATAGAGTTAGAAGACATAGATGTTACTATTAAACTTGCAAATAGAGACACCATATCACCGTGTGGGATTATTAGAGATGTTGAAGTCTTGTGTGGGAAAGTAAAATACCCTACTGATTTTCTTGTTGTTGGTTCCCCACAAGATGACTTTTGTCCCATTATCTTTGGTAGACCTTTCTTGAACACAGTTAATGCTAAGATAGATTGCCAAAAACAAATTGTGGGTCTTAGCTTTGGTGATGAGTGTCATGAGTTTATTTTTTCCAAGTTTAGTAGAAATCATCATGAAAAAGAATTGCCTAGTAAGGATGAATTAATTGGTCTTGCTTCTATTGTTGTGCCACCTACCGATCCTTTAGAACAATACTTGCTATACCATGAAAATGATTTACATATGCATGAAAGAAATGATATAGATAATATTTTCTTTGAACAACGTCCTCTACTTAAACACAATTTGCCTATTGAAACTCTAGGAGGTCCTCCTCCACCTAAAGGTGATCGTGTGTTTGAATTAAAACAATTTCCAGACACTTTGAAATATGTTTATCTTGATGAAAAGAAAATATATCATGTTATTATTAGTGCTAACCTTTCAGAACATGAAGAAGAAAGATTATTGAAAGTTCTAAGGAAGCATCGAGCTGCTATTGGATAGACTCTTGATGATTTAAAGGGCATTAGTCCCACTCTATGTCAGCACAAAATTAATATGGAACCTGATGCTAAACCCGTTGTTGATCACCAACGTCGGTTAAATCCGAAGATGAAAGAGGTGGTCAGAACGGAAATATTGAAACTTCTGGAAGAAGGTATAATCTATCCTATAGCTGATAGTAGATGGGTAAGTCCTGTTCATTATGTCCCTAAGAAGGGATGTATAACTGTTGTTCCTAATCATAAGAATGAACTTATTCCACAAAGAATTGTTACAGGCTATAGAATGGTAATTGATTTTAGAAAATTAAATAAAGCTACTAGAAAAGATCATTACCCTTTGCCTTTTATTGATCAAATGCTTGAAAGATTATCTAAGCACACACACTTTTTCTTCCTTGATGGATATTCTGGCTTTTCACAAATACCTGTTTCTCAACCTGATCAAGAAAAGACCAGTTTTACTTGTCCTTTTGGAACCTATGCTTATAGATGTATGCCTTTTGGTTTATGTAATGCACCTGCTACCTTTCAAAGATGCATGATGGCTATATTCTCTGACTTTTGTGAAAAGATTGTTGAGGTTTTCATGGATGACTTCTCTATTTATGGGAAGTCTTTTGATGATTGTTTAAGCAATCTTGACCGAGTTTTGCAGAGATGTGAACAAACAAATCTTGTCTTGAATTGGGAGAAGTGCCACTTTATGGTTAATGAAGGCATTGTCTTGGGTCATAAAATTTCTGAAAGAGGCATTGAAGTGGATCAAGCTAAGGTTGATGCAATTGAGAAAGTGACATGTCCTAAGGACATAAAAAGTATTCGTAGTTTCCTAGGTCATGTTGGTTTCTATAGGAGGTTTATCAAGGACTTTTCTAAAATTTCTAGGCCTCTTACTAATCTTTTGCAAAAGGATATTCCTTTTGTTTTTCATGATCATTGTCTTGAAGCCTTTTAAACACTTAAGAAATCTTTAATCTCCGCACCTATTGTTCAACCACCTGATTGGAACTTGCCTTTTGAAATTATGTGTGATGCTAGTGATTATGCTGTTGGTGCTGTTCTAGGATAAAGAGTTGATAAGAAATTGAATGTTATTCATTATGCTAGTAAAACTCTAGACAGTGCTCAAAGAAATTATGCTACAACTGAAAACGAATTCTTAGAAGTGGTGTTTGCTTGTGATAAGTTTAAACCTTATATTGTTGATTCCAAAGTAATTGTTCGCACAGATCATGCTGCTATTAAATATCTTATGGAAAAGAAAGATGCTAAACCTAGACTTATTCGTTGGGTTCTCTTCTTACAAGAATTTGATTTGCATATTATTGATAGAAAGAGAGCTGAGAACCCCCTAGCTGATAACTTGTCTAGGCCTGAAAATGTGCTGATGACCCACTACCTATTGATGATAGTTTTCCTGATGAGCAGTTAGCTGCAATAAATGTTGCTAATAGTACTCCTTGGTATGCTGACTATGCTAATTACATTGTTGCTAAATATTTGCCACCTAGCTTTACTTACCAACAAAAGAAAAAAATGCTTCTATGATTTAAGACATTACTTTTAGGATGACCCACATCTTTATAAAGAAGGAGTAGATGGTATTATTAGACGTTGTGTACCTGAGCATGAACAGGACAAATCCTACGGAAATGTCACTTCGAGGCTTATGGAGGGCATCATGCTGGAGATAGAACTGCTCATAAGGTATTGCAATCTGGATTTTATTGGCCTACTCTCTTCAAGGATGCTCGTAAGTATGTCTCATCTTGCGATGAATGCCAAAGAATAGGTAATATTGGTTAGCGTCAAGAAATGCCTATGAACTATTCTCTTGCTGTTGAACCATTTGATGTTTGGGGATTTGATTACATGGGACCTTTTCCTTCCTCTAATGGGTATAGACATATTTTGGTTGCTGTTGATTATGTCACTAAATGGGTAGAAGTTATTCCAACTAGTAGTGTTGATCACAACACCTCTACTAAAATGCTCAAGGAAGTTATTTTCCCAAGGTTCAGAGTCCCTAGATATTTAATGAATGATAGTGGTTCACACTTTATTCATGGTTCTTTTTGTAAGATGCTTGCTAAGTATGATGTTAACCATAGAATTGCATCACCCTATCATCCTCATTCTAGTGGTCAAGTTGAGCTTAGCAATAGAGAAATAAAATTAATTTTGCAAAAGATTGTTAATAGGTCCAGGAAGAATTGGTCTAAGAAATTATATGATGCACTTTGGGCTAATAGAACAACATATAAAAATCATATGGGTATGTCTCCTTATAAAATGGTTTATGGAAAAGCTTGTCATTTGCCTCTTGAGTTAGAACATAAAGCATACTGGGCACTTAAAGAACTCAACTATGATTTCAAACTTGCTGGTGAAAAGAGGCTATTTGATATAAGCTCATTAGATGAATGGAGAACCCAAGCTTATGAAAATGCAAAGTTATTCAGATAAAAGGTTAAAAGGTGGCATGACAAAAGATTTCAAAAAAATGTGAGTTTAAAGTCGGAGAGTATGTTCTTTTGTACAACTCTCGTTTCATATTCTTTGCAGGCAAACTCCTCTCAAAATGGGAAGGCCCCTATGTCATCAAGGAGGTTTACCAGTCTGGAGCCATCAAAATAAATAATTTCGAAGGTTGTCAATGGGCAACGAATAAAACATTATATCTCATGTACGCCTATTAATGTTGAAAGCAATATTGTCCAAACTTTGACACCGGAAGAACACATAAAAGAGTCTTTCCAGAACACTCCAGAATCGTCAAAATAAGGAGGTACGTAGTACGGTAAGTAAACAGACTCCAAAAAATCTGCAATTTTTTTTCAGTTTTGGAATTTTTTTTGAATTTTGGGAATAAAGAAACTTCCAGGAAGCGTCCCCTGGTGGGCATAAGATACCAGGGCGCGCCAGGCATGCCTGGCGGGCCCAGGTGGGTTGTCCACCTGGGGCACCTTTCGGACTCCATTTTTCTTCTGTTTATTTGTCCTCCAAGATAAAAAAAAATCTATATATACTTCCCGAACATGTTAACCACCATATCACAGAGAAAATCCTCTGTTCTCTTTTCTTGATGTTTCCTGTCATATCCCATCTACCATGGCCTCTTCAGGTTCCTCCAAGGACAAGATTTCTTCTTCATCACCACCATCACCTACTTCACCACCAAAGGAGAATTGGGTATCGGGTATGGGCACTCCCCTTGGCTTCCGCCAAGCTTGGGGGAGGTGCCCCGATATCGTATCATCCCACTATCCTTTTGCTTTTACTTAGCTTGGTTCAATCTTTTGCTTAGATGAATAAAGTTTAGTTCGATCTTTTCTTCTTTGAGAGTTTGCTTAGTGATATGTCATTGTTATCGTGTGCAAGTTATATAATAAAGTTAGTTTGAGTTTTACTTTCTCTACTTCCATGTTGCAAATAAAGAAAAGAAAAAGAGAAATAAAGCAAAGAAAAGAAAGGAAATAAATCCATAAGATCATATACTAATCCTATGGTAGGTGAGAGCACCACATAAGGAAAAGTATAAGTAAGAAAATTTTATTAGAGATTGACAAACATAGCATTGGTCAGTGATGCAACTCATGAAAGAATTAATAAGGGAAGGGAAGATTCACATATAAATATATTATCCTAGAAATCTTTTGTGATTGTGAGCCCTCATCAAAATATTATATGCCAAAATTGTCGACATTGGACAAGGAAGACAACTTAATGGTTTATCTTTGTTTATATTCACATAGAAGTCATATTGTCATAGATCATTTAACATGCGGTGCTTGCCCCTATCTTTGCTAGCCAAAAGTTCTGCACTAAGTAGAGATACTACTTGTGCATCCAAAAACCATTAAACCCAAATCTTTTTCGAGTGTCCACCATACCTACCTAGGGATTGAACAAGATCCCTCAAGTAAGTTTTCATCGGTGAAAAAAGGCAATAAAAATTGCTTTTAAATATGTGAGATCATTTAGTGTAAGATAAAATTGAGCGTTGTACGAACTTGGATGACAAAGAATAAAAGCGACAGACTTCATAATAAAGGGTGTCATCTTAAGGGAAAATACAACATGACGTTCTCTTGCACTAAGGGATTGAGCATGCAAACAAATAAGCGCATGGCAACCTCTGCTTCCCTCTGTGAAGGGCTTATCTTTTACTTTTATGCAAAGAGTTAAAGTTTTCCTTCTATTCCTTTTATTTTTCTCTTTTGGCAAACATCATATGGTGAGGAAAGATCTAGGGACATATGTCCAGTTGAATATTGATAGCATGAGTTATTATTGTTGACATCACCCTTGAGGTGAGTATGTTGGGAGGCGAAACTATAAGCCCCTATCTTTCTACGTGTCTGGTTGAAACATTTTTCTCATGGGTATGAGGTGAGTGTTAGCAATCATAGAAGACTATATGATGGTTGAGTATGTGGACTTGCTTAAAAGGCTTTGACACGTGACCCTTCCTGAAAAGATCATGAATTGTAGTTGCAAAGTTGACTAAGAACATAGTTTGTTGTTCTCTAATAGAGTTTTTGCTTTATACTTTGATTGTGTGATGAACTATTACTTATTCATGAGAAGTGTATGATAAAATTTCTATAATAAAAGTTTTATGTTTAAAATTTTTTTGTTATAATAATCAACATGATGCTTATATGTCCGTATTTTGTTTTTATTGACACCTCTCTCTCAAAGCATGTGGACATGTTTTTCGATTTCGGTTTTCGCTTGAGGACGAGCGAGGTCTAATCTTGGGGGAGTTGATATGTCCCTTGCCCCACCCCCCCCACCCCGCGCCCTGCGCCTGCTGGTGGCGGCGGCCCCCGCCACCTTGCGGCTGTTGGGTGATACCTCCCTTTTGCATCATGTTTTCTTACTGTTATTTATAATGTTTTTATCCATAATAATGCTTTTTGGAGTAATTTAATGCCTTTTCTCTCATAATTTGCAAGGTACATACCAAGAGGGAGAATTCCGGCAGCTGGAAATCTGGACCTGAAAAAGCTACGTCAGGCCACCTATTCTGCACAACTCCAAATGAGCTGAAACTCCATGAGGATTTTTTGTGGAATATTTAAGAATGATTGGAGCCAATAAACACCATAAGGGGGCCACCAGGTGGGCACAACCCACCTGGGCGCCAGACCCCCCTAGCGCGCCCTGGTGGGTTGTGGCCTCCTCGGCCCACCTCCAGTGCCCATCTTCTGGTATATAAGTGATTTTGACCTAGAAAAAATAAAGAGAAGACTTTCGGGATGGAGCGCCGCCGTCTCGAGGCGGAACTTGGGCAGGAGCACTTTTGCCCTCTGGTGACGCAATTATGCTGAGGGAACTTCCCTCTCGGAGGGGGAAATCATCGTCATCATCATCACCAACAACTCTCCCATCTTGGGGAGGGCAATCTCCATCAACATCTTCACCAGCACCATCTCATCTCAAACCCTAGTTCATCTCTTGTATTCGATATCGTTACAGGAACTATAGATTGTTGCTAGGGGGTGACTAGTAGTGTTAATTACATCTTGTAGTTGATTACTATATGGTTTATTTGGTGGAAGATTATATGTTCAGATCCATTATGCATATTAATAACCCTCTGATCATGAGCATGTTTGTTGTTTGTGAGTAGTCACTTTCGTTCTTGAGGTCACGAGATAAATCATGTTGCAAGTAATCATGTGAATTTGATATGTGTTCGATATTTCGATGGTATGTATGTTGTGATTCCCTTAGTGATGTCATGTGAACATCGACTACATCACATTTCACCATATTTGGTCCTAAGGGAATGCTTTGTGGAGTAGTAAATAGATGGTGGGTTGCGAGAGTGACAGAAACTTAAACCCCAGTTTATGCACTATTTTGTAAGGGATTGATTGGATCCTGGAGTTTAATGCTATGGTAAGGATTTATCCTTAATACTTCTCTCGTAGTTGCGGATGCTTGCGGGAGGTTAATTATAAGTAGGAGGTTTGTTCAAGTAAGAACAACACCTAAGCACCGGTCCACCCACATATCAAATTATCAAAGTAGCGAACACAAATTAAACCAACATGATGAAAGTAACTAGATGAAATTCCCGTGTACCATCAAGAACACTCTGCTTATCATAAGAGACCATTTTGGCATGTCCTTTGCCTCAAAAAGATTGGGCTACCTTGCTGCGTACTTGTTACAATTATCGTTACTTGCTCGTTACAAACTATCTTTCTATCAAACTACTCGCTACTTACAATTTCAGCACTTGCAGACATTACCTTACTGAAAACTACTTGTCATTTGCTTCTGCTCCTCATTGGGTTCGACACTCTTACTTATCAAAAAGAGCTAAAATTGATCCCCTATATTAGTGGGTCATCACTGGGGAGGCATGGGGGGCGCGGGCGGCAGCGAGTAGTAGCCAGCTGGCGCGGGCGGCGCGGGCGGACGGGGCTTGGTCGGAGGAGCAGGGCCACCGCGGGTGGTGCCGGCAGCGAGGGCGGTGTGCTAAAACCGCTGCTTCAGCTTCGTCATCCGGTGCTCGTCAAGTTTGAGGTACGCGATGACGCGCTAGAAAGTGGGCTGCAGCAGTAGGGTGAGGTTGGACGCCGCGTTACCGAAGTCCTCGTTAAGGCCGGTGATGAGGGTGCTCAGCATGAGGTCATCAGAGACCTTAGCGCTGATGTCGCGAAGCTCGTCGGCGAGCATCTTGAGCCTCTTGCAGTACTCATCAATGGTGGAGTTGTCCTGGTGACAGCCGAAGAACTCCTGCTGCAAGAAAACAAGGCACTGAAGTTTGTTATCAGTGAAGAGCGCGTTGATCTTGGCCCACACGGCACAGGCGTCGTCGTCCTCGGCGACAACGGTGTGGAAGATGTCCTTCAAGACCGTCTGGTAGAACCATCGGATGACCGTGGCCTCAATGGCGGACCACTCTGGATCGTCCCGCATGTACTCGCTATCCACGGAACCATCGATGTGCTCGGTGAGGTAGTGCTCGTGGAAGATGAGGTTGAAGTAGGTCTTTCACGCGTAGTAGGATGTACTGGAGCTGTCGAGGAGGATAGGGACCCGGGCCTCTATGTTGAGGTCACGGATGGCAGCGGTGGAGGGCTCGGGGCCGGCGAACGGATTCGACGAGCGGGTCGTGGAGGAACCGGCGGAAGACATGGTGGCGCGGCTAGGGTTAGGGTTTCTTTGTGGAGAGAGGAGGAGGGGAACCGCGGTAGCAGGGGGTGTGGCGGCGGCTATAGCGGGAGGAGGGCGCGGCTGCGGGTCGGGGAGAAGCAGCGGCACGGCGCGGCAGGGAGCGGTGCGGGGTGGCGTGGGGCAGCGGTGGCGGCGTGAATGGAGAGGCGAGGCGGCTGCTGCGAGGAGCGCGTGAGGGGGCGGGCGGAAGCGTGTGCATGGGCGGCAGCGACGCGGGGTAGGAGAAGGAGGGGCGCGTCGGCGGCGGCCCGGTGTAGTGGTGGGGGTGTGGCGGCGGCGGCGGTGCGAGGAGGTGCGGCGGCGGCGATGGCGGCAAGCCCTAGGGGAGGACCGAACAAGATGATACCATGTAGACGGAGAGTTTGCAATACAATAGACGTTGTATTGATGGGGTGCTGATGCACGCATATATAAGTACAGGGTAGGCCTCAACCTCAATTATACATGACTAGAAGGTGGGCCATAACACATAATACATGCAACACAAAATATATACTCAACAGTTGCTCCTCCAAGTGGCTCATCCATGCTTCGTCTCCTATCGAGTTGGCCTGTTGCTGGTGGCGGCGGTTCTGGGCCTCCCCTAGCCTGTGGCAGATGGTGGCGGCTTGGGTGCCTGCAACATTCGCGATCATTCGGTCGCCTGGCGCCGCTGGAATCACCACCACCTACGACATACACTTTGATTTTCGGTTTGAGATTTTTTTCGCCCCAGGTCGAGATGACCGAATTTCGGCCATTTTCAAAAATTTCAGCCGAAATTTTCAAAAATCTCCTTCCTACGGTGGAGGTTTTTCCCAAGCGATGTGGTTTACTCGTCTTCAAATCCTGATCCGGCAGCATTCGGGATTGTTCGGTCAAAGGCCAAGGTAAAATCCCTCCTCAACTTTGCCGATACTAGTAGTGGCGACACCTGTGTGTGTCATCTCCTTGGAGGCACTACCATGGCCTTTTGTTCGTGTCTCTCTTCGAGCACTAGGGGAAACCCTAGGTCCGGTTCACCGGATCAGACGGCGGCGGCGTCCTAACATCGTACCCTTCATGAAGGTCTGGTCTTGGTTGCTCATGGTGTCTCTAGTGTTGGAATTGACGATGTTGGATGCCATGCTTGGTTTTTGGCTGGTTCTCAGGGAGTGGTCATTCAGGACACAATGTACTACCATCCCAATGTTTCCTCCATGGCTTCTTCCTCCCGCCCAGCCGGATCTTGCAACCCACTTGCCTACTCCCACTACTAGGAAAAGGGCTATAGCTGATATGGACATTAATGGCGCACCAGATACAGGTGCGCCATTAGTGTCCTCATTACTAATGGCGCACTAGACACACGGTGCGCCATTACTAGGAAATTTTATTTATTTATTTATTTTTCCAAAACTATTAATGGTGCACCAGGGCATAGTGCGCCATTACTAGTTTTAACTAGTAATGGCGCACCACACGCTCTGTGCGCCACTACTGACAATTTTTTTTACTTTTTTCGAAAGTAGTAATGGCGCACCTGGTTGAAGTGCGCCATTACTAGTTCAAACTAGTAATGGCGCACCACAACCACGGTGCCCCACTACTGACAATTATATTATTATTTTTTGCAAAACTAGTAATGGCGCACCCCTAACTGGTGCGCCATTAGTAACCAGGGTTACTAATGGCGCATGTTTAGGTGGTGCGCCATTAGTAACCTAAGACCAGCTAAATATTTTGGACAGCCACCTACCACACTCACTTTCCCCACTTCATTCTCTCCACCTCCTCCTCCAAGCTTGTCTCGGTTGCCTCCTCCTACTCACCTCATTTGCACCATAGATTCACCCAAATTAAGTGGTTAAATTACCTTTTTTAGATAGGTAAGTAAGGGGAAAGCTTTCTTTATGTTGTAGATCTACTTTTTTCTCCCTCCAACAACGTGCACATGCACTTATTATGGCCTAGCTAGATCTACGTATGTTTGTGGTGTTGCATATATGTCTGTGTTTGCAGGTACCGGTATTTGAAATGCGATAGTTGCCAATATTTTGCCGAAATGTTGATTCATTTCCGTTTCGGCGAGAATTTGGCACTATGCATTCTTTTTGGTCCTATTTTTAGGCAAAGTCATGCCAAATTTTTTCTTGGTTCTAAAATATCGTTTTGCTCTACCCCGCAGGCAACCATGGTCCGCACGATGACCGAAGGCATCGTGAATGGGTTTTTGAGCTCCACGAAGGCCGAGATGCTTCAAAAGAACGAGACGGAGATAAGATGTCTGTGTCGAAGATGCAAGCTGAAGAGCCTTATTGCGGACCTGGATTCCGGGCAGGTGCGGGACCACCTGCTCTTGCGTGGTTTCATGGATGGCTATCGGTGGCAAGGTAATGAAGATGATTATGAAGTCGTCCATGGGGCCGGGCAAGAAATGAGGAAGGGCAGC
Source organism: Triticum urartu (assembly GCF_003073215.2). NCBI lineage: Eukaryota > Viridiplantae > Streptophyta > Magnoliopsida > Poales > Poaceae > Triticum > Triticum urartu. The sequence goes on from NC_053025.1 coordinate 109,848,046, forward strand.
AAGACAACCACCACGGCGAGGGCGGGCGAGAAGACGAAGAATCTCCAGGACATGATCATGACGGTGATGCTGTACACAGTCATCATGTAGAAGATGCCGGACATGATGATGAGGAAGATCAAGATGAAGGGCATGATCATGAAGATGAAGACGTCGGAGCAGACGACGATGGACCATCGATGGGCTGGGTGCAGGACCCTCATATTCAAGAGCTGCTTCTCAAGAAGATGGATAACGCAAGAGCTGCCGCCCGAGAGAAAGCCAAGTTTGATCAACTGGAGATAGACGCGGTTACTCCATTGTATGAAGGATGCAGGCCCGAGGATACCCGCCTGAAAGTAACGCTCATGGCTCTGGAGATGAAGGTAAAACACAAAATGACCGACGCATGCTTCGACGAGAACATGTCATTCTGGCACGAACGTCTTCCCAAGGGGAACAAGTGCCCGACCAATTTCGAGGAGGCGAAGAAAATCGTGTGTCCTTTGGATTTACCGCACATGAAATACCATGTGTGCATGAACAATTGCATCATTTATCGGGACGAGCACGCGGAGTCTACCATATGTCCGATGTGAGGTGTCACTCGATACAAGAAGAGGAAGAAAGCTCCTCGAAAAGTGGTGTGGTACTTTCCGATCACTCCTCGTCTGCAGCGGTATTTCACGGACCCTAAGCTAGCAAAGCTCATGCGTTGGCACGCGGATAGGGAGGAGAAGAAGCGAGAAGATGACGGAAATGATCCGGAGATAAATAAAAAAGACAAGATGCTGAGTCACCCTAAGGATGCGAGCCAGTGGCAAGCGTTGAACATCGAACACCCAGAATTTGGGGACGATCCAAGGAACATCGTGCTGGGCGCGAGCACCGATGGAGTCAATCCGTTTGGTAGCTAGAGAAGCACACATAGCACCTGGCCTGTGTTTGTGTGGATGTACAACCTTTCCCCTGGTTGTGCATGAAGAGGAAGTACATTCACATGAGTATGCTAATTGAAGGGCCGAAACAACTAGGGAACGACATCAATCTGTATCTGGGGCTGCTGAAAGAGGAGCTAGACACGCTGTGGAAAACGCCAGCCAATACGTGGGAAGCCGCAGAGAAAGAATATTTCCCTATGAGAGCCGCACTGCTCACGATGGTGCACGAATATCTCGGTTACGGATATCTCGCGGGGCAGGTGGTCCACGGATTTTCTGGATGCGTCAGGTGCATGGATGACACAACGTATCGCCATCTAGATAGAGATCACGGGTCTTCGAAAATCGTGTTCATGGGACATCGAAGGTGGCTTCACGACGATGACCCATGGAGAAAACGCAAGGATCTGTTCGATGGTGAAACCGAACCCCGAAGACACCCACTTACAAGGAGCGGCGAGGAAATAGACGAGCTGTTGAAAAATTGGAAAGATTGCCACTGCCGGGAAAGAAGAGAAAGGCGCTAGAGCTGCTGCTGAAGGTATGGAAAACGAGGTCTATTTTCTGGGACTTGCCGTACTGGAAGATCCACCGTGTGCCTCACAGCCTTGATGACATGCATATCACGAAGAACGTGTGCGAGAGTCTGCTTGGTACCCTGCTCAACATGCCAGAGAGGACCAAAGATGGGCCGAAAGCAAGGGCGGACTTGAAATCAATGGGCATCAGGGAGGAGCTTCACGCTAATGATGATGATGATGATGATGATGATGATGATGATGATGATGATGATGATGATGATGATGAGGCGAAGCAGGACACGGAAAGCCGTCGCAAAGGCAAAAAGGCCAAGAAGACCGGAAATGACTACCCTCCCGCGTGCTTCACTCTAAGTCAGAAGGAGATCGAGCAGTTTTTTACCTGCCTCGTAGGAGTAAAACTTCCTTACGGTTATGCAGGGAAGATAAGCAGATACCTAGACTCAGCGAAGCAGAAGTTCAGCAGGATGAAGTCTCATGACTGTCACGTGCTGATGACGCAGATACTTCCAGTTGCAATCCGTGGGATCATGGACGCGCACGTCCATGAAACGCTATTTGGCCTATGCAACTTTTTCGATGTCATCTCTCGGAAGTCGGTTGGCGTGAGGCAACTCAGAAGGCTACAGGAAGAGATCGTGGTGATACTATGCGAGCTTGAGATGTACTTCCCGCCCGCATTCTTCGATGTTATGGTGCATCTGCTGGTCCATATCGTGGAGGATATCATCCAACTCGGGCCGACGTTCCTGCACAGCATGATGTCGTTCGAAAGGATGAATGGTGTCATCAAAGGATACGTTCACAACATGTCACGTCCAAAGGGAAGCATAGCCAGGGGCTTTTTGACCGAAGAGTGCATCTCCTACTGCACAAATTATCTAGGCATCGAGAACCCTGTTGGTCTTCCCGTCAACAGGCACCTCGGCAGGCTCGCTGGATGGGGTCACCGCGATGGTCGCCGCGAAATGCATGTCGACTTCGAGGGTCGACTCGCCGACTTTGAAAGAGAAAACCTAGTCGCGCTACAACACATAGACGTGGTCGATCCTTGGGTGGTAGAGCACAAACCCTTTATTGAGAAGACGTACAATGACCAAGGCCAACAGAGGACGGACGGAGATATAATCAAAGAGCACAACTCATGTTTCACGCGTTGGTTCAAGGAGAAGCTTCTGTCGTACCCTTTACATGAGGATTCTTCCGCGGAAGAAAAACTCATATTCGCCTTGTCACAGGGCACTGAGCACAACCTGATGACCTATGAGGCGTACGATATCAACGGCTACACATTCTACACCGAGGACAAGGACATGAAGACGATGGTTATCAGAACTCCAGGGTAACGATGGAGTCCTACACCAGTAACGACAAGGACAGATACTACGGAAGGATCGAGGAGATCTGGGAGCTGAGCTACACTGGAGAGAAGGTCCCGATGTTCCGTGTCAGATGGGCCAAGAGCGTCCTAAAAGAAGTCCGGTATCTCACCACCATGGTTATACCCGAAGCCAAATCCAAGACTGCGGGCGCAAACGTCACCGCGAAAAATGAGCCATGGTTACTGGCTTCTCATGTGGACCAATGCTTCTTCATTACCGACCTGTCAAAGCCCAGTCGTGTTGTTGTGAGGAGAGGCAAAAGGAAGATCATCGGAATGGATGGAGTCGCCAATGAGCAAGACTTCGACAAGTACGGCGACCCGAAGATGGAACATGACGACGACGATGAAGTGCCATACACCACAAGAAGCAGGATCACCCTACCTAAAGGACGTCTGTTCCACAGAAGAACTCCATTTGCGAAAAAGAAGGGCAAGAAGATTATGAAAAGATAGTTAGCTAAGATAGATTGTATTTAAATCGTAGTCTTCATTTCTCGATTGTATTTCGACATTTTGAAATGATATTTCTTCTGTTCTAGTCCTCATGAATATTTATTTATGTTCATTATGTTATTGAATTTCTAACTCATAAAAAGTATTGAATTTGTTAATATTTTTTGAACTCATGCATGAATATTTTTAAATTTCATGGGCACGTTTTGAATTCATGAATATTTTTTCAAATTTGATGATATTTTTTCATATTCATAAATGTTTTACCAATTCACAAATGAATGCAACTAAAAATCCAAAAAAACAAATTTGATGATATTTTCAAATAACAAATTTGATGATATTTTTTCATATTCATAAATATTTTCAAATAACAAATTTGATGATATTTTTTAAAAAATTATTACTATTTTTATAAAAAATTATTACTGTTTCATATTCATATTCATTTTCTAAAAACTTATTCGATGCAAAAAATAATAATAATAATAATAATAATAATAATTACTAATGGCGCACCGCTGGGTGGTGCGCCATTGATATACAAAAAAAAGTTACTTATGGCGCACCGCTGGGTGGTGCGCCATTGCTATCCAAAAAAATAGTTACTTATGGCGCACCGCTAGGTGGTGCGCCATTGCTATCCAAAAAAATAGTTACTTATGGCGCACCGCTAGGTGGTGCGCCATTGCTATCCAAAAAAAGTTACTTATGGTGCACCGCTAGGTGGTGCGCCATTGCTATCCCTCCCCCGACTAAAATCCCCAATCCCCATCACAGTAGCCCCTCCACCATCCTCTGCTGCCCCAACAACCACTCCACTACTCCCGGCCACCATCGTCGTCGCCCCACTCCAGAGCAGCGCCGTCGAGCACCCGTTTGACAGGGAGCACCACCGTCGTCATGGAGCCACTCCATCGGCAGCCACCATCCTCGCGCGCTTCCTCCTCGAGCAGGCTCCTCGCGATTTAGGGTTTGCTGGCGCCGCCGGCCACCGGCGCGGCCCCTCCTCAACCACCGCCACGGGAGCTCCCACCCATGCCCGCCTCCTCTTCCGTCTTCTCTGGCCGCCGCCCAGCTGCTCTCCACCGGCGCTGCCCCTCGTCAACCACCGCCAACGGCCAACGTAGGAGCCTCACCATCCTCGGGTCCACCTCGAGCAGCAGGAGCTCCACCTCTGCCCGCATCCGCCATCCCCGTCCACCTCGCACAGCAGGAGAACGCCTTGAGTCTCTGCTCTTCTCCTCCTCCCTGTAACCAGAGGTAAAGAAGCAAACTTACTTGCATATGCTGCTTCTATGTTTCTAATTCTTATGGATAAATCCCAGCATGAAAACATATGTGTAGATTCGTATGTTGTGTGTGTCCTCAACATGCATTATTTCCTAGTTATGTTGATACATAGCAGCTTGTGTGTGAAACATGTACTACTATTACTTCCTGGTTATGTTGATGTGAAGTGTGTGGCAGTTTACCTTTTATACATGCTTGATTGAAATTTGTGATGTGAAATGGATGAAAAAGAAAAAGGCAAATTGGGATATGCACACCACATAGCCATTTTATGCCAGTATATGCAAAGAAGAGGTTGAAAATCATAACAGGCCAGGGGGATGTTTGAACCGTAGAGGTTATGATAAAAATCTTGGAGAGAAGTTCTTGGCTAGGTTCTTTGGTTACTAGCAACTAGCATTGTTAGATGAGTTCTTATGCTATCTTGTGATAATTGTAGTAGATTATAGCTTGCTTCAGTTTGTCATCATAAGTTGGTTAATTAGATTTTAGATTTATAAGAAACAGGGTCACTAGGTGCACCCTATAGCTAGCAGCTCTTGATTGAGGAGATTATGTAGCCACCAACATCTGTGACTGAAGTTAGTCCATAGTTCACCTGGTCCTTAGTTGCCCATGAAAATGAAATTTTTTGCTTGCTATAACAAGGTGATTGGTGAATGTGGATGATTTTTTTATCCTATGAACTCATTGTACTGCTACAAGAATTTGGTATCATCATGGTGTAATTGACTGCTTGAGAAAACTGGGTAATTTGGCAGTAGAAACAACTATTTTTTACAGTCAAACAGTTCTTGATGCTTTGGTGCTCTTAGCTAGCTTAGTGGTGGGTCCCTTGGTGTCAGGCTGTGCTATCTATACATTCATGCCCTTTTTGTCACTGGTGATTGTTAGATTGGGTTCCTACTTTGGTGCAGATCATAACTAGAGATAATTTACCTCTTCTGCCCATTTAGGACGAGCTTTCTTGCCGGGTGAGGGTAGTTTGTCACTCAGGTGTAATTACAGAAGTAGTGGAGGGATGGATACTGTCCTTTTTTTGTTATGCCATTGTTTAGTTTGTGGTGGTAGCATAGCACAGCCTAGGACCATTGATTTTGTTTCATCATGTTCATCATACATACTCTACCTCTTAATTTTGTTTCATCATGTTCATCATACATATCCAACCTTTTAATTTTGCTGGGTGCATGTTTTTATGGTCCAGATAAGCTTCTTGTTTTGTTTGGCCGAAGAGCGCGTTACAAATTTGTTTGAGGCAAACAAAAATCTTAACATGATGCATACATCTGTAGACTGGTGATGTCGGATTTTGACTGCCAGACTCAGGGGCATATCAATCTGGAATGATCCTGCTGCTTTGTATATGGATGCATGACACTCCTAGTTCATGGGGTGGGTGGTCCATGGCTCATAGCTCAGAAGATGGATATATGGCTTTAATTTGTTATAAGTTTGTGTTGTTATAAGTTTGTTGCTGTCATGGGGTGGATGATCCTGCTGCTTTGTATATGGATATACTGCAATTTCATTTATGTTGTTATAAGTTTGTTGTTGTCAGCATGAGTTAACTTGCTGTCATTTATCGAAATTCAGAATGTGTTGGACTATATGTTCATTGGTACTACTTGTGATGCTGCTGCTGTACTACTTGGGAATTTTGTCAACTTGTGATGCTGCTGTTGTACCCCGAGAGGCCCTTGAGTTTGCCGGAATGTCGATTAACTTCCATTCCGGCAAATTCGGGTACTCCGTATGTCCTACTTTCAGCAAAGGTCATGCTGAAATTTTCCGTGAATTTTAGCATGACTTTGCTAAAAATAGGACATATGGGGTACTTGCGACTAATGCATGGGCCGGGGTATCTTAGTACTTAATTAAGTAGGATCAACTGCCCCTTTATTCTTGATGCATTAAACCATAGGTGGCAATAGAGCCAAGTGATTAGGCCCAACTTAGAATTCTCCTTCCCTTTTCTTGATAGGGTATATTATTAGAAGATACCCATATATATCAGTCAACCTAGGGTGCCTCGGCATCGATAAACCCTAAATGATGAAAACTTAACTTAGCATTTAGGGTGCCTCAGCGTCGACAAACCCTAAATGATAAAACCTTGGCTTTTAGGGTGCCTCGGTGTCGATAAAAACCTAAATGATGAAAGCTTAGGCTTTTAGGGTGCCTCGGCGTCGACAAACCCTAAATGATAAAAGCTTAGCTTTTAGGATGCCTCAGTGTCGACAAACCCTAAATGATGAGACCATGATCTTGTTCCTTGACAATAACCAACTTTTTGACCAAACTTTTTTCCTATTTAGAGCGAAACATGGCCCACAACGATGAGGCCGGCGGTTCGGGCAAGGCATTCTGGGAGCTGTCCTAGGAGATGGAGGAAGAACCTCACCGCTATGAGGACGCCGCGGAAGACACCAATCCCGACTACACAACCCCTAGTGGCGTCGGGGATGACACTGATGGTGCCGCCGAGGATGCCACCACTGATGATGGAGGCGCACGCACAGATGGCAGCCAACCGAAGAGGCAACGGAAGGACCGGTGCCCGAACGTGCTCGGCACCGTCAAGGAGGAATTTACTGAAGTGTCCTCCGAGGGGCATCCAACGGCGCCCAAAGAAATAGTCAAGGGGTACGCGGGACAGCTCGGGTGCATTCTCCGGAGCACCGTCTCGATCAACACCGAGAACCTAAGGCATCGTGACCGAGGGAATTTGCGCAACCTCCTCTTCACGAAGCTGCACGAACGATACAAGTTCCCCGATGACTTCGCAAACACAAGCCTCTCGGGGAATAAGTGAACAGTGCCGCCCTCATGAAGATGAGCAAGGCCCTGGCTACTTGGAGAGGCGCGGTGAAGAGCATGATTGAAAAAGGTGATATTTATGAGAAGATCAAGGAGAAAAATCCTTCGATCAGCGAAGATGACTACCGGGAGTTCAAGATCAAGTGCGAGAGCAACGCATCCGAGGAATCAAGTCAGTGGGGGAAAGATATGCGGGACTTCAACTTAGGGGTCCACAAACTCGGTCCCGGCGGTTACAAAGTGGAGAAACCTATATGGGACAAGGAGGACGCGGAGCGTGCCGAGCAAGGCCTACCGCCCCTCTTCGAGAAATACCGTGACAAGCAGACCAGGAACTATGTCAGGGCCCGGTACAAGATTGACCCGGTAACCAAGGAGCTCCACGGATCCGAACACCAAGGCGCTTGAGCGTGTTCTGGTAAGGAATACACCCCCGCGTAATTAGCTCCATATATGGTTGCATTCTAGTTAATGAAGCCAAACTTCTAAATGGTTCATGTTCCTTCCGCATGACACTGAAAGCAGTAGCGCGGGGTCGTCTCAGAGCTCCCCTTTCGACACCCCTTTAAATAGGGCGTTGAACATAATGAAAAACAAGGATAAGCTCAGTAAGCTGTCGTCAGCTGGTCGTGTGGCCGGCAAAGGATTGTCCATGAAATGGTCGGAATACTATACCGATGGGCGAAAGGAGAGAAAGACCAGCTCGGAAAGCCAGCAGCGCGAGGTTGAACAACTCAAGGCACAAGTGGCGCGGATTCCGGAGATGGTCGAAGAGCAAGTGCGAGACCAACTGGGAGCGACGATCACCGCCATTATACCTACCTTGGTTTCTGGCCTGCAGGCGTGGGTGGCGGGCGGCCAACAGGGGCCGCCCCCGATTCCCAGCTTCACGGGCAGCAACTTGCGCAACGCGTCGGTGGCGCCATTGGTGTCTTCAGCGGAGGCGGCATTGGTGTCTCCTGCGGCGGCGCCATTGATGTCTCTGGCGGAGGCGGCATTGGTGTCTCCCGCGGTGGCGCCGGCATTGCAGCTTAATGCACCCGGGTGTGGGAAGAATACACCGGCCGGCACCTCGGCAGCAAGCGGCCCCTCCGTCAATTGCACGCCCGCCGCTGGCGGTGCCTCGACATTAGCCTAGCTCGACGCCATCACGGTAACTAATTAAGCCTCTCGGCCGATGACTTCATCTCCTTGCCTTTGACTGGGCATCCCTGACGCCCTACATGTTTTCGAAGGGCGACGCTGACGTTCCATGCACTCTCCTGCACTTCGTGAACGACGAGTTAGTCGATGTCGCTAAGGGCAGAATCGTTCAACCGGGCAACCGCGTGTTCCACGGTAATCCGATGCCACCCACCGTTTATAGGGTTCAACTGGTTCGGGTGCTGCCGGGCTTCGACGACATGTTACCTCTGTATCGACCCCATGGGGCCGACGAAGATGATGTGATGACCCTCAGCGCCTGCATAAGCTGGCCCATGCTTTGGCCGAAGAGCCAGATTCGTTAGGGGGCGGGGGACACCACCCCATAGACAACACTGCCAGTCGTGCCGGCGCCAAGCCATGGCAAGACCCCCGCAACGCTACCGGACATGCATATGGCACAGGATCCGGACATGCATATGGCACAGGATCCGGACGACGACGACGGTACATTTACCAACGTCGATAAGTACTTCAACGAACATGGGTACGGTGACGAATTCTTGGGGCCTCCTTCTCAAGAACCCAACCCTGCAAAAGACGATCTAGCTGGTACCACGGAGAAACCCAATTGCAACAGGCGTCGTCTGGCGTTCAGTTCTCAGGAGACGCCTCCAATTGCTGCCTTCACCGAGCCTCAGATAGCCGAGGTGCGAAATATTATTAGCCCCAACACACTCAAGAAGGTGATCTCTGAGCAGAACTCGATCCCATTACAGCAGAAGAAGAAGGGACGGAAAAGAAAGACTAATAAGGGTGCGAGCCAACCGGCACCGAGTACGATCCGTGCTCAGGACGGTCCATCTTCACCTAAGGATATCTCGAGGAGGGTGCATGTGGCAGGTAGGCCGATGCTACCGACTAATCTGCTCAATGCTGCAACCGGTGCTATGCGGAGTCTGCATGGCAGTGTTCTTTCTTTGGAGAAGCGGCGTCTCTCCGAGAATGATGTGGCATACCCAGTTTTTGTGGCCAAGGTGCCAGAGGGCAAGGGCTTTGTGGATAACGCCATCGGGGGTACGATCGTCATGCGGTTTGATGACATCTTCGCTATGTTTAACCTTCATCCGCTGCACTGCACCTTTGTTCGGCTATCTTCGCTGAGTATGGAGATGTGGATCATTAGAGACAAGACCCCGGACATCGTGATAGTCGACCCCTTCTACATGCGTGCCAAGATCTTGGGCAACGCTGGGGACCGGCAAGTCGCGAGTTCATACCTCGAAGGCGTCATTCTGGCAAACCCAGATAAGGATAACTTCCTCGTGCCTTACTTTCCCCAGTAAGTCATCCCCTCACCGCCCCGTAACATATGATTTCTTAGATTTCGATCGTTCTTTTTTTTCTAACATTCCGTGTTTTGTGCAGTTACACACATTGCACACTCATCCTCTTAAGCCTGAAATATTCCATGGCCACGTATTTCGACTCGGACCGTCAGTCGAAGAAAGACTACACAATTATCAAGAAAGTTCTTGATGATGTTCTTCCCGGCTACGCCAGATCTGGAGGCACCTTCAGCAGGCTAGTTCGTAGGTACGGCAAGCACGTGTTCACCCACAATACGATGTTCCCCTGCGTCAAGCAGCCGCCTGGCGGTTAGAAGGATGCCTACTAGGCCCTCCATCACATGCGGGCGATCGTACGGGACCATAATCACCTGCCGCTACCAAATAATCTCAAAGATTGGGCCGCACGCTTGTCGGCAATCCACAACGCGGACATCAGACATGAATTCTTTCGCATACAATCAGAGTTTGCGGAAATCATCCATCAAGATGTCCTTCGTACCTCGGGGCAGTTCTACCTCAGATATCAACCGTCCAACAATGAGATAAAAACAACGCTATAAATGCAGGCTGACAACGCCTGCGATTTCATGACCATCACGACAGACGGCGGCTTCATCCACGCTCTGGTCCCTGAGTCGAGTCGAAAGTAGTGATGCTATGTAGTTCTGAAATATCGATTAGCTCATGTTGTAATTAAACTTTAATGAACTTGTATGTCTCTTTGGTTTGGACAGTCGCTCAACTTATATGTAATCGATGCTATTTATTAGTAGGACCATGAATCGTGCTATTAATGTCTTGCTTTTCTCTTCTGATCCTTTTGTTGCATACTTATATATTGCTTATGTATTGTCTGTGAATTGCTACTAATGTTTTGTTTGGCTAGTGCATAGAGATGCCGTCATATGTCGTGTACAAGGGTAAGGTTTCCGGAGTCTACGACGACTGGGAGGAGTGTCGGAGACAGGTTCACCGTTTCAGCGGTAACAATTACAAAGGGTACACCACTAGGGCGGAGGCGGAAGCTAGATACGCGCGCTATCTAGCGGGAGAGAGGAGGGGGCGAAGGAGGAACCAGATGAAGACCAGTTTCATCGCGATGATGCTCATCGTGATGACCGTAGCTCTCTTCTATGTGATGGTAGTTTAGATGATCGATATCGACTTGTAATGTGAAGACAAACTCGCTACTCGCGGTCTCGAGACTTGTAATGTTCTAACTTTGTTCTGTATTTTGAATTCGGAGACTAGCTAATATGATGAATTGTATTCGGAGACTAATCTTCTATTGTATTCAATGAATCTATTGTCTATATATTTTGCTGTCTATATTCTGTGCAGTAATATATTTTTGTAACCTGTGCAAATATCAGAAAAGAAAAAAATTCCTAATATTCATACTAGTGGCGCACCATACAACACACTAGTGATGCACTGCTGTAAAAAATACTAGTGGCGCATTATCTGTTAGTGCGTCATTAGTAACCCAGAGCACAAGGTAAATATGGCCCCCTAGGAGGCATACTAATGGCGCACCAGGGGACATACTAATGACGCACTGTCTGATGCGCCACTACTGTCTGGTATACTAATGGCGCACCAGGAGTGCGCCATTAGTATTAATTACTAATGGCGTGATGATAGTGACGCACTTGTAGTGCGGTATTAATGGCCAAAACAGGTGCGCCACTAACAGGCCTTTTCCTAGTAGTGTCCTCTAGGCGCTTAAGGCGAGGGGTACGTTTATTTGGTTTGTCATGGAGTTATGGCCGCACGACGAAGGTGCCTCGCATTGGTTATGACACGGTTTAGGTGCTTGGGCCTGGTCTCCTCGCTTTGAGGCTAGATGAGTTTATGGTGTGTTGTATCCCTTCTCGCTCACCCCCCCCCCCCCCCCCCCCCCCCCCCACACACACACACACCCAAAAAAATCTATATTATTGTTGTTCTCTCGTACCTATCAATGAAACATACACAAACTTTGCGTATTTGCGAAAAAAATCTATTCGCTCTTACTCATCCGACCAGCCTTAATTCCACGAATCCTCTAACCCTCGTTTATTAAAATGGCATGGACATATAATTCTTAATAGAAAAATGTAATGTACATATTGAAGGCGTGTCGTTAATATAATGTGTCTGTTTTTGGTATAGAGATAAATATTGGAGATACAGTATATTCTGTACATCCGTTGGCAAGATAATTAACGTTGGAACCAGAATTATGCAAAACGTGAAGAGAATAAGGCTCCCGGAGACGAGAGTGCTATAAGTACCTCGGCGCCCTACCCACACACCACAGAAATAGGTGAACTCAGAAGGGAAACCCGAGAGTTGACACTACCTGCTTCCTCCGGGGCTCTCTGTCTTCTTCCCACATGGCTGCCATGTGGTCAAAGGTCATCGCCATCCTTCTTCTGTTTCTCCGGCTCGCACGGTTGTCCTCCTCCAGTTCCATGGTGTTCGAGCTCCGGGGCAACGTCTATCCTATTCGGTACAGATTCCAACTCTTTTTTATGATGGAAGCTACTCTTGTATCTTTTCTCTACATAATAGAAGAAACTGTTGGTCCCTAATGTATTGACGTGCGGAAAATGCTGCGATTTTATCCTTGTAGATAACTTAGATGATTTTTCTTTCAGGTAGGGAGCTGCACTGAATTTCATTGCATGTTTCAAATTAATTTTCTAACTGGATTCGTATGCAAGGGTCTTGTCCTCTAACTCGATCCTGCTGTTCTATGTTCCTCTGATTATTTGTTCATTACACTGGAGTTCGGTAGTACTTCCTCCGTAAAGAAATATAAGAGCGTTTAGATCAGTAAACATGCAAACGCAGCGCAATCTGTGTGCATCAACTTGTATTAGTGCTGCATTTGACACGCCTTTTCTGCCTGTGTAACTACAGCCAGTTCTTCGTTACCATGAGCATCGGGGAGCCGGCGAAGCCCTACTTCCTCCATGTTGACACCGGTAGCGGCCTCACGTGGCTGGAGTGCGACGCCCCTCGCCAGAGCTTCCACAAGGTACACCCACGGCTACTTCATTTTTGCTTTAGAGTCTTAGCTATGAGGGCTTATCATCTGTTATGCATGCATGTGGCTCTTGCATATCTTTCGTGTGTCCCAACTCCCAAGTGGTAGTTTCATGCGGTTTTTACTATTAAGTCAATTACATCGGTGGTGCTAGAACTTGACGCAAGCGGTCACTTTGGTGCTAGAAGTTGTGGCATACATTAAAGTGGTGCAAAAACTTGGCTTTGACGTGCAAATACAGTGCTTATCTCATTTTTGCATACGAAACCAGCGCTGACTGCACGTGGGGCCTGCTGTCAGCCACTGAACCAGGAGAAAGGGGCGTGCGACTTTTTTTTGAGGGACAAAGGGGTGTGTGACTTGTTTTCTCTAGGAACACTCTCGAAATATAATTCTTTTTTTTCACAAAAAACCCTCTTGACGCGGGAGAGGTGCCATTTTCTTCACCTCTATGCCATACGATGCGGATTTGTGTGTTCGAGACCTAGAATCCGCATGTTTTATTATATTAAATACAATTCAAGATCCTGTGTACTCAATGGAAAACGAAGTTACATGTATTTAAATACAAACCATGTGGAATTTGGGCTGCAGATACTGCGAGCAATTTTACACCAGTTCCATTTTTTTCTATTCTATTTGTAGAAAGTATGTAAAATATAATCTCTTCCCTCAAAACAAAATGTAAATTATAATCTCAATACAAAAATAAAGTTTGAATACTTGTGTGCATAAATATACAAACTAATGAAATAACTAATTGTTCACGTATTATTTAGAAAATAGTCATATATTTAATATAATAATTTTGAGTTACAAAAAGATTGTATATTTTAAAATAATAACTAATATTATTAAAATTACAATTCAGAAAATTATTTTAGTTATACAAACATTTCAATCATTCTCATGTTTGTATAATTAAAGTTATTCATAATTTAAACTGTTGATATTAATATTAATTTTTAATAATTTAAATATAAGCCGCGAGTGTGTGATATTTTTTATTGGTTAATTCTGTGTAATACACGGATGTATTTTTTATTAGATAACCATTGTTTCTGCGTCTAATATTTATAACAAACAATTATTGAAAGTAATTTTTATTACTTAAGTTTTAGAAAAATAAATGAAAAACAAACCGGTGAAAATTGGGCCGCAGTATCAGCAACCCATTTAAGTTCCACATGCATACTGGTTAAACATATAACGTTCTTATCCAGGTTAAACAAGGTAGCGTGATGGGGATATGGACAACAAAACAAATTCCTCGCGGTATCTGCACATGTATTTAAACAAGGTAGCGTGATGGGAAGTTACATGTATTTAAACACAAAGCATGCCGGCTTGCATGCTTGGTGCTGATCGTTGGGTTCGACTCTGTGCAGCCAAACTTTTTAGTTTAATATTCACTCCCGCCCGACAGGCAGGACCCACTGGTCTTACATATAAAAAATCCCACATTAACAGGTTTTTTTTCTAAATATTTCGAGAGTGTTTCTGGAAAAAAAATAAGTCACACAACCCCTTCTACGGGTCCAGTGGCTGACAGCGGGCCCCACGTGCCTAGTCAACATTTATTCCGTATACAAGTGAGATAAGCACTGTATTTACACGTCGAAGCCAAGTTTTTATACCACTTTGATGTATGCCCCAACTTGTAACACTAAAGTGACCATTTACGCCAAGTTCTAGCACCATCACTGTAATTGACTCTTTACTATTGTATCAAATGCGTGGCGACGAATTGAGTCATGAAATCGACTCGATGGTGGGTAATTCTTGTTACAGGTGCCACATGAGGTGTACAGACCACGACCGAGCAACAGGGTGCCATGCGAGGACGAGCGTTGTGCCGTGATGCACAAGGACCTGGGCAGCGTACACGACTGCACCGAGCATCCAGACCAATGCGACTACGACATAAATTACAAGGACGGCTACTCATCCATGGGCGTGCTCTTAACCGACAAGTTCTCCCTCCCCATGCGCAACGACCGCCCCAACCTTGCCTTCGGGTACATACAAACTCGCCCAAACACATTGCATTGCATTGCATTGCATGGAACCGATGCAGTTCGTTGTTCATTTGCGTGTGCATGCATGCAGCTGCGGATATGACCAGCAAGGTGAAAAAGAAGAGCTGGAGGTGGACGGCATCCTCGGGATCGGTAGGGGAACGGGAGACCTCGTCTCGCAGCTCAAGCATCAAGGGTTGATCACCGAGAATGTGGTTGGCCATTGCCTCAGCAGCCATGGAGGGGGCTACCTCTTCTTTGGGGGCGACGTGCCCTCTACTGGTGTAACCTGGCTTCCCATGGCTCAAGAGTACACGTAAGATAGCATCATACATATCAATATATGTACAACGTGCATGTGAACTTAGAGTTGGGATGCCTCTTTCCTTCTCATTTGGTTGCACACATCACATGACATGATGGCAATCTTGCCCTTGTTTTTTTTTTGTCTTTCAGGATTTACTACTCACCTGGCAAAGTAACATGGAACCTCGACGTACTACTGAAATACGAGTTAAGCAAAACGCCGAGGGTTGCTGTCTTTGACAGTGGTAGCGCCTACTCATATGTGCACAAGGACACATACGAGCAGCTTATTCAGGCGGTAGGTTTCACATCACAGCGCATGTCGACTCCCATGCATACATCAGTTTGAACACAGTCACTGCCTAACTAGACATGTCACCAATTTTGGGTCTTGCAGGTGGATGTCACTCTCCAGGATTCAACACTTCAGAAGGTGTCTGACGATCCTGAACTGACTCAATGCTGGAGATACAACCAACCAATCCAATCTGTCGACGATGTCAAGCATGAATTCG
This sequence comes from Triticum urartu, assembly GCF_003073215.2. Lineage (NCBI taxonomy): Eukaryota > Viridiplantae > Streptophyta > Magnoliopsida > Poales > Poaceae > Triticum > Triticum urartu. Next base: position 109,863,823 of record NC_053025.1, read on the forward strand.
AACCACTCGAATTGACCTTTACCCATGGCGCTAACCAGGTCACTCTGGACATCCCTCCCGAAAATTATATTGTTGTCACGGTAAACCTTGGCTTGGCTCGGTGACTCTAAGTGACTATGAGAAATGAATAGCAGAAGATCTTTAGCTAATATGTTTATTACTCTTTTTTATCAATCGCAGGAAAGAGGAAATGTGTGCTTGGGCATCCTCAATGGTTCAGAACACGGGATGGGGGAATTGAACATAATTGGAGGTTTGAAGTTCTATCAAGCATTTCTGCTTTCCCAAACTAGGATAGCGTTCATCGGTTTGTAATGGTTTTCCCATTGATATTCTGTTTTGCAGACATTACAATGCAGAATCATCTCGTGGTATATGACAATGAGAGAGCGCGAATCGGATGGGTTCGTGCATCGTGCGATATAATGCCGAGGTCTGCACCTATCATCGCTTCGCGTCTCTAAAGGGTGTGTTTGGTTTGCAGGATAAGTTTAAGTTGTAGTAGGTATCCTCAACCATCCGGCTAAGGATACTGACATTTTCTGTTTAGTTGGGAGAGATGTCAAGTGGTTAGAGATGGCCTTTATTTATTTTTTGGTTTGAGGGATGAGTGGCGAAAAAGGAGTCGTGGTGAACCTTTTTTATTGTGATGGTGAGATTACCCCATAACTTGCAAATTTTGCAACATAAAGCAATTGTGGCATGATCTTGTGATGGTACCAGTCGTCTACAAACAAAGATTTAACATATAGACCTTTATACAAAACTGAACATATAGACTACACATGCGTCCCATGTATTCAAATTCAGATTACAAACAACTTCCCTACATCTGGCTCGAGGCCTCGCCGCACTCTGACTTAGGCCTCATGTGCACACATATGATGCAAGGGAGCAGCTGGCAGCGGCAGCTGAAAAGGCCATATTCCTTCCTAAAAATCAGTCTTAACTCAAGGAATGAGTCCTGCTATATCCCCGAATAGTCGAAGGAGAATAGGGAGACTTACTTGGGCTTCCCCCCAAGATAACATCTTAGGTTATCAGTTAACACAACATAAGTCATCCTGCAAACTACACAGGAATAATTATGCGATCCAGCTACATCTAGGTAGTAATATCCAAACACATAGAAGGCAAACACTGCTACAAACTCAAGTCCAAGTGGAAGATTTCTCGGCGATCAAGAAGTAGTTGGTCCATCAGCAGCCCTGGTCTTGTTAACCTCGTCTCTCAAAACTGAAACCTGCCAAAAAAATACAAATATTATACTGTATAAGTTCAGTGTTCAAAAGGAATAGCATTGTGAAAAATGTGAAATTTCATTCCGCTGGTATCAAAACCAGGACAAATGAATGTAGCGTGTTAAGTCAAGTGAAATGGAACTTCAACCGGACTAATAAACAATCAACTTGAACTTGTATTGCACAGTTGGACTTGGACATGTATTAAACTGGTCTTTAATTATTAAAAAAAATGTCCCTGGTAAAGCAATCCTGCCTCTTATGCTGAACTGATTTTTTTTCTCTTATTACTAATATGGAGCTTCTAGAGATCCTCCAGTATGTTCTACACAACACAACATGCAGTACTATCGACTACCTACTACTAGCGTACAAAATAATGGAGGTAAATACACCCGCGGTCTTAGAACTTGCACTGGACGGTCACTTTGGTGCACAAACTTGCAAAATACGCATTTGTGGTCAATGAACTTGCAAAACAGTGCAAATACAGTCACTCTCTTCGTACGCAGCCGTATGTGGCGATGCCAGCGTGGCATGGGCCCGTTGTCAGTGACCATGGCCGTCCAGCGAGGCATGCACGCGGTCACTTTGCAGAAAACCCCGTGGGTTTATTATTTTTTGCGCTGAAGATAACTGAAGATAGCCACAGCTTAGTTACTGAACATAACTGAAGATAGCGGCTACTGAACTAAGCGGCTACACGATGACCCAGAGGCACGGGACGATGACCCGAACCCGCCGGACGCAGAACTGGATGCACGGCGCCTTGAGCCGGCACTGGAGCTGCCCGCGCCGGGCGCCGTCGCGGCTACGCCCTCCAATGGACATCCTCTATCGTACGGGCGGCGGAGGAGAGGAAAGAGACGATGCACACTATATGGTAGAAAAGGGAGAGATCGAGAGAATGTAACAGAATCCTCTCATTACCCAACTGGCTATATGGTGTCATCTATCACTAGCTGATCTCGGGTTCGAATCCCAGGTAGCCTACCTTTTTTGCTCTTTCTATTATTTTGCATCAGGCGACACGGATTAAATACATTTTGCAGCAACAGTTCTACAAATTAAGCACTGTCAAAACAATCTCAAGAATAAACCAATTGAAACCAGATTACAGAAATCATAGAAATTTACTTAATATTTAGAGGTCTGGGAGGCCTCTTGAACTACTAGCACTGTCATAGCATAAACCAAAGCGTAGCAAAATACAGTTTCATACAGTCTGAATATTGAGAAAACCAAAGCAAAATAAAGTTGGAAAAGGCCTTGCCTACTACATCTTTACCCCAACTGCAGGAGCAGTTCATTCATGAACTAAACCTAACCAAAAGTTCATTCATGAACTCTAACTTGTTCTGATGTAAACTAAAGAGAGAAAAAATCATGCAGATCAGTAGGTTGGCCATCTTGAGATAGAACAGAATGTGGTGCATTTTTGCTAAACAAAACCTCCTCTTCAGCCTGCATGAACTGTGCTCTATCAGCAGCTCCATCATCTCCAAACAGGAGATTGTAAAAGCCAGGAGCAGCAGCTCTTGCTCCTGTGACATCTGCAGGAGCAGCACCTCTTCCTCCAAATGTAGCAGCTGCAGTTCTTCCTCCTCTTGCACCATTTCTTCCTCCTCTACCAGCACTTCTTCCTCCTCTTGCACCATCTCTTCCTCCCCTCCCAGCAGTTCCTCCTCCTCTTGCAGCATTTGTTGCTCCTCTCCCTACACTGCCTCCCCCTCTTGCTTGTTTTTTCTTGGGTCTTGTTGCAGCTGCTGCTTGCTGACTTGACTCTGCTGCTTCCTCTCCATTTGCAGGTGCTGCTTGTCGACTCCTCACCCTCCCCCTAGCCATTGCTGTTGTCACTCTGCCTACTGGCATTGCTTCTCTAGCATTTGCAATAAATGTAGACTCAGGCAAGGGGCCAAATTCCCTAGGGGGTGGGTACGTGAACCTCTCCTGCAAAAATTAAGACAGAGCAAGTGTGAGCACACATACTAGTGATTTATGAGTGTGTACAAGTTAATTAGTGAAATCATCATTGCCTGTTCCTGCATCTTGTATACCATACAGTCAGGTGTTTGTGTTGGATCCAGCTGTGGGTATACCCTGTGTGGCATTATGTTCTGCACAAGACAAGCAATGTATGAACTTAGTGTATCCTAAATCTAAAAAAGTATATGGGAGTAAGCATAAGAGTACAAGTGTATTACAGCAAGTATTGATGGATCATCATACTCTTCTTCAGATTCCCTAGCAGCTTCTTCATTTGGAGTCTTATCAACATGATTATGGTGTCCCTTTTTGTTATGATCAGCTGCTCCACATATTGAACAATGCATGGTCACACCATGCTTGGTCACCTTCTTTACTCCATTTTTGTCACTCTTCTCTTCTGGATCTTTCTTCCTGTTTTTCTTTGGCCCGCCCATAAATTTTGTGTACAATGGTGGATACACATCAATCCCGTTCATTTTCCCCCATAGCTTTGTATCCCTCATCGGCATCATGTTATATCCATAACACTTTTTGTACTCCTCCACTGTATAGCAGGAGTGAACCATGCTCTCTGGTTCAATCCTCTCATGCCTGAAAGTTTCTATTGCATGATGACAAGGGATGCTAGACAGTACCCACCTTTTGCAGTCACAGCTTAGCATATTTAAGTCCACTATGTATGAGGTTTGTAGAGAGAGAACTTTGAACACACCTCTACCGTACTCTTGCACCCTGCAATTCTTTGCCCACTCAATGTATTTGTCGAGTTTCTTCTGAATCTTGGGGCATAGTCTTCCTGTCCACTTTTCTGACTCCCTTTGCTTACCAACTATCCTATTTGTGAGCTTCGTAAAAATATAATCCAGCATTGACTTAATCGGTAGCTCTCTTCCATCCAATATATAACTGCAGATATTTTCATATGTTCATGTTATGTTAGTACCCAATGGCATTGTTTGACATGATATGAAGGAAAGGTGGGAGGGCAATGCAAACCTGTTGAAGACTTCAGACATGTTGTTTAATAATATGTCACACTTGCAAAATGGGTCGAAGAAAGCTTTGATCCATGTTTTCGGAGCTAACTTCTCAACCCACTTGTAAGCATCAAGGCTGTGCTCTTTGATCTGATTCATGCTTCTCGTGTAGGCCATCTCATTTGGGGATCTAGCTATAGCCCACAAGTCATTTTTCAGCTGCTCACCCTTGTGGACTTTGTGAAAATTTTGGTAAATATGCCTAACACAATTTCTGTGTTCTGAATAAGGAAAAACTTTCTGAACTGCATTTATTAAACCCTACAAAATAGCAATATCATCAATAACAATAATTGCATAAACTAACAGCAAACACTAGCATAAAATGGAAGGAAGTGTGCCCACCTTCTGCTTGTCACTCATAAGTGTATATGGTGTATTGTTGCTTATGTTGAGATCATCCTTCAATGAAGTTAAGAACCACTCCCAGATGTGTGTTGACTCCACTTCACATAGGCCAAATGCAATAGGAAATATGCAATCATTTGGGTCAATTCCTACTACTGTCAGCAAATTCCCCTTATATCTTGTTTTAATGTGGCACCTATCAAGGAAAATGATTGGCCTACAAGCCTTAAGAAACCCCCTCTTACATGCATCATAAGACCAATATAATGTTGAGAAGTGGTCCTTTGTCATCTTGGCCTTGTTGTCAAACACCTCCTTTGTGCACAAGAAGAACTGACTTCCTGGATTGCTTCTTCTAAGCTCCTGCCCATAGTCCCATAGGGTTTTGTACTGATCATCATCTTCTCCCCTAATCTGCTTGACTGCTGCCCTTCTTGCCCTTCCCAACTTGGTCCTCTTTGCAACCAAGTTGAATTCTTGCTCAACTTTCTCTGAAAATTTCCTGAGAGGCATTTTCTCATTGTCTCTGAATTCATTCCTGAACTTGTGAGTAAGAAAAGGTGCAGTAAGAACTCTCAGGTCCCAAGCTTTGGTGCATGTATGCTTGTCAGTGTACTTTTTTATTTGAATGCTACTTGACCTGTTATCATGTCCTGCCTTCAAGTACCAAGTACAACCTGGCTTGCATACAGCCTCTAACAACTTTGAAGTATTCCTACGCTTGTTCACCTTCACTCTATTTCTGACACTATATGCAACGAGAGCATGCCTCAACTCTTTCATATCTCCAAAGACCATCCCAAGCTTGAAAACAGGCGCATTAAGATCAGTGCTTGGGTTGAAAGTGCTGAATTTGTGCTTCAGCTTCTCTTTCTCTTCTTTTGACAAGTTCAAATGACTATCCTCTAATGCATCTTCTGGAAGTTCTCCTTCAAAGTCCTGCACATTTTCTTTCTCTCTGTGATCATCAACATCTTTGTCCACATTGGCATCAAAAAGATCATCATCACCTGCTGCTATTTCATAATCACTCTCATAGAAATCCTCATCTGTCTCGGCCTCTACATCCTCTCCATTTCCCTCTGAACCACTACTTTCACCATTGTCACTAATGTCAAACTCTTCCTCCTCTTCTTCAACTGCAATACCAGAACTAGATCCTTCTCCAAATGGCATAAACCTCTTTACTGGGCTTGAAAGCTTCTCTGTTGTACTGGGTTGTTTCTCTGAATAGCTGATGTTTTCTTTACCATGCCTTAGTTTTGTTGGACTTATAACCTTTGGCAAATCAGGCACTCCATGTATCAGCACATCATCTGTGGTTACTGACTGAGGTGTGTCACCATGGTCTACAACCAGTACCAGGTTATTGTGCTCAATTGTTGCAACAATCATAAGAACAATGTCTGCATCGCATGTCATAAGCTTCAGGCCCTCACCAAATGATTTTCCTGGTTGACACCAATACACATCAGTCTTGGACACTTCATTGTCATATCCTAGTTGCACAAGAAAATCATTTATCCACAGCATTGACCAAGTGTCACTCTGACAATTGTCAAACCAGCCAACCATATAATCCATGTATGTCATGTTGCTTCAAGTTCCACAAAAAAAACCATTATGATGGATCTCAACAGTGAACAAGCCATCAAATTGTCCTGCATTGTCAAATAATTAAACTTCAATTACGTACTGGAATGATCAAATTCAGTACAGAACAGAGCACTCACATTCAATACAAAACAGAGCACTCACATTTAGTACAGAACAGCGAACTCACATTCAGTAAAAACAGAACTTTCACATTCAGTTATGAATAGTGCAGCCATATTCAATTAAATTGCAGCAAATATTCAGTATTTTCAGACATGCTAATTATACAGAAAGCACACGTCCAATTCCACATACGTTTAGTTAAAACACTGCATCAACGACGAAATCTGTCAACATAGCGTGCCTAACATGAATTCTGGATTACTTTCATCAACTTTTCTGAAGCAAAAAAGACGCCTCCTTGAAAACCCCCAATTAAACCCTAGGTCAGATTGGAGAAGCAGGAGTTCTGGCCGGTCGCAACTAATCCATAGGGAAAATATGCGCTTGAATCAAAGTCTGAACATCTCAATCAACTGGTACAACCCACCGATCCTACTACACAAATCCTACCCGCGGCGGGCTGACAAAATCGGTAAATAAAAGAGGAGGTAGATGCATGGGATCACTCACCGTATGTGGGTGCTGCTTCGCCCGGCCGTCGGCGGCGCGGTTCTTCCATCTCCTCCGACGACGGCCGCCGTGCCGCAGTTCCGCCTCCGCCAGCGCCCTGGAACGATCGATAGAGAAGGGAGACGAAGCGGTGGGGAGTTACAATGGGCTGCCAGCGATTTTGGGGTACCTATACGCTTATTTGCAAAGCGCTCTGTTCCCGCGTCTCTAGGGGCTTTCTGCGTAAAAATTAAGAAACCCACGAGGTTTTCTGCAAAGTGACCGCACACACGCCTCGCTGGAAGGCCATGGTCGCTGACAGCGGGCCCATGCCACGCTGGCGTCTCCACATACGGCTGCGTACGAAGGGAGTGACTGTATTTGCACCGTTTAGCAAGTTCCGTGACCACAAACGCGTATTTTGCAAGTTCGTGCACCAAAGTGACCATCCAATGCAAGTTCTAAGACCGTGGGTGTATTTACCTCAAAATAATGCTATGACTCAAAACACAGAAATAAATATGATGACACATCTACCAAATTTGCCTGTTGCATCCCACGAGAATAAATAAAGAATGCATGTCATAATGCAAATCAAACAGCTGTACATCATCTTACTGATCATATTTTTGTTGCATGACAATACCGGCCCACAAATAAGTTTATCACAAAGTGCTGGGGTTCTACCATGGAACAAAATTGGGATGTCTGTAACTAACACTTATCAAACTATCAAGACATGTTTTCATTGTTTGCTTTTGTATAACTTACACAGCATGAAGAGTGAAGTTATTTACAGTAAAATCATACTTGCTACAGCTTTTGGACATTAATTTTCTCCAGGGATTTGCTGCTGAAGCTCAAGGTCTTCAAAAGATTATGAACCTGCTCATCAATCATTTGACATTTAACTTCCACTATCTTCAGGTACTTCAGCACAAGGGATTGTTCCAAAAAGTCATTGCCTTCCAATTCCATATCTGATTTGGGTTTCTATAGGAAATAAAGTACATTTAAAGATCAATCATGGATCATAGTTCCGTAAAGGCAATACACATCATACTTACTTAGAAGATATATATACCTTACAGACTTGAAGAGTGAGTTTCTCTAGAACTGGTGCGTAATGGAGAAAGTGCAGTAGTGTTTGTAAGTCAGCAACTACACACCAGTCACTGAGTAACAAAGATTTTAGCTTACTGAATGCAGGGCAGTATTGAAGATCCCTTTTGAATGTAACCTGTGGAAAGCACAAAGAAGTAAGAACAATAATATGTAATGTTCATACAAGATGAAATGATAATGCAGTGGATATGAAATTTGAACATGTAAGCTCGAATGAACTGCAAGCATACCATTTTAGAGGAAGCTATCAATTCCAAACATGTAACGCTGGACAGACCCACAAGATGCACAGAGACATCGGGTGTATAATCATTGTCTGGATACATATAACACATCCCACATTCACAATCTCCAAAGCCACCTTTATCACAGAAATCACAGTATTGCTCATTCTGGTGGCCAAGATTCACAGTTGCTGTTTCTAGTAACGGCATGCTTTCAAGGACTGGAGTCACACCAATATAATCATTTAGCTGCAGTGAAATAAGACTTGGAGCAGATATGAGAGTTGGGTGAAGTCGCCAACAAAGCTCACAGCCCATGATGCTAAGTTTTTTCAAGGATTGGGACAAGATATGATCAGTATCGATGACACAATTAGTGATCTCTAGATCGTTCAACACCGAGCAGCTCGAAAAATCAAGCAAGCTATCTTCCAAGAAGACACCATTGAGCTCTAATCGCCACAGGTGCGGGGAGAAGAGAGGTCGATTGTCCAGTCTGAAGATTAATGGTCCCTGAGTGGCTGGTAGATTAGCGTAGAGATGGACTTGTAGCAGCCGGGTATGGCACTTCAAAACACGCCGAATCCAGAGGTTAACATGTGCGTCCTCAAGTTGCAATAACCCACGGAGATCGAACTCGCACTCGTCGATAGTGGAGCCGCGGTCTCGGGGCAGAGTCAGCTGGTCGACAAACTCGTTCAGCTTCTCGACACGCCGAAACGCGTCGACGTCGGTGATGCGCAGGCGAGGGATGAGCCTCCAGATGTGGCGCCAGCGCCGGGCGAGCACGCACGTCCGCACGGCTTCCCGCGCCTCAAGGAAGCCAAGCGCGTGCTGCAGCACGGAATCCGAGAGGGCGCTGAGGTGGTCTCCGGTGCTCGACGGCGACACTTTTGTGGTCTTGCGCCGGTGAGACATTTGGCCGAACAGGTGGCGGGCGTCGGTTCCGCGGAGGAACAATCTACGTCAGCGGCAACTGGAAAGAAGCGAGACGGTGTCACGCCCCGATCCAGAGGATTTGGGAGGAGGAGAAGGGGATCGGGATGAGGAAGAGAGAGGTAGGTGAGAGCGAGAGAGGTGGCATCGATGCCGTCTCCAACCAGTCGTTTCGGTTACAAGTAAGCCACCCCTGGCTTCACACGCACGCCAACACTTGTCTTAACACCCACGCATACACTTGGCCGCCAGGCCCCACGGTGACCTGGTCGTTGCAAGTGGCTAGCTGCACTTGCACTGGTTAGTCCGCTGCAGGTTGGTCTGCAGGCGTGACATTTGCCCCCTCTTGAGCAGCTTGAGCTTCCTCTGCCCAAAGGGGCGCGTCCGGATAACGTTGCCGTAGCACGTAGTAGTCCTCCCAGGTTGCAAACGACGGCGGCATGGTGCTCCACTGCACCTGTACTTGGACGACTGGGGTGTCTCCCTTCTTCATCATGCGGCGGTCCAGAATGGCAATCGGAGCACGGTCCGCGGCCGTGAGGTCCGGTATCTTGGGCAGCTCCGCGAAGACCAGAGTGTAGTCGGGGACGAATGGCTTGAGTTGCGAGACGTGAAAGACGGGGTGAATACGGCTGTCCGCCGGCAAGTTCAGGCGATATGCCAACGTGCCAACGCGCTCCGTCACCGTGAAGGGTCCGAAGAACTTGTACGCCAGCTTGCGATAAGGGCGGTTGGCGACGGATGACTGGGTGTACGGTTGAAGCTTGAGGAGAACTTGCTCGCCCACGTCGAAGGCGCGCTCGGCGCGGTGACGATCTGCTTGTTTCTTGAAACGCGCCTGGGCGCGCGCGAGCTGGGCGCGCAGCAGCTCCCTGTGCGTTGCCCAGTCGATCTCATCTGGCGGCGCATCCGCGGGCATGTTGGAGTTGACCGCTGGCATGCCGCCGAGGTTGGGCTCCCGGCCGTACAGCGCCTTGAACGGGGAGCAGTTGAGGGAGGCGTGGTGCGATGAGTTGTACCAGAACTCCGCTGCAGAGAGCCACCGGCGCCATTGCTTGGGTGTGTCGTGGACGGAGCACCGCAAATACATCTCCAAGCACTGGTTGACGTGCTCCGTCTGGCCGTCCGTCTGGGGGTGATACGCCGTGGAGTACAGGAGCTTGGTGCCCGCGGCGCTGAGGATCTCGCGCCACATCGCGCTGGTGAACACCTTGTCGCGGTCGGAGACGATGGATTGCGGCACGCCGTGGAGGCGAATGACGTTGTCCCAGAAAGATCTGGCGACTTGAGCGGTGTTGAAGGGGTGGCGGAGAGGGACGAAGTGGGCGTACTTGGTGAGCCGGTCGACGACAACCATGATCGCGTCGTAGCCATCGGACTTGGGCAGCCCCTCGACAAAGTCCATGGTGATCTCCTGCCAGGGCTCTTGTGGAATTGGGAGCGGTTGCAGCTTGCCGGCCGGATGCGTCTACTCGTGCTTCGCATGCTGGCAGATGCCACACTGCCTGACAAAATCTTCGACAGCACGTTTCAGGCCGGTCCAGGCGAACAGCTTGCGCACCCGGTGGTAGGTGGCGGTGGCGCCAGAGTGACCCCCGACGGCGCTGTGATGCAGTGCAGCAATGAGCTTCGTCTGAAGCGCGGTGTTGGCGCCGATCCACAGACGTCCCCGCTGCCTGATCACACCTTGCTACAGGGTGCGACCCTGGTCGTCGGTGTTGCAGAGCGCGAGCTTGGCGAGCAGTTCTTGCTCGTCGGCGTCTGTTTCATACGAATTTGCCACCTCCTGCAGCCATTGAGGTTGGCACACGGACAGAGCGTCCAACGACAGAAGATGCCCCACCCTGGAGAGCGCATCGGCCGCGCCATTATCCGTGTCCTTCTTGTAGCGAAACTGGAACTACAATCCCACCATCTTGGACATGGCTTTGCGCTGGAGATCAGTGACGAGCTGTTGGTCTCCAAGCGAACACAAGCTCTTGTGGTCGGTGAGGATCTCGAATGGGGCGCGCTGGAGGTACGGTCGCCACTTGTCGATGGCCATCATGACCGCCAGGAACTCCTTTTCGTAGGCTGACAACTTCTGGTTGCGCACGCCCAGGGCCTTGCTCAGGTACGCGACGGGGTGCCCATCTTGGACCAGCATGGCTCCCACACCGGTGTCGCACGCGTCCGTCTCGATGGCGAACGGGCGCTTGAAGTCAGGGAGAGCGAGCACGGGCGTTCTCACCATGGCCTGCTTGAGCATCTCGAACGCGGCCTGCGCCTTGTCGTCCCAGAGAAATCCCTTTTTGTGAGGAGGCGCGTGAGCGGCTTCGCGATGATGCCGTAATGGGGCACGAACTTGCAATAGTAGCCGGTCAGGCCGAGGAAGCCGCGCAGCTCGGTGGGCGTGGTGGGCACGGGCCAGGCGCTCATGGCACTGGTCTTGCTCGCGTCAGTGGCCACGCCGTCCTTGGAGATGACGTGCCCCAGGTACTTGATCTTCTATTGCGCGAACGAGCACTTGGAAGCCTTCGCGTACAGCTGGTGTTCGCGGAGCAGGTCGAGGACGATGCGCAGGTGTTCTTCGTGTTCCTGGAGATCGAAGCTAAAGACCAGTATGTCATCGAGGAATATGATTATAAACTTATGGACATGGCAGCCGAACACCGAGTTCATGAGGCACTGAAACATAGCCGGCGCATTGCAGAGGCCGAACGGCATCACTCTGAAGTGATAATGCCTGTGGTGTGTTTTGAATGTCGTTTTCTCTTCGTCCTCCTCGCGCATGCGAATCTGATGGTACCCAGCGCGGAGATCTATCTTGGAGAAGTAGGTTGCTCCTCCCAGTTCGTCGAGCAGTTCATCGACCACCGGAAGCGGAAACTTGTTCTTGACTGTCGCTGTGTTCAGGCGCTGGAAATCCACGCAAAAACGCCAGCTGCCGTCCTTTTTCTTGACCAACAGCACCGGCGCTGCGTACGGGCTCAGGCTATGTTTTATCACTCCGGACTGCAACATCTCTTGAACATGCTTCTCAATCTCGTCTTTCTGAGCTGGTGAATAGCGGTATGGCCTTGTGTTAATTGTAGTAGTGCCGGGCTCCAAGTTGATGGCATGATCGTATTGCCTCTTAGGCGGAAGGGTTTTGGGTTCAGAGAACACGTCCTTATATTCAGATAAGAGTTTCTGAATATTGGCCGGAACTGGTTCAGGTTCAGGTTTTTCCACTGTTTCCACCGTAACCAAAGCTGCAGTCCAGATATCATTGGCCACTTCCATTCGGTGCAGTTCATATGCATCGAGCTGGGATATTGGAGGCAAGTCTGAGGTACGCACTCCTTGTAAGTGTACGCTCTTGCCCTGGGTGTCGAAGTTGATGGTTTTGTGTTGCCAGTGACAGTTCATGGGACTGTGAGCCAATAACCAGTCTATGCCCAACACTCCATCATGAGCATCAAGTGGAAGGACGCGTAGATCCGTGTGAAATGTGTGTCCAGGCACTTCCCAAGCTAATCCTCGCACGATTTGAGTGCACTGGAGTCGTTGCCCGTTGGCCACGCGAACTGAAACTGGAGGCAGTTGTTCTGTCTGGACTGTCAGACGAGAGAGGAAAGCTTCGCTGATGAAACTGTGTGTGCTTCCAGAATCAACCAAGAGCAACATAATTTGATCACCCACTTGAGCTCGGAGACGAATTGTGGATGGTGTTTCCTCCCTAGAGAGCGCTTGCTGGGATAATGAGCAGCACTCGGGTTCTTGTAATGCCGGTGCATCAAGCAGTTGCAGGGCTGGACTGTGTCATCTGAAAGGATCTCGCCGAAGTCGCCGACCTCAATCATCAGGATCTGGCCGGTGCGTTTGCACTGATGCTCTCTGGAGTACTTGTCCCCGCAGTGAAAACAGAGGCCGTTCGCTCTTCTGAACTCGCTCAGTTGGCGCTCCCGTGCATAATCATCGCCCCCTTGCCGTGGTGCAGGTGCGGCGCGGGCTGGAGCGGCGGCGGCTGGTGGTGCAGCTGGTGGTGGTCGCCCCACTGGTGTGATGCGCGGACGCGCTGTGCGCTGCTTCTCCAACTCTTCTTCCTGAATGCGAGCCAACACTGCGGCCCGAGTGATGCTGGTAGGTGCTTGTAATCGCACACCGAGGCGCAGCTCGTCCTTGAGGCCGATTAGGAACTGTGAGATGAAGAATTTGGTGCTCAAGGTCGGATCCAGAGCGAGCAAATGGTACATGGCTGTCTCGAACTGATGGCGATAAACCTGAACACTTCCTGTCTGCCTTAACTGAATGAAGTTGTGCATCTGAACCTCGAACTCCTCTGGACCAAATTCCTCTTGCACTGCAGCTCTGAATTGTTGCCAATTGACCCTAGGGTGCGTCTGTCGATAGGCCTGGAGCCACATTGCGGCCAGGTCGTCCATGTACAGTGCCGCGGTGGTGACCCAGTTGTGTTGTGGCACCCGGTACAACTCGAAGTAGGTGGTGCAGCGGTCCAGCTAGATGCGCAGGGCGTCGCCGTCGAACCGTGGAAAATCGTGCTTGGGTGGCTTGATGTAGTGGTCGCCGTGGCGATCGAGCTCCGAGGACGTCGGTGACCGCGCGGTGAGCAGCGGCGGCCCGTGGTTGACAAGGCGGGCGAACGAAAGTTGTGCCGCACCGTCGGTGTAGAGGGGCAGCGGCGGAGGGCGACTCGGTGGTGGTGGTGGGGGGGTGGGCGGTGCGCGGAGGAGTCCGCGGTGGCCGTGACGCCAGACGGAGATGCGGCGCCCGAGAAGGTCTCCGCGGGATCGACTATCGACGCAGCCTTGCGGGCCTCGTCCACATCGGCTTGCGTGAGGTCGATCTGCTTGGACAGGAGCTTGAGCTCAGCGGAAACTTGGTCGTTGTAGGCGACCTGTGCCTGGTGGCGTTCGTCGGCGGTCTTCTGATTTGCGTCGAGGCGGCGGATGACGGACTCGAGCAAGTTCTGCAACTTGTCTGTGGTCTCTGACATGGCGTCAAGCACGCGGCGGGTCTGCACCGAGGGCTTGGATGGTGGTGCCGTGGTTTCGCAGGATCAGATCGAACCCCGGGCAGGATTTCGTGCGAGCTCGCCGGAGCGGCGCGCGGTGAATGTTACCGATCGATCGGAGGCCAACGGTGGTGGGGAAAAAAAATTGGCTCTGAATACCAGATTGTCACGCCCCGATCCAGAGGATTTGGGAGGAGGAGGAGAAGAGGATCGGGATGAGGAAGAGAGAGGTAGGTGAGAGCGAGAGAGGTGAGGCGAGGGGAAAGTGATTTCATTCACTGCATCGATGTCGTCTCCAACCAGTCGTTTGGTTACAAGTAAGCCACCGCTGGCTTGACACGCACGCCAACACTTGGCTTAACACCCACGCATACACTTGGCCGCCGGGCCCCACGGTGACCTGGTCGTTGCAAGTGGCTAGCTGCACTTGCACTGGTTAGTCCGCTGCAGGTTGGTCTGCAGGCGTGACAGACGGTTCGTTTAAGAGAAAGCGGGAAGATAAGGGGGAGCTTCTCACTCCAAGACGACTTCACCTTACTGGCCCGCCGCAGCTTTCCCGCACGCCGCCGGCAAAGAGTAGTCGGAAGAAGACGACAGCTTCCTCCGCGCACCCGTGTGCCTCTCTGGCTCTCTCCTTTGCCTTCTTTGGGTTCTTCTGCCACTGGACTATGGACCTCAAGATTCACAATTACATACGGCTCTGCTAAAAAATCAGTCGACTGATTTTTAGTGAAGTCGCAGTCATAAAAATTGGGTGGGCCTGCTTTTTTCGTCGGGGCAGGCTTCAAGTGGTGGGCTGGGCGGAGGTCCTTTTTCATTGTGTGTTGGGCTTTATTTTGCCGGTTGTTATACAAGGTTTAGATCCGTTTCTTTTTTTCTTTTTAATCTTTTTGACGGGTTGATTTTTTTCTACAGGATGGGAACGAACAGGTAGAGTGAAGTGACTTATGTGTGTCTTTTTGTTCTTCAGTTAGTAGCAGTTCATAGGCCTCGACTTTTTTTTATTTTTTTCTACAATTATTTTTATTATTTATTTATTTTTCATTTTATTTATTTCTCTGTTTAGGTTCATACATGACTGTTAAATCTCAGTCGACTCCCTGGCCATTAGATCATTGTTGTTTCAAGATCTATGTAGTTATGTCTGTCTTATATTCAAATCGATTGCTTAGGTGCGCGATGGGCCAATTTCCTTTTCTTTTGTTGTTTCTTTTGGCTCGTGTTGGCCAAATATGCGCTATGGGCTGGGCTTGAGAGGTTTCATTTTTGTCTAGTTTTGGGCTTAATTTTTCGATGGGGAAACAAAACGTCTAAAGAGAGGGTGGGGAAGGGAGCCCCTAGTCGGCGCCTTCAGGATGATTTTTGACAGGTTGATTTTTTTCTACAGGATGGGAACGAACAGGTAGAGTGAAGTGACTTATGTGTGTCTTTTTGTTCTTCAGTTAGTAGCAGTTCATAGGCCTCGACTTTTTTTATTTTTTTCTATAATTATTTTTATTATTTATTTATTTTTCATTTTATTTATTTCTCTGTTTAGGTTCATACATGACTGTTAAATCTCAGTCGACTCCCTGGCCATTAGATCATTGTTGTTTCAAGATCTATGTAGTTATGTCTGTCTTATATTCAAATCGATTGCTTAGGTGCGCGATGGGCCAATTTCCTTTTCTTTTGTTGTTTCTTTTGGCTCGTGTTGGCCAAATATGCGCTATGGGCTGGGCTTGAGAGGTTTCATTTTTGTCTAGTTTTGGGCTTAATTTTTCGATGGGGAAACAAAACGTCTAAAGAGAGGGTGGGGAAGGGAGCCCCTAGTCGGCGCCTTCAGCGCGGGTTAAACAACTTGGCGCCTGCACGTTCTTGATTGGGCCGGTTTGAAATCTGGCCCATTACCTGCTGAAAACAACAACGTGAGAGCTGGTATTCGAATTCCCCACCTCACGTCCACAGACTAACAAAGCAACCACTGGACCAAGCACGTCTTGGGTGTCCGCTAACAGAAAACAGTACTAGTTATTGCTTTTAATAAAACGTTAAATTAAATTTAAAAATCACTTGAAAAGTTCATAGGTTTTGAAAAAAGCTCATCAATTTTTAAGAAAAGTTCACAAAAAATTTGAAAAAACTCATCCATTTTAAGAAAAGTTCACAAAAAATTAAGACAATTCATCTATTTTGGAAAAAAAATCATCAAAATTTTAAAAAAAAGGTTGATCAATTTGAAAAATAGTACACTGAAGTAAAAAGGTTCATCAATTTTTTGAAAAAAAATCATTGAATTTGAAATAAGTTCATCGAATTTAAAAAAAGATCATTAAATTTGCAAAATAGTTCATCCATTTTTAAAAAAAATCCATCGATTTTGAAAAATTGTTCATGAATTTGAACAAAAGTTCATGGGTTTTGGGAAAAGGTTCATCGATTTTGAAGAAAAACCAAGGAAGAAATGAAAAACCGAATGAGAAAAACCATGATTGCAGAAGGAAATAAAAACAGCAAAATGAATATATTTCACAACCGGTTGGGATGGCTGAATGGCTAGTGCCATTCACTTCGAACACGAGGTCGGTTTGAAAGCCGATCGCAAAACATTTTTTTGCGAGTTTGCAGAAAATATAGGGGCCGGCCCAGCTTGGGGCGCTGCAGGCGCCTGTTTGCAAAATACTCCCTCCGTTTCTAAATATTTGTCTTTCTAGAGATTTCAGCAAGTGACTACATACGAAGCAAAATGAGTGAATCTATACTCTAAAATATGTTTATAATTCTATACACATCCATATGTGGTAGTCTATTTAAAACCTCTAAAAAAGAATATTTAGGAACGGAGGGAGTACAAAGTAACAGGCGCCTACAGCGCCAAATAGAATTTGCCTAATACTACAAGTGGGTTTGGATAGCAAGAAAACATAACACGTGACACAGGCCTTACTAGACAACCGAGAAAAACAAAATGAGAAACGAGCCGGACTAGCCATCGCTACAGAAGCTGAGCGCGGCGCTGCTTCACGAATGGTGAAGAGTTTTCTGATCGAACGGTCTAGGAATTGAATGAAACCAAAGTATTTCTCAGCTAGCTGAGATATAGCAAAACCAGTATCTGTTTGTACGTCTAGCATTTTTGCGACGACAGTCTCTTCCGGCCCAATTCAACAAAAAACCTGGCGAGGTCCACGTTGTCGCAAAGCCGGTGCAGCCTCACCATGGGGTCTTCTTCTTCATCGTCGTCGTGGTGGCAGAGCTCGTCGACGTCCATGCCTTGGGCCGCCGCGCCGCATGGCTCGTGGAACTGTATGCTCGGCGCGCAGTTGATCGCCGAGAGGTGCTCCAGGGCTTTCACCCTAATGGCGGCCGCGTCCTTATTCTCCCCGCTGCTGCGGCTGCCGGCCGCCTCCGTGCGATACTGGAGCTTGTAACCCTGGCTCCTGTAGTAGTGATCGTACGGATGGTGTGGTATCTCGTCGGCGATCTCGTCTTCCTTGCCCACGGCCACCGCCGTCTGTATGGAATGGATGCAACAGACGAATTAAGTTAGAGATTGCTCGTTTGCCATTAGATAGAGCTAGCTAGTGTTACTTTGATCAATCACGAGTGAGTTCATGCATGCATGTGCGTACGTACCTCGTAGCACCAGCAGGAGGCGACGTGGTTGATGGTGTAGCCGCCGCCGCCGAGGAGGAGCAGCGGCGCGTTGAATCCCCGCAGGTACCTGACGCACTCGGCGTGGCCGCCCACCGACAGCTCGAGGCCAGCGAGCCGGTCGCCGGAGAGCGAGTCGGCGCCGCACTGCAGCACCACGGCGTCCGGCTGGAACACCTGCATGGCCTTGCCGACGATCGGCTTGAACAGCTCATGGTACCCCTGGTCGTCCATGCCCGCCTTGAGCGGCACGTTGAGGGCGTGGTACCTGCCGGCCCCCTCGCCGACGTCGTCGATGCTCCCGGTGCCGGGGAAGAAATCGGTTTGGTACTGGTGGAAGGACAGCGTCATCACCTGGTTGGAGCCCGCGAAGGCCTTCTCCACGCCGTCCCCGTGGTGCGCGTCGATGTCCACGTACAGCACCCGCCGGAAGCGGCCGAGCAGCTGCTTGATGGCCAGCACGATGTCGTTGACGTAGCAGAAGCCGTTGGCGTGGCCCCGGCACGCGTGGTGCATGCCGCCGGACCAGTTGATGGCGACGTCGTGGTCGCCCCCGCAGAGCGCGCGCGCCGCGGCCAGCGACCCGCCGGCGTAGCTCAGGCAGTACCCCATGAGGCCGTCGATGACGGGGTTGTCGTTCGTGCAGGCGCCGTCGACCAGGCGGCGCACTGGGCCGATGCCATGCTCCTCGGCCGTCCGCCGGAGATCGCCGTCGCTGATGTACGCGGCGGGGGTGAGCCTGCCGAGGAGGTCGACGTATTTCTGGTCGTGGAACGCGAGGAGCTCCTCCGGCCTGGCGGGCCTGGTGCGGAGGCGAGTCATGTGGTTGAGGAGGCCGTAGGAGGCGACGAGGGAGTGGGCCATCGCGACGCGGCGGGGCACCATGAAGTGTCGCTCGCCGTAGTCGACGTTGCAGATGCCCGGGTCGTAGTAGTAGCACACGCGCCGCTTCCTGCCGTCGGGGCACGACGGCGACGGCAGCGAGTTGGCGCCCATATCCATGGCTGGTTCTTGATTCCAGAACGAGAGAGAGAGATCGTGATTTTTCAATCAATTGCGACGAAAGAAATGCGTGGAGAAAGAACGTAGCACGCGCGTTCGCATATATGTAGAGCGAGCTCCACATACACATAGTCTGAGGTGGAGTCGGTCGCGGTCTCGAAGACGAGTCGGAACCTGTTCACTTCCAAAGCAACGGAACAACCTTTTTTTTCACTGGCGTACACACTTCCGTGTTGTTCTCTGAATCAAGGAGACACATTAAAGTGACACCTCAATGTCCGAACTGCGATCCAGGAGAAGAGTGTGTGAAGCGCACGCCCGTCCGCTGTAAAAAAGTCAAAAGAGATATGGACGCTACTTGCCATGGATGACATTATCAGTAGATCATGCCGGGCCGTATCTCGGGATTAAATCCTCTTCAATCCCTGCCAAACCCCCTTCAAATCCCTCTCAACTGAACACAGCCTGAAAGAATTTTATGTATTCAGCCGTGCTCTAACGAGTAACGACAACAGATAAAAATGTCTCTACCTATTCTTACTCCCCACGTCTTATTTCTAAAGTCCGAAGTTTCGACTATGTCTGTGCGAGGTAAAGCTAAACGTCCATGCCGCCTTTGATGCAAACCTATCACATGCATCAGTCAAAGCTGTGATACATGACAACAATGGAGAGATGATCGTCGCAGGTCACAAGCAGATAGAACGGGGCCAGGCGTTATATATGCTGAAGCCATTGGTCTTCTGTTTATCCTTTCTTTAGCAGAGTCCCGCTGAAAACGATGAAAGAATGAGGTCGATCCCCAGAAACGGCATCTGCTATCTTCGACGATTGTTACCACTTAACTTTTTTTCGAGAAAACACAGGAGATCCATGCGTTTCATTCCATTGAAAAGAGAGAGTTTGTAATTACAATCCTCCTAGAAGGCGGTTTCACAAAGAAAGTAGATGCTAGTGCACATCTCATGAGGTGGGCAGCACGACTCTAAGGCCAGCAGTGGCCCAGAGCCTGGCTTCGGCCTTGATCCTACTCACTAAGGCGTGAACGGACGGTTGCACGCGGTCGAAGATGCAGTCGTTTCAGTGTTTCCAAATCATCCAGGATGTCAGAAGCGTCGCGGATGCAAGCCCCTTGCGCATCAGCTGGGAGGTGTCTTGCCTAGCGTTGAGCCACCAATCGAGTAGGGAGATGTCATTGGCCGGCGCTCGGCAGGTCATGCGCATCCAGGAAAGGATCTCGTGCCAGACCTGCCGCGAGAAGGGGCAGGCTAGCAGGAGGTGCTGCATCGTCTCCGGGGCCTGGTCGCACAAGGGGCACGCCGTGTGGTGCTGAAGCCCATGTCGATCAAGGCGGTCAGCCGTCCAGCAGCGGTCAAGGCTGGCAAGCCAGAGAAAGAACTTCACTTTCGGCGGCGCCCAACTCTTCCAAGTGAGCTTCCAATGGTTGCAGGCGATTGATCCGTGGACGGATGCGAGGTAGGCGGATTTAGCAGTGTAGGTGCCGGCCTCAGTCCACTTCCAAATCAGCTTGTCAGGCTCGGCGGAGAGGGCAATACCCTTGAGGAGTCGCCAAAGCAACAAGTACTGGCCGATCTCGTGAACGCCCAGGATGCCGTGGATGTCGCCTGCCCAGAGATGGGCCTGCAGGCCCTGCTCAGCGACCGTCCTATTCTTCCTTCGCCGTTTTAGGATGCACGCGTGCAGCAAGGGCGCAATCTCGCGAACGGAGCGTCCATTGATCCACCGGTCCTCCCAAAATTTGGTGTTGTGGCTGTTCCCAATGGACGTGTGGGTGCTGGCGAAAAAGAAGGCCTGCTCCTCAGCAGAGAACTGGAGGTCGAGACCAGTCCAAGCACGTGCCCGTCGGTTTTGCTGAACCAGAGCCAACGGGTCCTGAGCGCCATGCTTGTTACCACTTAACTTAGCATGTGATTTTGTGCAAGAAACATTCAAACATTGCCATAGGGAAGTGAATACTTTCGCTCATGAACTTGCTCGGATGGCTAGATTTTCTATTACCTGTGAATGGATAGAAGAGCCTCCTATAGTGGGTTGATTCCTCTACTGAGTTATCTGACGTAACCTTGATCGCAGCTTAAAAAAGATGGATTATGCTTTCAAAAAAAGGCCAAGAACTTTTACTTGCAAGTGCAAATCAAACAAGCATGAATTGACAAGCAGGCAAATCAGAAAGTTCTACAACTTTGGACGACTCAGTTTCTCTCACATACTCAACCAATTCTCAAAGTCGCCACAAGTTACATGAAGGCTACGAGTAACGGAGTAAGGATTGTTGTTATGCCAGGTTGAACTATATCAGTATATTTATATCTAAGTAGCCAGTATAATCAGTTTAAAGCTCCATTTCTATGAGCATGAACATGCAGTGAGGTTCCTGCAAACCAAGACAATATACTTCTTGATAATTGAGAGCTAGCTGGTTGACCCATCATCATAATCCCTAATCTGTCGCAAAACTGAACCCTGTAAAAAGATGACAAGAGCACGGTAAGTTCTGATAATATAACCAGAAAGTAAGCCTATACAAACTTGCTAACATGACCTTGCTTTGGGAAAACTGGAATTGTTCGGATTATTATAAAGGAGTTTAACCAAAATACTAATATCACATCCTACCAATTTTCCCTACATCACAGCCATCAAAAGAGCACCTCAAGCGGAATCTTAGTATACAAATCTTGTCTCTAGTGAAGATGTGTTGATTTCCTCCAGTAATAAGGACTGAGAAGAGAGAAGTGGCACATGATACGGTCGTCTGGGTGAACAAACCAATAATGACTTGAAGTAGAACTACAAATCTGGAACAACCCATTAGTTAGTAACTTCAAGCAGAAATAAAGCCGTGTACTAGAAGCACCAACACGAAGAACTGCAAAACTTTTATATTCTCGATGAAGATCAAATTGCACTAGGTTCTCTCCCGGTACCAGTCAGCAGAGTATTAGATATTTAAAACAAAATACTATTTTTGGAATTTCCTGATGACATTTGCAGTTGGCAACAACAACAAAGCCTTTTATTCTCATTCGCAAAAAAAGCCTTTTGTTCCCAAACAAGTTGGGATAGGCTAGAGTTGAAACCCATAAGATCTTGAAACCTAGTGATGGTTTTGGGCTTTTGGCACGTGCATAGCTAACTTCCATCTTCCATGCACCCCTGTCCATGCACCCCGGCCTACATCGCCACCTTCAATGGCTCCACGGGCTGCGACGCTTGGAAGCTCACATGGAAGAACTGGGCACCCCCGCGCGTCCGATTCTTCCACTGGCTCGCCCGCCGCGGCCCACCCCGCGCGATGCCCCCTTTGCGACCAGACCCCCGAGACCATGCACCACCTCATCCTAGCTTGCCCCTTTGCCCGGCAGATCTGGTACGAGGTGCTGCATTGGCTCCGGCTCCCCTGTGCCCCGCCTGACAGCGAGACCTCTCTCAACGACTGGTGGTACACGATGCGGCAGCACACCCCCAAACCCATGCGCAAGGGCCTCGCCTCCGCGACCCTCCTCGTCCCATGGATGATCTGGAAGCATCGTAACGACTGCGTCTTCGACAGAGGACGGTCCTCGGCGACCGACCTGCTCACGAAGATCAAGGACAAGGCCGCCCTCTGGGCCAGAGCCGGCGCCCTAGGGCTACGAGCCATCGTACCGCAAACTTGGGACGCTCACTGATGTGCCTTTGGGCACTGTAATTCCCTCCTTGGAGGATTGTAACTAAAACCCTCTTTCTTTCCAAAGCAATGAAATGCAAGCTCTCTTGCGTTTTCTCGAAAAAAAGTACCAAGTTGAGAAAAGGTGGAAGATCAAGTGGGCACCAAGATAAGGACCGGTGAATTTGATAGATGTGTAAGTACGTAGGAGAAGAAAACAGAAAATCCAAATGATTGACTATGGGAGCACCAGCTACATAGGCACCACCCTGCACCGGAAATCCGGAATGCATATTACATTTTAGAGATATTTGTAATAGCTTCTGAGCGCTATCAGTTCCTGATTGATGTAAGGATCAAGTACTTCAACTCAAACATCATATCAACATGAAAATATTGTTAAGCTTTATCTTCTAACATACTGTAAACTCAAAAAAAAAGAATAAAATCAATACCTTTATGCATCTACAATGTCACACTCGTTTTGCTAGGCAGCAAGGTAGAATCGCTTCTTTATTTTGAATTTTGATGTGTATTTCAAGGCAACAGCCAAATAGTAGATATAATTTGCAGATTCAAGAGAGCTGTTACACACACAATTTAACATCTATTATCCAAATTACGAACAGAACCTATGACATAAATAATTTCAGGTATGTTGCTGCCAAACATAAAATCACACTAGGTTTCATTTCTGAGAATAAATCAGATTAAATTCGTACTGTTTACCCCTACATAACCCAGTTCTTTCTCAACCAATCAGATATCCTAATTCTAGCTATAACAATATAAACATAAATTTTGCTTGTTTAAGAAAAACATAAATTTTGTAAGAGCACAACATATGAGCTGTTACGAAATGAATTAAATTTTCCATTTTAAGAAACAATGCTAAAAGAGTAGGACCATCCCAATAGTGATAAACTGCTGACGGCCTTCACATGTGTGAAATAATTTGATACATAATATGATCTTGTGCATAAATGATGATTCGTTTTGATACATCTCTAGTACTGTTTTGGATAATAGTTGCTACAAAATGAATGCATAATTACCATTTTCTTAACCAATGCTAAAATGTCAAAACATAACTCCTAGTTATTGACTTCTTCAGTCATTGCTTTGTGACTAATATAAACAGATACAATGTTATAAAAATAAGCATGCCAAAATATCCATATTTAACTTACATGGAATGGAATATTAGTGTTCGTTCTTCTGGATACTGAAGTTATCAAGAGTCAGCATCTTTGAACAAATGTGAACCACTTTCATCAACCTTTGTGCATCTGAATTCGACAGTTTTAAGGCGTAGAGATTGAAGGTGACTTTCTTCCATATTCATCATAGGCTTTTGATCCTACAGCCGACAAAACTATCTTTAGGTCAATCAACCGTGCATCATAAGTTTGGTAACACATCAACTATGAGATTAGAATGCACGCACCTCATGCAGGAGAATAATGAGCTTCTCTAAAACTGGTGTATGGTGAAGAAAGCAAAGTAGTGCACAAAAGTTACGACCAACAACCGACTCATTGAGTAGCAAGGTCTTTAACTTGTTGAATATAGGGCAGCATGCCAAGTCTAGCTTGAAAATATGCTGCAAAAATAAAGAACAAGTAACGGTTTCATTCATATCTAAGATACAGGTGGGGAGCCCTTCCCTCCCCATGAAAGTTAACCAACTTTCAGGAATATGTTTACTGAAATAGTAGTATAGTAACTTTAAGAACAGAACTGGAGGCACCAACAAAGTAATGGCACACATACAAATGCTGCGCAATAGTGAATGGCGAATAAGGCCAGGAATTAATAAGGAAGGAATGTAAACATACCACTCCATCTGCAGCTTCCAACTCCAAATGAGTAGCATTGGTCAAACCGCTAAGAAGCACACACTTTCCACTGCCGTCAGGATGATTAGAACTGCTATCTCCATGGTAGCCAAACCATCGATGATCTAGTGGGAGGGAGCTAAGTTTGACAAATGCTGTTTCTAGTAATGGCATGTTTTCCAGCAAAGGAGCCCGCCAGCACTGAACACTCAGGCGCAGCGAAACAAGACCCGGGGTAGAAATCCGTGTGCGGAAATCCGGTGCAATGCTACATTCAGCGACGCAGAGGTGCTTCAGCGAGTGCGATGACATCCTCTGAGCAGAAATTATGCATAAGCTCATCTTTAGATCCTCCAACACAGGACAGCTCGAGAAATCCAAGGCATCATCGTCCAGCTCTACACACTGAAGCTGCAGGGTCGTCAAGCACCGGGAGATCAGAGGCACGGCGACGAGCCGCAGCGGTTCGGTTGTTGGGCTGACAAGGACCCTGAGCACCTGAACGTCGCACACGACAGCGTGCCCAATCCACTCCTCGACTTACCGGACCGGCTCCTTGGCGTGGACAAAGGGAAAGGGTCGAGCATGTTGCGCCGGAAACGTGCAGAGCTCGACCTCGCGCAGGCTCCAGGCGGGGCGCAAGAGCAGCATGAAGTTGACGAACCTGTTGAACTTGGCGGCGCTGCTCCAGCTGCCGGCGTCGGTGATGCGCAGGTCGGTCACGGACTTCCAGAGCACGCGCCAGCGGCGCGAGAGCACGCACGAACGCACGGCCTCGTGGGCGGGGAGGAGCGACAGCACCTGCTCGAGGATCGCGTCCGGGAGTGCGCTGACGTGGTCCTCCGCGTCCGCTTCCTTTTGCTTCCTGTCGGTGCGCGTCTCAGGCATCCCGTCGAACAGGTGGTGGGCACCGGCGCCACGGCAGCGGAGAAAGAGGAGACGATTCGCCGAAGCGGCGATGAACACAGAGGGAAACGGCAAGCTGTCGAAGCTTGGGTTCACGTCGCCGGCCAGACTCTTCGCTCCCCGGCCGCCGCCGCTCACCTGCACCCTACTCAATCCCAAGTCGGAAGAGCGCACGGTCGACAAGTCGTTCCCTTGCTTTAGAAAGTTTAGGCAACGACAAGGAGTCCATCATCCGCCAAGGCGCACGCCCTCCTCATGTCGGGTATGTGCCGCCCCACGCCGGTCAGGACAGGCTCCTCGGCCCATCGTCCGCCACAGCACTATTCCCTGAGCTCGTCCGTCACACACGAGACGTCGGATGGTTGTGACGCCCTAACTTAATCGTGCACTAATCATACATGTAAATGTGCACAATCAAAATCAAAGACTCACGGAAAGATATCAAAACACAATTCTAAAACCAAAATAAAGTCATACAATCTTTATATTACAAGTCAGTAGTCTCGAGGGCTCGAATACATAAGCTCGAATACAAATGAGTCAGGGGAAGTAACAATATCTGGATACATACATAAGGTAAACAAGTCTGTCTTAAGAAGGCTAGCACCAACATCAACAACGATTGAAAAGGCAAGGCCTCTTGCCTAGGAGCCTCCTAACTACTCCTGGTCGTCGTCGGCCTCCACGTAGTAGTAGGCACCCTCGAGGTAGTAGTAGTGGCATCGGGCTTCTGGGATCCGTCATCTGATCGTAGCAATCGAGTATAGGGGAAAAGAAGTAGCAAAGCAACCATGAGTACTCATCCAAAGTACTTGCAAGACTTACATCAGATCTATGCTAAGTATGCATCGGTATCAAAGGAATGGGGCTATATCTTTGGATTGAACTGCAGAAATGCCAGAAGAGTAGGGAAAGCCTAGGTTATTGAAGACTAGCATCTTGAAGCATCTTGCAGCATCAGAAGATAGTAGAGTAACATAACATAAGTAATAAGTATGTTGTAGTATCGCCCAGAGATCCTTTCTCGACTCCCTGCGAGAAAGCAATCTTGAAACCATCATATTCATTTCACATCTCTGATATCCAGTTCTAGTTGTATAGATCGGGATACAACTCTGAGCGTCTGTTACCGTGGACACGACTATTCGAATAGATTAACTTCCTTCCAGGGGTGCACAAACTTACTCAACATGCTCGATTAACTCCGGCCGAACACACTTTCTTGGGTCATGCCCGGCCTCGGCTGATCGACATGTCGTAGTCCTACCTAGGCTCAATAAAGAGGCCAGCACGCCGGTCTACATCCTAAGCACGCAGGGGTCTTGGGTCTCCATCGCCATTTGCACTCTTGCACGTTGCGTACGCGGCCTGGAGCAGACCCAAGCCCTTATACAAGCGCAGGTGGTTACCGTCCAACCGGGCGTGCGCCGCTCAGTCGCTGACGCCCGAAGAGCTTTTGGAGAATCGTACGACGCCGAGTGCCCATACTTATTCCCGCGTGGTGGTCAGTGCGAAAAGGCCAGAGGCCTGCTCGGATCACATATCCAAACCGTAAGTGTCTTGGGAGCGCGCGGTAACGACCAATGACCCATGATATGTGGTCCCGTCGCCCCGTCTCACAGACTTACGGCTAGGGCTAATGCTCGGTCGTGCCATGTAGTTATCTCGTGGGTACGCTCCAGGTCAACCTGACTTCACATCACTCGTGGGTACCCCTCAGGGCCGACCTGATTTCATCATGGTTCTAGGGTAAAGTCAAAGTAACCGTGTGTCCATAACACCAAGGGGGAATCCGAGGAATCACCCTCGATGGATTCCACTTCATGTAACTGTCAAGGTGAACTTGGAGGAATCACCATCGGGGTTCACTCTTGATGCATTGCATGACAGAGTCGTTATCGGAGGTGGTGAAGGAGAAATCACCATCTGTAGATCATGACCGATTAACTACACTACAGAGATCTCATCGGAAGTGTTATACGAGGTATCACCCTCGGCACTCGATAGTAACCCTGCAGTGTCGTACAACTAAGGGGGTGTGATGTGATGTGTCGGGCTCAGGGTGTCGATCACGTTGATCGAGTCATCGGTCATAAAGCAAGGGCAATAGGGACAAGGTGAGGGGTCATTGGTGGATCACTAACCAACCTATACTAAGCATATAGGATAAGCAAGTAAGGTAACAATAGCAGGTTACAAAATCATGCTATGCATTAGAATAAGATCATACAATTACAGTTGCAAAATCTAATGCAAGCAAGAGAGAGAGAAGGAAATGAGCGGTATAGGAATAATCAAGGGGGTTTTGCTTGCGTGTAAGCTCTGCTGAGAGTGGCTGAACGTCAGGAGTGTAGTCGTACTCGGCAGCAGCGCCGGTCTCGACGTCTAACGGAGTGAAGAGGGGGAAGAAACAATAAATATAATGCAAACAATATGCATCATGATGCATGACATGACAATATGCAGTGCTAGGGGTGACCTAACACGGTACTACATGTTTTCCCAGCGTTTGGCATTTTTCGGACAGATGAATCAAAGGGGAAGGATCCATGTTCATCATGCTAGAGGCATGTGACAGACGAACGAATTGCATATTTGGATTCGTTATCTTTTTCCGAGAACCTTTCATATAAAAATTATTTTCATCTGACTTATAGATTATTTAATATGATTTTTTTCAAAGATTTAAGTATTTTCTAAAATTATTATTAATTCAAAAATCAATTTAATGTGTCAGCATAACGTCAGCAGTCAGCCCAGCTGGTCTAGGTCAAACCTGACCACTGGGTCCCACATGTCATTGATAGAAGGGTTAACAAGGGTTTAATTTTAACAAAAAAGTTAATTAACCGCTAGGGCCCACATGTTAATGACTAATTAAATTGACCTAATTAGTTTTAGAGGGGCCCACCAGTCAGTGATTGGAGCTCCAGTCAGCACCGTTGACTGGTCAAACCAGCCAATGGGGTCAGCTTGGCCCATGGGGTCCACCGGTCAGTGACACTCAGGTGTGAAAGTGCAACTATCCCTGGGTGGTTTTGGTAATGATTAACAACATATAGCTCATTGAGATAACACTATTTCAAGATAAATATTTCAGGAAAGCTCAATGATTGGCATGGCATGGATTAGAAAGTGTACCCCTGAAAATGCTAAGGACAAAGATTGGCTCCAAGATCAAAGCACAAGACTCTACATTTTATTTTTAGTGATCCAAGATCACATTGAGTCCATAGGAAAAGCCAATACTATCAAAAGGGGGTGAGGTGTTGCTTAATGAGTTTCTTGCTCAAAATGCTTAGTGATATGCTTCAAAAACCCTCAACTACTTTCTCATATCCACATATGTCCCAAACCAAAAGTCAAACTCGGCCCCACCGAAACTTTGTATCCGGCGCCACCGAGTTCTCTTGACATAGCCACTGCCACAAACCATAGTCACTTCGGTCACACCGATAGGGATCTCGTCTCACCGAGATGGGATTGCAAACTCTCTGTTTCCCTTCGTAACGTTTCGGTCTAACCGAGATGAGCGATCGGTCCCACCGAGTCTGCAATGCAAACTCTATGTTTCCTTTTCGTAACGCTTTGGTCCCACCGAGACGAGCGAATCGGTCCCACCGAGTTTGCCTGACCAACTCTCTGTTTGTCTATTACCAAAATCGGTCCCACCGAGTTTGTGTAATCGGTCCAACCGAGATTACGTTATGCCCTAACCCTAATGATATCGGTCCCACCGAGTTGACATATCGGTCCCACCGATATGCCTAACGGTCACATTATGAACCAAATCGGTCCGACCGAGTTTTCTAATTCGGTCCCATCAAGTTTGGTGATTTGTGTGTAACAGTTAGATTTTGTGTGGAGGCTATATATACCCCTCCACCCACTCTTCATTCGTGGAGAGAGCCATCAGAACATGCCAACACTTCCAACATATATTTTTTGAGAGAGAACCACCTACAGTTGTGTTGAGGTCAAGATATTCCATTCCAACCACATAAATCTTGATCTCTAACCTTTCCCAAGTTGATTTCCACTCAAATCATCTTTCTACCAAATCCAATCCTATGAGAGAGAGCTGAGTGTTGGGGAGACTATCATTTGAAGCACAAGAGCAAGGAGTTCATCATCAACACACCGTCTATTACCTTTTGGAGAGTGGTGTCTCCTAGATTGGCTAGGTGTTACTTGGGAGCCTCCGTCAAGATTGTGGAGTTGAACCAAGGAGTTTGTACGAGCAAGGAGATCACCTACTTCGTGAAGATCTACCCTAGTGAGGCAAGTCCTTTGTGGGCAATGGCCATGGTGGGATAGACAAGGTTGCTTCTTCGTGGACCCTTCGTGGGTGGAGCCCTCCGTGGACTTGCGCAACCGTTACCCTTCGTGGGTTGAAGTCTCCATCAACGTGGATGTACAATAGCACCACCTATCGGAACCACGGATAAAAAATCTCCGTGTCTACATTGCGTTTGCTCCCTTCAAACTCCTCCCTTTACCTTCATATGCAATTGTTTTACATTCTGCTGCTATACTCTTAGAATTGCATGTGTAGGTTGATTACTTGATTTGTGCTAAGTTGCTAAAATCTGCCAAGACTTAAAATTGGGAAAAGGCTAGATTTTTATTTGGTCAAGTAGTCTAAGCACCCCCTCTAGACATACTTTCGATCCTATAATTGGTATCAGAGCTTTGGTCTCCATTTGCTTTGATTTTCATAGCTTTTGGTGATCACAGCCTTGGTTTCACAACCTAGGAGAGTATGGCGTCTAGCGAGGGAAATTACCACCGTAGAGGTCCTTACTTTGATGGTACTAATTTTGCTAGTTGGAAGCATAATATGAAAATGCATATTCTTGGACATAACCCCGCCGCTTGGGCCATTGTGTGTATTGGCTTGCAAGGTGAATTCTTTGATGGGAGAGAACCGAACCGTGAAGCTACCGCAGAAGAGTTGAAGATGCTACAATACAACGCTCAAGCTTGTGATATTCTCTTCAACGGATTGTGCCCCGAAGAATTCAACAAAATCAGCCGTCTTGAGAATGCAAAATAAATTTGGGATACTTTGATTGATATGCACGAAGGTACCGACTCTGTCAAGGAATCCAAATTGGATGTGCTTCAAAGTCAACTTGACAAGTTCAAAATGAAGGATGGTGAAGGTGTCGCTGAAATGTACTCTAGGCTTGCTCTCATCACAAATGAGATTGCCGGCTTAGGAAGTGAAGAGATGACCGATAAATTCATCATCAAGAAGATCCTAAGAGCCTTGGATGGAAAATATGATACCGTGTGCACATTGATACAAATGATGCCCAATTACAAAGACCTCAAGCCAACAGAAGTCATTGGAAGAATTGTTTCTCATGAGATGTCACTCAAGGATAAGGAAGAGCTTCACAACAAGTCAAGCGGTGCTTACAAAGCCTCATGTGATGCTCCCACATCATCAAGTGAGAAACAAACCTTCAATGAATAATTGAGCCTAATGGTAAAGAACTTCAACAAGTTCTACAAGAGTAGAAGCAAGGAAAGAAGTTCCAAGTCAAGGTCCTACAATAACAAAAGATCTTCAGGTCATGAATGAAATTCCTACAATTGTGGAAGACCCGACACTACTCCAATGAGTGTACGGCTCCCTACAAAAGAAGAGAAGATTCTCCCAAAAGAAGAAGTAGAGGAGAAGAATCACCACCGAGAGAGAGAAGGAGTAGAGATGATCGTTATGAACGAAGACCCTCTCGGAGAAGCAAGGATTCAGAGAGGAAAGACAAATCATCAAAGAGCTACACAAAAAGAAGACATCAAGCTCATGTTGGTGAATGGGTATCCGGCTCCGACTCCGACCATCACTCCGAAAGAAGTTATCACTCCGACTCCGAATATACTCAAGATGAAGGTGTTGCCGGTCTAGCACTTGTGTCAACCAACTCCTATGACATATTTGACTCACCAAATGAAGGAATTGAAAGATGCTTCATGGCTAAAGGTCCAAAGGTAATACACCCGAGTATGTTGATTTCAATAGTGATGAAGATGATTTGCTAGGAGATGATGATTTACTTGTTGACAACTCTAGTTATAAGAACTATGATGAACTTGCTATTAATCGTGATAATCAAGATAAAACGAATGACAATGATAAGGAGAAGATTGAGCGTCTAACTAAAGAACTAAACACTCTTAAGTTAGCTCATGAAACTACCTTGGAAGATCATCGAGAACTTTTAAAGACTCATGAGAAGCTACGCTTTGAAAAGCTCAACCTTGAGCAAGAGCATGAGTTCTTAAAAGCAATAAATGACGATCTTCTCAAGAAAAGTTCTTCTTACATTGCTAAGCGTTTACTCTTGTCTACTTACATGACACAAGTTAAATCTAGCAATAAGAACAAGAAAGATTCTTCCTCTAGTAGTAACAACAATCATGCTAAATCCAATGTTGTTGCTTCTAGTAGTTCTCTTGATTCCATTAATGATTCTCTTAGCCAAGTTACACTTGAGCAAGAAAATATCTTATTGAAGGGAATTATAGAGAAAGGTGTTTACAAGAGTCTTGCCAGAAGTAGCAATTTGAGGAAATTGTACGCAAGCAAGGAAGACACCGGAAGAATCAAAGTGTTGGTTTTGAACGAAAGTTCAATGCCAATGGAGTTGAGTGGGAAGAAGATCAATACCCCAAGACAAAGTTTGTTCTTCAACAAGAGAAGTATGATCCTACTTCTTTCCAAGGAACACAAGCTGACCACAAGACCACAAGCTAAAAGGCAAGGACAAGCTTCAAGAGGAAATTGATGCATTTGAAGAAGCTCCTAAAGCCTTGGTCAAGTGGGTTCCCAAGACTACATCAATTTCCACTTCATCAAGTACGAGTACAACTCCAAGGATTCCCATCAAGATGGTGTGGATCCCTAAGAAGAAGAACTAGAGAGTTCTTGAGGGTGACTCCGCCAACATACTTCACTCTTATCATTTGGGCAAGGACGAGTGCAAACAACTTCCATATCTTGCACTAGTTCAAGGAGTCACGAACCCTCTTGTTGGTAAGACAAGGGACAAGGTAACCTAATGCGTTCATGGACATCATCTCATGTGAACATCACTCTATGTCTATGGATATCCTTGTTTGTTCCTTATGGGACTAACCCGTGTAGGTATTGAAAGTGCAACTCATTCCGAAGGATTGCTCCGAATGATCTACATCAATATTGAGCATCCACATCTTCGACACCTACATGAAGTCATCATCGACGAAACCCAAGGTTAGTTCATCCCTCTTAGGGGGGATATCAGATCTAGGGGGAGCTTTACTCTAATCAATTAAGCTAAAGCAACTCTAATGATGTAAACATAATAATGTTGTATGTAAAAGTGGCAACCCCACTTGTGCTTAAACGATGAGTATGACCTATGATCAAATGTTCTCATTTGACTCCTAAGTCAATATACTCATATATAGATAACCTAGTCATCGCCAAATTGCTTGATAGATGCTAGAGTGATTGTGCATGCTTTGTCACATATTTCATTTGTCATTTTATTGTGTGAGCATGTTGGATGCATATTTTGCTCATTCGAGGACACCCATTTGTTGTTTTGTTTGTTTGGTTTCTTTTGCCAAATGGATGGACAAGAATGCCTAAGAACTCCCTCTAGCTATCTATGCTTTTCTAGTCTCAAACTCTATTCATGCTACATCACAAAGTTTGACCAAGTCAGATTCGAACCACTCTGTGTGAGGAGCACTGATACGTCTCCAACGTATCTATAATTTTTGATTGCTCCATGCTATATTATCTACTGTTTTGGACTATAATGGGCTTTATTTTCCACTTTTACATTATTTTTGGGACTAACCTATTAACCGGAGGCCCAGCCCAGAATTGTTGTTTTTTGCCTATTTCAGAGTTTCGGAGAAACAGAATATCAAACGGAATGAAACCTTCGGGAACGTGATTTTCTCACCGAACGTGATCCAGGAGACTTGGACCCTACTCCAAGGAACAAAAGAGGCGGTCACGAGGGTGGGGGCGCGCCCCCTGCCTCGTGGGCCCCCTGTTGCTCCACCGACATACCTCTTCCTCCTATATATACCTACGTACCCCCAAACGATCAGATACGGAGCCAAAAACCTAATTCCACCGCCGCAACCTTCTGTACCCACGAGATCCCATCTTGGGGCCTGTTCCGGAGCTCCGCCGGAGAGGGCCATCATCACGGAGGGCTTCTACATCATCCTAGCCCCTCCGACGAAGTGTGAGTAGTTCACCTCAGACCTACGTGTCCATAGTTATTAGCTAGATGGCTTCTTCTCTCTTTTTTGGATCTCAATACAATGTTCTCCCCCTCTCTCGTGGAGATCTATTCGATGTAATCTTCTTTTTGCGGTGTGTTTGTTGAGACCGATGAATTGTGGGTTTATGATCAAGTCTATCTATGAATAATATTTGAATCTTCTCTGAATTCTTTTATGTATGATTGGTTATATTTGCAAGTCTCTTCGAATTATTAGTTTGGTTTGGCCTACTAGATTGGTTTTTCTTGCCATGGGAGAAGTGCTTAGCTTTGGGTTCAATCTTGCGGTGTCCTTTCCCAGTGATAGAAGGGGCAGCAAGGCAAGTATTGTATTGTTGCCATCGAGGATAAAAAGTTGTTTTTTTATCATATTGCATGAAACTATCCCTCTACATCATGTCATCTTGCTTAAAGCGTTAATCTGTTTTTAACTTAATACTCTAGATGCATGCAGGATAGCGGTCGATGAGTGGAGTAATAGTAGTAGATGCAGGCATGAGTCGGTCTACTTGTCTCGGACATGATGCCTATATACATGATCATACCTAGATATTCTCATAACTATGCTCAATTCTGTCAATTGCTCAACAGTAATTTGTTCACCCACCGTAGAATACTTATGCTCTTGAGTGAAGCCACTAGTGAAACCTATGGCCCCCGGGTCTATTTTCCTCATATTAATCTCCATCACTTTAATCTTGCTTGCTTTTTTACTTTGCCTTTTTACTTTTCAATTTGCATCTCTATACCAAAAATACCAAAAATATTATCTATCATCTCTATCAGATCTCACCCCCGTAAGTGACCGTGAAGGGATTGACAACCCCTAATCCCGTTGGTTGCGTGGAGCTATTGTTTTTGTGTAGGTACGAGGGACTCGAGAGTGGCCTCCTACTGGATTGATACCTTGGTTCTAAAAAACTGAGGGAAATACTTACACTACTTTGCTGCATCATCCTCTCCTCTTCTGGGAAATCCAACGCAGTGCTCAAGAGGTAGCAAGAAGAATTTCTGGCGCCCTTGCCGGGGAGTCTGCGCAAAAGTCAACATACCAAGTACCCATCACAATCCCTATCTCCCGCATTACATTAGTTGCCATTTGCCTCTCGTTTTCCTCTCCCCCACTTCACCCTTGCCGTTTTATTCGCCCTCTCTTTTCCATTCGCCTTTTTCTCGCTTGCCTTGTCGTCATGGCTAGTCCCTTATTCACTCCGTTGTCCCCCGAGTTTGAAGTCTTTCACTTCAAACAAAGACAAGGAGAAAACTTAAAAGATGCCTGGTTGAGAATAATGGAGTCCTATCGTAACTGCACCTTTGAAGTTAATCTGAGAATTTTGCTTCGTAATTTTTATGTTGGGTTAAGTATGTCTCATAGACAACTTTTGGACTATGTTGCTAAAGGCAACTTTATTGAAATTGATCCCCATATTGCGCTTGAAATTATAGAAGGTATAGTGGGAACACTACCTCAACAAAAGGGGGCTCATCCCAACAAGGAAGAGACACAAGTTTTTGAAAAAATTTGTGAAGTTACTAAAATCTTACAAAAGTCTCTTGAACCACTTAAGAACGTTAGTGGAAATATCCACCGCATGAATATGTTGATTACCGTTTGCAATAAGCGGTTGGATTCTTTTGATCTAAAAATTTCAGAATATGAAGGGGAACGTAAAGAACCTCCCGGATTCGAGCTAGACCCTGCTAAAAAGTTGAAAATTAAAGATGGCACTACCTAGATCTATTCTAGCTTTTATGCCTAGCTAGGGGCGTTAAACAATAGCGCTTGTTGGGAGGCAACCCAATTTTATTTTAGTTTTTTGTTTTTGCTTCTGTTTAGGAATAAATAATCCATCTACCTTCTGTTTAGATGTTGTTTTGTGTTTTAATTAGTGCTTGTGCCAAGTTAGACCTATAGGATCTTCTTGGATGATAGTTATTTGATCTTGGTGTAATTTCCAGAATCTTTCTGTTCACTAAAACAATTATTAAAAATCACCAGAACGTGATAAAATACTGATTCAAATTGCTTCTAATCAATAAACAAATTGTATAGGTCTTCCTATTTTGGTAGATTTTTTGGAATTCCAGAAGTTTGCGTTAGTTACAGATTACTACAGACTGTTCTATTTTTGGCAGATTCTGTTTTTCGTGTGTTGTTTGCTTATTTTGATGAATCTATGGCTAGTAAAATAGTTTATAATCCATAGAGAAGTTGGAATACAGTAGGTTTAACACCAATATAAATAAATAATGAGTTCATTACAGTACCTTGAAGTGGTCTTTTGTTTTCTTTCGCTAACGGAGCTCACGAGATTTCTATTGAGTTTTGTGTTGTGAAGTTTTCAAGTTTTGGGTAAATTCTTTTGATGGATTATGGAACAAGGAGTGGCAAGAGCCTAAGCTTGGGGATGCCCATGGCACCCCCAAGATAATCCAAGGACACCAAAAAGTCAAAGCTTGGGGATGCCTTCCGGGGCATCCCCTCTTTCGTCTACTTCCATCGGTAATTTTACTTGGAGCTATATTTTTATTCACCACATGATATGTGTTTTGCTTGGAGCGTCTTGTATTATTTGTGTCTTTGTTTGTTAGTGTGCCACAATCATCCTTGCTGTACACACCTTTTGAGAGAGCCATATATGAATTGAAATTTGGTGGAATACTCTTTGTGCTTCACTTATATCTTTTGAGCCTTATAATTTTGCTCTATGTGCTTCACTTAGATCTTTTAGAGCACGGTGGTGGATTTGTTTTAAAGAAACTATTGATCTCTCATGCTTCACTTAGATTATTTTGAGAATCTTAATTAGCATGGTAATTTGCTTAATAATAATATTAAACTTGGTATTCAAGATTTGTAAACTTTCTTTTGAGTGCGTTGAATACTAAGAAAGGTTGGATGCTTGATAATCGTTTTGAGATATGGAGGTGATAATATCAAAGTCGTGCTAGTTGAGTAATTGTGAATTTGAGAAGTGCTTGAGTTGAAGTTTGCAAGTCCCGTAGCATGCACGTATGGTAAACGTTATGTAACAAATTTGAAACATGAGGTGTTATTTGATTGTCCTCATTATGAGTGGCGGTCGGGGACGAGCGATGGTCTTTTCCTACCAATCTATCCCCCTAGGAGCATGCGCGTAATGCTTTGGTTTTTGATGGCTTGTAGATTTTTGCAATAAGTATATGAGTTTTTTATGACTAATGTTGAGTCCATGGATTATACGCACTCTCACCCTTTCATCATTGCTAGCCTCTTCGGTACCGTGCATTGCCCTTTCTCACATTGAGAGTTGGTGCAAACTTCGCCGGTGCATCCAAACCCCGTGATATGATACGCTCTTTCACACATAAACCTCCTTATATCTTCCTCAAAACAGCCACCATACCTACCTATTATGGCATTTCCATAGCCATTCCGAGATATATTGCCATGCAACTTTCCATCATTCCATCATGACACATCCATCATTGTCATATTGCTTAGCATGATCATGTAGTTGACATAGTATTCGTGGCAAAGCCACCATTCATAATTCTTTCATACATGTCACTCTTGATTCATTGAATATCCCGGTACACCGCCGGAGGCATTCATATAGAGTCATACCTTGTTCTAGTATCAAGTTGTAATCATTGAGTTGTAAATAAATAGAAGTGTGATGATCATCATTTTCTAGAGCATTGTCCCAAGTGAGGAATAAAAAAAAGAGAAAGGCCATAAAAAAGGAGAAGGCCCAAAAAAATGAGAGAAAAAGAGAGAAGAGACAATGTTACTATCCTTTGCCACACTTGTGCTTCAAAGTAGCACCATAATCATCATGATAGAGAGTCTCTTGTTTTGTCACTTTCATATACTAGTGGGAATTTTTCATTATAGAACTTGGCTTGTATATTCCAACGATGGGCTTCCTCAAATGCCCTAGGTCTTCGTGAGCAAGCAAGTTGGATGCACACCCACTTAGTTTCTTTCGTTGAGCTTTCATACATTTATAGCTCTAGTGCATCCGTTGCATGGCAATCCCTACTCCTTGCATTGACATCAATCGATGGGCATCTCCATAGCCCGTTGATTATCCTCGTTGATGTGAGACTTTCTCCTTTTTTTGTCTTCTCCACATAACCCCCATCATCATATTCTATTCCACCCATAGTGCTATATCCATGGCTCGCGCTCATGTATTGCGTGAAGATTTATGAGTTTGAGATTATTAAAGTATGAAACAATTTCTTGGCTTGTCGTCGGGGTTGTGCATGATGACATCATTCTTGTGTGACGAAAATGGAGCATGACTAAACTATATGATTTTGTAGGGATAAACTTTCTTTGGCCATGTTACTTTCAGAAGACATAATTGCTTTGTTAGTATGCTTGAAGTATTATTATTTTTTATGTCAATATGTACTTTTGTCTTGAATCTTTCGGATCTGAATATTCATACCACAATTAAGAAGATTTGCATTGAAATTATGCCAAGTAGCACTCCGCATAAAAAATTCCCTTTTTATCATTTACCTACTCGAGGACGAACATGAATTAAGCTTGGGGATGCCTGATACGTCTCCAACGTATCTATAATTTTTGATTGCTCCATGCTATATTATCTACTGTTTTGGACTATAATGGGCTTTATTTTCCACTTTTACATTATTTTTGGGACTAACCTATTAACCGGAGGCCCAACCCAGAATTGCTGTTTTTTGCCTATTTCAGAGTTTCGGAGAAACAGAATATCAAACGGAGTCCAAACGGAATGAAATCTTCGGGAACGTGATTTTCTCACTGAACGTGATCCAGGAGACTTGGACCCTACTCCAAGGAACAAAAGAGGCGGTCACGAGGGTGGGGGCGCGCCCACCCCCTAAGGCACGCCCCCTGCCTCGTGGGCCCCCTGTTGCTCCATCGATGTACTTCTTCCTCCTATATATACCTACGTACCCCCAAACGATCAGATACGGAGCCAAAAACCTAATTCCACTGCCGCAACCTTCTGTACCCACGAGATCCCATCTTGGGGTCTGTTACGGAGCTCCGGAGAGGGCCATCATCACGGAGGGCTTCTACATCATCCTAGCCCCTCCGATGAAGTGTGAGTAGTTCACCTCAGACTTACAGGTCCATAGTTATTAGCTAGATGGCTTCTTCTCTCTTTTTTGGATCTCAATACAATGTTCTCCCTCTCTCTCGTGGCGATCTATTCGATGTAATCTTCTTTTTGAGGTGTGTTTGTTGAGATCGATGAATTGTGGGTTTATGATCAAGTCTATCTATGAATAATATTTGAATCTTCTCTGAATTCTTTTATGTATGATTGGTTATCTTTGCAAGTCTCTTCGAATTTATCAGTTTGGTTTGGCCTACTAGATTGGTTTTTCTTGCCATGGGAGAAGTGCCTAGCTTTGGGTTCAATCTTGCGGTGTCCTTTCCCAGTGACAGAAGGGGCAGCAAGGCACGTATTGTATTGTTGCCATCGAGGATAACAAGTTGGTTTTTTTATCATATTTCATGAAACTATCCCTCTACATCATGTCATCTTGCTTAAGGCGTTACTCTGTTTTTAACTTAATACTCTAGATGCATGCTGTATAGCGGTTGATGAGTGGAGTAATAGTAGTAGATGCAGGCAGGAGTCGGTCTACTTGTATTGGACATGATGCCTATATACATGATCATACCTAGATATTCTCATAACTATGCTCAATTCTATCAATTGCTCAACAGTAATTTGTTCACCCACCGTAGAATACTTATGCTCTTGAGAGAAGCCACTAGTGAAACCTATGGCCCCCGGGTCTATTTTCGTCATATTAATCTCCATCACTTTAATCTTGCTTGCTTTTTACTTTGCCTTTTTACTTTTCACTTTGCATCTCTATACCAAAAATACCAAAAATATTATCTATCATCTCTATCAGATCTCACCCCCGTAAGTGACCGTGAAGGGATTGACAACCCCTAATCGTGTTGGTTGCGTGGAGCTATTGTTTTTGTGTAGGTACGAGGGACTCGAGCGTGGCCTCCTACTGGATTGATACCTTGGTTCTCAAAAACCGAGGGAAATACTTACGCTACTTTGCTGCATCATCCTCTCCTCTCCGGGGAAATCCAATGTAGTGCTCAAGAGGTAGCAAGCACTCGGAGTCCCCGATTCGTCATAGACTTAAACTTCGAAAACCTCTTTGTGCATTTCGGTCTGACCGAGAAATCAATTTCGGTCAAACCGAGTTCACTAAGTTGATCTAGGTTTTCATCTCGGTGCAACCGATTTGAACACTTCGGTCACACCGAGTTTCAGCAACCGCTTGCGATTCTGCAATCTCGGTGCCACCGAGTTGTTCCACTCGGTCACATCGACAGGGTCGGGATATAAATACCCACAGGTGAGACTTTGAAAATTTCTTTGAATTCTCTCAGCCCGCACGTGTCCTGCTCTGCCTCCTCGGGTCTCTGGATTGTCTCCTCGCTGCCAACGACCTCCCGCTGTCGGTATCAAAACCGGCAGATCTCGGGTAGGGGGTCCCGAACTGTGCGTCTAGGATTGATGGTAACAGGAGACGGGGGACACGATGTTTACCCAGGTTCGGGCCCTCTCTATGGAGGTAATACCCTACTTCCTGCTTGATTGATCTTGATGAATATGAGTGTTACAAGAGTTGATCTACCACGAGATCATAATGGCTAAACCCTAGAAGTCTAGCCTATATGAATATGGTAATGAGTATATCACTATCCGGACTATGCTCTCTGGTTTATATAAGCACCGGAGAGATCTAGGGTTACATGGGGCCGGTTACATAAGAGGGAATCTTCATAGTCGGTCGCCTAGCTTGCCTTCCACGCCAAAGAGAGTCCAATCCAGACATGGGTATAGTCTTCGGCCTTCATATCTTCACAGCCCATCAGTCCGGCCCAATGAATTAATAGGCCGGACGCCCGAGGACCCCTTAGTCTAGGACTCCCTCAGTAGCCCCTGAAGGAGTATTTGGCGAAGGAGATCGACCACCGTCTGCCGGCCGAGGGACAAATTGTCCCCACGCCAAAGCCCACTGAGAGGGTAGTATTCATCCCCCATTTCTTCTGCAGGCTAGGGTTTCCACTCCACCCTTTCGTCCGCGGGCTGATGTATTATTACGGGATAGATTTCCATGATCTGTCCCTGAATTCCTTCCTCAACATCTCGGCGTTTATCATCGTGTGTGAGGCCTTCCTCCGCATCCAACCCCACTTCGGGTTGTGGCTCAAAGTCTTCAACGTGAAGCCGAAGGTGGTGGATGGCCAGCACGCAGAGTGCGGAGGAGCCATGGTGAGCAAGTTGTCCAACGTCTCTTGGCCCAAGGGCACTTTTGTGGATACGGTAAAGGAGTGGCAGAAGCAGTGGTTCTACATCACAGAACCACACGGCACCACCTGGGCCGCAACTGCCGAATTCCGCTCCGGCGCTCCTATGCGACTCACCTCCTGGGCCGAGAAGAGTCCGGACTGGTGTTCTCCCGACGAGCTGATAGTGCTGCAAATGCGTGTTTAGAGCATGGTAACCAAGAGCGTCAAGCTCATTGATGTGATCCAGGTGATGTTAGTTCGCCGGATCCTTCCGTGCCAGCGCCGAAGCTGCCCGCTATGGGAGTTCAACCCAAAGAAGCACCGGACCCTGGTGAGGCTCTTCGAGACTACACATGAAGGTGCATGGAAGTTGCTCTTCAAGGGTAATGAGAAACCACCGGCCACGGATTCAGACCGTGGTCACGACTATAAAAACCCCCGCCAACGAGGTATGTTATTTTTGATGTGCCCCTAACTTAACTGTTTCGAGGATGATGTGTGAGCTTTTATTATTGCTCTTTCAGGACTGGATGGAGAAGGCAAAGCAGATCTAGTGTCCGGCTCCGCTGCCTGAAGAACCAGTTGTCCTGCGTCTAGCGAAGATGCTGGTGCCGGCGCCATATAAGGCGCCAGAGAAGAAGGCCAAGAAGAAGGCAAAGGGGGCCAAGAGTGGCCTCCGCCGTAAGGGCACTTCGGACGTGACGTCCGAAGACGAAGAAACTCATTCCTCTGTCCCTGAGGACAATGACGAGGAAGAGGAGGAGGAGGAAGAAAACAACCCTCCCCCTGAGGAGAGGAAGAAGAAGAAGAAGAGGGCGGCTTCGGCGCATCTAGAGGCAGAAACGCCCAAGAAGGGGAAGGGGGTCCCGGCGGTCAACACCGCGTGGGACGTTGATATTAGTCCGGAACAACGCCCCCGTGCTAAACCCCATGCCGCATCGTAAGTGACATGGCTCGCTTGTGCGCACATCCGGCCCTTTCTCTCCATTATCTTGACATAGTTAACTGTACTATTGCAGTCCAACTCGCGACCTAATCCAACGATCCTCGTCTGGAGGTTCGTTGGCTCCGTCAGAGATGGCAAGCATGTCGCCGCCGCCTGCTTATTCCCCTGGGGCCAGGGATGACACCGAAGTGTTGTCCCGGAGGGTCGATCCGAACCGGGGAGGAGCCCAGGACGCTGTCCGGGAGGCGCCACAAGGCGAAGCCTCCACTGTCGGATACATGGAGGAGGCGATCCCCATGGAGACTAACGAAGAGGGCCGCATCTAGTTTGGCCCTCAGCCAAATACGATTCCAGAGACCCTATGGCTCCGGAGTCGGGCGAGCAGCCCCCTTTGAAGGAGGGGGTGCGCCGCTTCCGCCGGTGGTCCCTGTCCATCCAGGGGCGCTGGATAACCTGATGGAGGCGCTACGAGGTGCCTCCATTATGGACGAGCACCGTGTCCTTGTGGGCGCAGTGATCGAGAAGGTTCAGTCTGCCAAGTGTGGACTGAACAAAGCCTGCATTAACTTGTTGACAGGTTTCGAGGTAAGTGACATAGAAAGAGAAAAACCCCATGTAGTCAGTAGCCCCTGAGACACTGTCCGGTGTTCGGCGAGAAGAACCGGACAGATGATCTATTGTAGGAGACTAACATAGCATGTATGCATAAGCAGGCGTCGCTGTTGGCCGCAACCTCGCATGCTGCCGAAGTCTCTGAATTGAAGCAGAGGCTGGAGCGGACCGAGAACGAGCTCGACGAGGTTACAATGCGGCTTCAGGAGAAGCAAGGTGAGTAACGTCTTGCTGTGTGTTCGGAAAGCATAGGCGCCGTGTATTGACTATAATGTCGTAATATGTGCAGGAGCCGCGACCGAGGTCGAGGCCTTGAGGAAGGCCTTGGGCGAGGCCGAGGAGAAAGCTGTCCAGCAGCAGGCCGCTCGTAAGAAGCTCAAGGCCCGGGTCAAAGAAGTCCAGCAGGAGCTCCAAGATGCAGTAAAAAATGTGAGACCTTGGAGAATGATGCGTCGGCTCAAGAGGCCGAACTCACCAAGGCTCGTCAAAGCACGGAGACCGCACGGAATGAGGCCCAGGCCGCCCTCCAGGAGATCCAGGAGGCCTAGAAGATCACGGCGGGTAAGGCATTTAAGATGCAAAGCAAGTATGCAGAGAAGAAATACCTTTTACTAACCCAGGTTCGGAGTTCCCCAGGGGCTTTTGCGGATCTACCATGCAGCGTATCAAATGCTGCAGAGTTCTACCGAGCCAAAGGAGGAGGTTCTACGGAGAAGATATTCTAGTCACAGTATGCGACGCTAGAGCATCCCGTGTCCTTCACCGATTAGTTGAAGCAGTTGGTGGAGCTGCAGAGGGTGGCCGGACTAGCCATGAAGGATTTGACAATCCGGCTATGGCCAGCCGAAGCTATGCCCGGCAGCTACTTCGGACTCGTGAGGCGGCTAGTGGAAGCCTATCCGCGGCTGGACGTCGTCAAGCGCTCTGCCTGTATTGAAGGTGCCCGTATGGCCTTCGCTCGTTGCAAGATGTGGTAGGCGAAGATGAACGCCATTGAAGTTGCCAGCAGGCCGCCGGAGGGCAAGGAGCACTGCACACCCGAGAGATATTTTGCGGATGTCACAGAAGGGTCTCGACTTGTGGTAGCTCAATGTTCGCAGGACATTGTATTTGAATAAATGTATTCATGTTGCCCTTGCACTGTATTATGGAAACAAAGCCTGTAATGTGATTTTGTTATGCTTTAACTGTTTCCTCCTGTGCGGCCGTATTGTTTGTAATCTGAGGGTTGGCCAGTCGTCGGCTTCTGCCCTCGCGTAGGTAGTACGGAGGTGTTCGGGATGGGATCTAAACAATCTTGATCCAATTATATGGTCCTTTGGAGGAGTTGTTTAGCGCAACGAACAAGGCAATCAGACTATATAGCTTAAACGCCCTCACTTAGCCATAGGAGTTTTATAATTAAGCAAGTGCACAGCCCCTGGTCCGAGCTAGGGTGTTGTCAGCATCTGATCGGGAAGTGCCGATCCTTCGCATGACGCGGAAAAAATCTCCAACGATTTTGTAACCCTCGAACAGCTGACGGGCTCTCGCCATATCATGACAGTCAGTTTTCGGCTTTCTCTACTGAGGTGCTCATCCGGTCAAGGCCAGGGCACAATCGCAATAGTTCTCCCTTTACTAACCTAGCCGATGGAGCGGAACATAGGGTAGCAAGCACAGGAGCCGGGCAACCCAACTATTGACCAAAGACATGATTCGAAGCCAATGCATATAATGTTAAATTCGGGGTGCCGAACTTATATATAAGAAGTGTTCGGACTTTGCTGCCGTATTGTGGGACGATAAGTAGCCCGTGGCGAATATGAGATGTACCAAAGAGTACCGATGCAGCTGATAAGCAGATCGAAATAAAATGAAGTAAGAGGCGAAAACCACAGAAACTGGGCCACAAACCATTTTCATTATAACTGGATGGATATGTTAAGGCGTATCTTGTACAAATAGTGCGATAGGCCTCCGGGTTATTTAACATGCCGGAATCAAGAGGGCGCAACGTGCGGGTCATGAGAAATAAATATAAATACCGTCAAGAAGACGTATAGAGGTTACTCTACGCACCTATGTTGTTTGCATCCTTTATATGCTGATCCTTCAAAGGGACTGGTCAGCAGGCCCGTGGGAAAAGGAACCTGAAACAAAAAGAAAAAGGTGAAAAGTATGTGTGTCCGGGATCGGTCTAGCCGAACTGTAGATCCCGGGTTAGCTTCTGCCTCCGTCGATGTCCATGGGATTTTGAGTGCGTAGTTATGTACGCGTGGTACCAATGCCACTACTTCATCGGGACTGGGACGGAGGCCGAATTGCTAATCGAGCTCTTGATGAGCCACATTGTCCTGCTGCAGTGTAGTCCGGAACCTCTTGATCATGTCTAGGGGCTCGACCACCGCACTACGGTGCTGCTTGAGAAGGCCGCTCTGTACCTCTGCTGCTAGGGCGGCGGTGTGCTCCTCAGTTCGGAGGGAGCGTTCCATATTGCCATTGTCTGTTATGACACCGCGTGGACCAGGCATCTTGAGCTTCAGATAAGCGTAGTGTGGCACTGCGTTGAATCTAGCAAACGCTGTTCGTCCGAGCAGTGCGTGGTAGCCGCTGCGAAAGGGGACGATGTCGAAGATTAACTCCTTGCTTCAGAAGTTGTCCGGAGAACTGAAGACCACTTCC
Organism: Triticum urartu; assembly: GCF_003073215.2. Taxonomy (NCBI): domain Eukaryota; kingdom Viridiplantae; phylum Streptophyta; class Magnoliopsida; order Poales; family Poaceae; genus Triticum; species Triticum urartu. The sequence continues at coordinate 109,908,813 of NC_053025.1, forward strand.
AGCGTGATTGAGCCCGTACAGCGGGCCTCTATGCCTGGTATGACTCCTTTAAAGGTAGTCTTTGTTGGTTCAATTCGTGAGGGGTCAATGCCCATCTTCCGCACCGTGTCTTGATAGACAAGGTTGAGGCTGCTACCACCGTCCATCAGGACTCGTGTTAGGTGAAACCCGTCAATAATTGGGTCAAGGACTAGTGCGGCTGAACCACCGTGGCGGATACTAGTTGGGTGGTCTCGACAATCGAAGGTGATCGGGAACGACGACCACAGATTGAATTTTGGGGCGACTGGCTCTACCGCGTAGACATCCCTAAGTGCTCGCTTGTGCTCCCTTTTGGGGATGTGTGTAGCGTATATCATGCTCACCGTTCTGATTTGAGGGAGAAATTTCTTATGCCCCCAGTGTTCGGCTGCCGGGGCTCTTTGTCCTCGTCCTCACTTTGTGATCCCTTTTCTTTGTTTTTGGCATTTAACTTGCCAGCCTGCTTGAAAACCCAACAATCCCTGTTGGTATGATTGGCTTGCTTGTCTGGGGTGCCGTGTATCTGGCATGGATGGTCGAGTATGCGATCCAGGCTGGAAGGTCCTTCATTGTTTCTTTTGTAGGGCTTCTTCCGTTGGCCGGATTTGGAGCCAGTGAATCCGGCGTTGACTGTGGTGTCATCGGTGTTGTTGCCATTGCTTCGGCGTTTGTGTCTATTGCGCCGGAGCTTGCTGGTGCTATTCTTGGACTCAGAGGGGCCTGTCTCGCTGGTTGTGTTGTTACTACGAGCCAGCCAACTGTCCTCTCCCGCGCAAAAGCGGGTCATGAGTGCCATGAGGGCTGCCATGGACTTCGGCTTTTCTTGGCCGAGGTGTTCGTGCTAGCCATTCGTCACGGATGCTGTGTTTGAAGGCTGCTAAGGCCTTGGCATCCGGACAGTCAATGATCTGGTTCTTTTTGGTTAGGAACCTAGTCCAGAATTTTCTGGCTGATTCTCCAGGTTGTTGAACTATGTGGCTTAAGTCATTGGCGTCTGGTGGCCGGACATAGGTTCCTTGGAAGTTGCCCAGGAAAGCTTCTTCCAAGTCCTCCCAGCTGCCGATAGAATTTTCAGGCAGGCTGTTAAGCCAGTGCCGAGCTGACCCTTTGAGCTTTAGTAGGAGGTATTTAATGGAGTGGAGGTCATCTCCTCGAGCCATATGGATATGGAGAATGAAATCCTCGATCCATACTGCAGGATCGGTTGTGCCGTCGTATGATTCGATATTGACGGGCTTGAACCCCTTACCGTAGTGTCGTAATATGTGCAGGAGCCACGACCAAGGTCGAGGCCCTGAAAATGGCCCTAGGTGAAGCCGAGGGGAAGGCTGTCCAGCAGCAAGCCGCCCGTAAAAAGCTCAAGGCCCAGGTCAAGGAGGTCCAGCAGGAGCTCCAGGACGCAGTGAAGAAGTGCGAAGCCTTGGAGCGCGAGGCATCGGTTCGAGAGACCGAACTTGACAAGGTTCGCCAGGGTGCGGAGGCCGCATAGAATGAGGCCCGAGACGCTCTCCAGGAGATCCAGGAGGCCAAGAAGATCGCAGCGGGTAAGGCATTTAACATGCAAAGCAAGTATGCGGAGAGGAAGTACCTTTTACTAACCCGCGTTCGGAGTTGCCTAGGGGCGTTTGCGGATCTACCACACAGCGCGTCCGATGCTGCGGAGTTCTTTTGAGCTCGGGAAGGGAGTTCCACGGAGAATGTCGGAGTAATTGGACACGGGTACTCCGAAGACGGCAAGACAATATTTCAAGACATCGGGGCTAGCAAAGCCCCTTAGTCCGACTGCCCGGCTACTCCTGCCGGCTCCCCATCCGACTGCTCTGCCCGGCCGGCTGCCGGCTGCCGACTGCGCTGACCAGCCGGCTGCCAACTGCGCCAACCAGCCGGCTGCCGACTGCAGCCCGACCCGACACCAACGAGATGGCCATACCACGGACAAGACAACCGTACCGCGACACCATCATGTACAGTGTCACTTGTCCCCTGACACTATTTATGAAGTGACCCAGGGGACAAGCATGACATGCACCATGCCTAGCCCATGCCATTACATAGCTTGGTTTGTAAGCTACCAAGGTAGCTTACAACCAACGCTACCACCACCCATGCCTACCACTATATAAGCTAGCTCCATTCATCCATCAGGAGGAGACACACATGGACTCCCACGGCCACATTCATTTGGCCACAAGGCCACTCACGGCCACAAGTCATGGCCACTAGAGCCGGCCATACGCATGCATATACTAGATCAGATGCACTTGGCACTGATCCCAGATACAGCTCTAGGAACACTTTGTACTGCCCGATGTACACCTCAGATATATACTCAGACATGCAGGAGTAGGGGTATTATGTCTCCGGAGAGCCCCAAACCTGGGTAAACTAGCGCGTGATACTCGCATACCTGCTCCCGGTCCTATCAGCAACAGTCTTACCCTCACACTAAGCCCTTGTGGCATCTGTCGACTCGCAAAGCCCCCCGTGAGAAATACCACGACAGTTGGCGCCCACCGTAGTGTGGTACTACTACTATGCTACCATGCTGCTGCTGGTTTCGCTGTCCGGGTGGGACCATCTTCGTCTTCATCATCGCGGCGTCGCGCCGCCTCTCCGATAGCAGTCGGGGGCTCGACACCGACATGCCCCTGGAATGGCCGTGAGGGGCGGCGTGACCTCGCCATCGGCCTTGCCTTCTTCACCACCACCGCAACGTCGATCGTCCGTCCGTGCGCGGGGCCTCGTTTTGGTCGGCCGTGGCCACCCACACGCCGCTCGCGTTTGCTCCTCTCGGTGCTACGCCTTGCTATGGCCAGAACGCGCATTAGCTTCTCCACATGCCATCTTTGCGAGCTAGCTAGATGCAAGTCAAAGTATGGTCAAACCATAGCCATGCATGCCTCACACACTTCCCATAATTTCTTGTTCAATAGCCATATACTCCTCGTATAAACACCCAAACATATCCCAGACAATGGCCGTACACTGCAGACACATTAGTCAGATGCAGCCTGTACGTCGGCCATACACAAATCGGATGTTGGGCATGCGCAGCTCACCTCCAAGCCTCCGCTTCACCGCGTCGCCGCGCGCCCGTTGCTGTGGCCGCTCCTAGCCATCGCCGCTGCTGCTCGCTTCTGGTGCTGCTAATGCTTATCGCACCGCCACGGTTGCTGCTGCTTGCTGTTTCTACTACCTGCCGCTGCTGCTTGTATCACTGCTTGCGAGCGCTGCTTCTTCTTGCTGTTGCGCCGTCGCCGTTGGTGTTGATGCGTTGCTGCCGCTTGCTGCTCCGCGTGAGCCTTGGCCATTTGCGCGCCCGCCTGCGCCGGCTCCCAGACGCAGCCTGCCGCCTCCTGCGCACCCGGCCGACGGTTCGCCAGCGCCCTCGCCACCCGGCCGCCTCGCTGGCTCCGGCCTCTCCAGCACCCGGCCCCGTCCGGCTCTGCCCACGTCACGGCCGGCTCCGGCCTCCCAGGCATCCGCCTCGCCACCCGGCCACCTCGCTGGCTCCGGCCTCCCCAGCCCGCCTGGACCGCCGGGCCCTCCGCCGTCGCCGCGCTCGGGGACTTCCCCGTCCGTTCGCGTCCGTGCCGCGCCCCGGCTCCCAGCGTCTGCTCCGCCCCGGTCGCTGCACCGCCTCACCGCACGCATGCGCTCCCCAACACCGGTTGTCGCCCCGCAGCCAGTCTTCCTTGCCGCCGGCCGCCTCGCGCAGCCCCTGCCGGCTCCCAGGCCGGCCGGGCGCTCCTCTGTTCGTGCCCGCGCGCGACCTGGCCAGCCGGCTGCTCCGTCCGCGCGACCGTGTCGCCCTGGGCCGACTGCTGCTCCGCGCCTCCGGCCCGCTCCGTCTCTCCCGCTGCTGCCGCGCGGTCATCCTCGTCCCCGCACACGCGCCCCGGCACCCCCGCACGCGCCGAGCCGCTGCACCTCCGGCCGGCCTCGCGCCTCCACGGGCGACTCCCCGTCGCTGCCGGTCGCCGCGCCTCCAGCCGGCCTCTGCCGCGCCCTCCGACTCCGCCGACTCCGGGTGGCCGGCTCGCCGCTCCGCCTCCACCAGCACCCGGCGCGCACCAGCCGGCCCCCGCTGCTTGCTGCTGCCGTCTTCTGCGAAGAGAAAAAGAAAGAGAAAAGAGAGGCCGGCTGGTTCAGCACAGTACGCCGGTTGCGGCAAAGAGGAAAGAAGAGGCCGATTGCCTAGGGGCCGGCTGGAGAAAGTAGGCCGACTGCCCGCTAGCCAGCTGAAGAAAAGTCTTCGGGCCGGATGAAAAAAAAGAGAAAGAGCATCGCGTCCGGCTGAGAAAGTGGTCAGGTACTGAGAAAAAAGAAACGTGCCCGTCCGGCTACCAGCAGTTGGCGGACGAAGAGAAAAGAGAAGAAGATAAAGGAGTTGCCGGGAGATCCGGCCCGACTGCTCAGCAGTCGGCCCGAATCTCGGGGGCTACACCTAGCGGGTGCGCTGACGCGCCCCCGCGAGAGAGAAGACAAAGTAGTTGCTGGGAGATCCGGCCCGACTGCTCAGCAGGCGGCCCGAATCTCGGGGGCTACACCCAGCGGGTGCGCTGACGCGCCCCCGTGATAAGAAGACAAAGTAATCGCCGAGAGATCCGGCCCGACTGCTCAGCAGTCAGCCCGAATCTCGGGGGCTACACCCAGCGGGTGCGCTGGCGCGCCCCCGCGAAGATTGCAGACAAGAGAAGAGTTCTGTCCGGCTGCCAGCAGCCGGCAGAAGAGGAAAATAAGAAAAAGGGCGTTGCAAGACGCCTCGCCGACCTGGCCGGTCGAGCCTGACTGGCCGGAACCCCCCTTCGAGCACCTGGGGGCTCAAAGGCTACACCCAGCGGGTGCGCCAGCGCACTCCGCGAGCGCCGAGCCGCGCCGGTTGTCTTCGGCAAACTCTGCCTCGGCTACACGACAACCAATGTGAGCTCCTCACCCGCATATTTTTTTGCACCACACAAGCACGGATAACCCTGAGCATCCCGACCGATGCTCGGGGGGTTATCTCCGCATTTCATTATAGTTGCATCACTGTTTGCCCCGGCGCCAGCTAGAGTTGGCCCGGGGTCTGGCCGATTGGCCTGAGATGTTTGTTCTCGCAGACGGCTTAATAGCGTGCGCAGTACCAAAGGCTCACTCTTAGTCACAGACCGCAGAGCGGCTGTCCGGCTAGCAAGGGTGAACGCTGGAGGCCACCCACACGAAAAACGTCCGGGAAGAAAAAATGGTTCGGGCGACCCGGCCGTTTCCTTTATGAGTATCTGCTCGGTTAAATCTGCTCCCAGATTCTGAGTACTGTACACTCCGCTTCACGGCCCACTCTCAGCCATAGACCGCAGAGCGGCTGTCCGGCGAGCGAGAGCACAAGCCAAAAAGCGGAGGGAACATGAAAAAGATTGAAGGGGGCTCAGACGAAACCGAGTCGGCACCCTCTGCATAAAACTTGCAATGCTAAAAGCAAGCATATGATATATCTGCGTGGACTAACTTTGTCTTTTTCATGATCATTTCCATGAACACTCGCAAAAAAAAACCTCCGCCCAACTTTGCCAAGTTGCCCGGAGGCTTGGGGTCTACTGTCGGAGTAATTGGACACGGGTACTCCAAAGACGACAAGACAATATTTCAAGACATCGGGGCTAGCAAAGCCCCTCAGTCCGACTGCCTGGCTGCTCCTGCCGGCTCCCCGTCCGACTGCTCTGCCCGGTCGGCTGCCGGCTGCCGACTGCGCCGACCAGCCGGCTGCCAACTGCGCCAACTAGCCGGCTGCCAACTGCGCCAACCAGCCGGCTGCCGGCTACAGCCCGACCCGACACCAACGAGACGGCCATACCACGGACAAGACAACCGTACCGCGACACCATCATGTACAATGTCACTTGTCCCCTAGCACTATTTATGAAGTGACCCAGGGGACAAGCATGACATGCACCATGCGTAGCCCATGCCATTACATAGCTTGGTTTGTAAGCTACCAAGGTAGCTTACAACCAACGCTACCACCACCCATGCCTACCACTATATAAGCTAGCTCCATCCATCCATCAGGAGGAGACACACATGGACTCCCACGACCACATTCATTTGGCCACAAGGCCACTCACGGCCACAAGTCATGGCCACTCATGGCCACTAGAGCCGGCCATACGCATGCATATACTAGATCAGATGCACTTGGCACTGATCCCAGATACAGCTCTAGGAGCACTTTGTACTGCCCGATGTACACCAGATATATACTCAGACATGCAGGAGTAGGGGTATTATCTCTCCGGAGAGCCCCGAACCTGGGTAAACTAGCGCGTGATACTCGCATACCCGCTCCCGGTCCTATCAGCAGCAGTCTTACCCTCACACTAAGCCCTTGTGGCATCTGTCGACTCGCAAAGCCCCCCGTGAGAAATACCACGACAGAGAAGCTGTTCTAGTCGCAGTACACTGTGCTAGAGCATCCGGTGCCTTTTACCGACCAGCTGAAACAGTTGGTGGAGCTGCATAGGGTGGCCGAACTAGCCATGAAGGATTTGATAATCCGGCTATGGCAGCCGAAGCTATGCCCGGCAGCTACTTCGGACTCGTGAAGCGGCTGGTAGAAGCCTGTCCACGGCTGCACACCATCAATCGATCAGTCTGCGTTGAAGGTGCCCGCATGGCCTTCGCCCATTGCAAGATGTGGTGGGCGAAGATGAACGCCGTTGAAGTGGCCCGAGGTCCGCCAGAGGGCAAGGAGCACCGCACACCCGAGCGGTATTTTGTGGATGTCCTAGAAGGCTCTTGACTTGTGGCAGCGCAGTGCGGGCAGGACATCATTTTCGAATGAATACATTCGTGTTGTCTTTGCTTTGTATTATTGAAACAAACTCGGTTTGTAATATAGTGTTTGTTATGTTTTGATTGTTTCCTCCTGTGCGGCCGTGGTGTATGGAAATTTGAGGGTTGGCCAGTCGTCGGCTTCTGCCCTCACGTAGGTAGTACGGAGGTGTTTGGGATGAAATCTAAACAATCTTGATCCAATTATATGGTCCTTGAAGGAGTTGTTTAGCGCAACGAACCAGGCAATCAGACTATGTGGCTTAAACGCCCTCACTTAGCCATAGGAGTTTTATAATAAAACATGGGCGCAGCCCCTGGTATATGAACCAGGGTGCTGTCAGCGTCTGATTGGGAAGTACCAATCCTTCGCATAATGCAGAAAAATATCTATCGATTTGTAACCCTCGAACAGCTGACCGGTTCTCACTGCATCATGACAGTCAGTTTTCAGCTTTCTCTAGTGAGGTGCTCATCCGGTTTAGACCAGGGCACAATCAAGTAGTTCTCCCTTTACTACCCTAGCCGATGTAGCAGAACATAGGGTAGCAAGCACAGGAGCCGGGCAACCCAACTATTGACCAAAGACATGATTCGGAGCTGATGCATATAATGCTAAATTCGGGGTGCCGGACTTCTCTATAAGAAGTGTTCGGACTTTGTTGCCGTGTTATGGGGCGATGAGGAGCCCCTGGCAGATATGAAATGTACCAGAGTGTACGGGTGCTAGGAAATAGGTAATTTAAAGGAAAACAGAAGGAGAACAGAGATAGTATCTGGGGCCCTTGAACTTGGACTATGAACTGTTTCCGTTATAGTCGGATTAATGCGTCAAAGCACATTGATACAAAGTAGTGCAATAAGCAACCGGCTATTGGACATGCCACAACCAAAGGCGAGCTGCGTGTGAGTCCTGAAAACGGATAGAGTAATCGTTGAACTGGCCTCTAGGGCTTCCCATGTACGCCTGTGCTCCGTGTCAATCCGGTGTATTTATCCTTTGACAGGACCATTAATCAGGCCCTCGATGGAGGCCCGCATAAGAGAAACCTGAAAAAAAGGGAAAAGGAGATAGTAAAGTTGTATGTGTGTCCGGGATCGATCTAGCCGAACTATAGATCCCGGGCTAGCTTGTGCCTCCGTCGATGCCCATGGAATTTTGAGTGCGTAATTATGTACGCGTGGTACGAATGCCACCTCCTCATCGGGATTGGGACAGAGGTCGAATTGCTAATCAAGCTCTTGACGAGCCGCGCTGTCCTGTTGCAGTGTAGTCCGGGCCCTCTTAACGATGTCCAGGGGCTCGGCAGCCATACTATGCTGCTGCTTGAGAAGGCCGCTTTGTACCTCTGCTGCTAGGGCGGCGGTGTGCTCCTCTGTCCGGAGGGAGCTTTCTATGTTTCCGTTGACTATTATGTCGCCGCGTGGACCGGGCATCTTAAGCATAGACGTCCCTGAGTGCTCGCTTGCGCTCCCTTTTGGGGATGTGTGTAGCATATATCATGTTCACCGTTTTGACTTGAGGGGGAAATTTCGTCTGCCCCAGTGTTCGGCTGCCGGGGCTCTTCGTCCTCGTCCTCACTTTGTGATCCCTTTTCTTTGTTTTCGGCATTTAACTTGCCAGCCTGTTTGAAAAACCAACAATCTATGTTGGTGTGATTGGCTTGTTTATCTGGGGTGCCATGTATCTGGCACGGACGATCGAGTATGCGGTCCAGGCTGGATGGTCCCTCATTGTTCCTTTTGTAGGGCTTTTTCCGTTGGCCGGACTTGGAGCCGCCGAATCCGGCGTTAACTGTGGTGTCATCGGTGTTATCGCCATTGCTTCGGTGTTTGTGCCTATTACGCCGGAGCTTGCTGGTGTTATTCTTGGCCTCGGAGGGGCCTGCCTCGCTGGCTGTGTTTTTGCTATGAGCCAGCCAGCTGTCCTCACCCGCGCAAAAGTGGGTCATGAGTGCTGTAAGGGATGCCATGGACTTCGGCTTTTCTTGGCCGAGGTGGCGTGCTAGCCATTCGTCATGGATGATGTGTTTAAAGGCTGCTAGGGCTTCGGCATCCGGACAGTCAACGATCTAGTTCTTTTTGGTTAGGAACCTAGTCCAGAATTTTCTGGCTGATTCTCCAGGTTGTTGAACTATGTGGCTTAAGTCATCAGCATCAGGCGGCCGGACATATGTACCTTGGAAGTTGTCGAGGAAGGCTTCTTCCAAGTCCTCCCAGCTGCCGATGGAATTTTCAGGCAGGCTATTTAGCCAGTGTCGAGCTGGCCCTTTGAGTTTTAGTGGGAGGTATTTTATGGCGTGGAGGTCGTCTCCACGGGCCATGTGGATGTGGAGAATAAAGTCCTCGATCCATACTGCGGGGTCGGTTGTTCCGTCGTATGATTCAATATTGACGGGCTTGAACCCCTTGGGGAATTCATGATCCATTACTTCATCTGTGAAGCAAAGAGGGTGTGCGGCACCTCTATATCGGGCCGTGTTGCGGTGCACCTGCGATGGAGTCCGCCTACGGTTATCGGCCCGGGCGTGACTGGGTTTGTCACGTCCGAATAGGTAGCCGTCGTCGCGAGTCGAAGAACGTCCTCGTGATCCGTAAATTGATCTGGTGAGTCCTGCTCTTCTGTCCAAGTCCTGCCGGAGGTCGTATGTATAACCCCGAGCTGTTTTGTCTCTGCTTTTGCGTGGTGGAGCGGGCTGGTGTTCGGCCTGAGTTGCCTCTTTATCCCGACCGCGGGTTGGTCGGTCTGCTGCACTGTCCCATCCATGTGGTGGTCGCTCCGTATTGCGCGAGGGAGGTATGGGCTCCGGCGCCTCCTCGTCGAACTGATGTGGCAGTCTGCATTTCGGGTAGCTCTTGGCTGGGCGCTCGAGGTCGTATTCTTCGGTTGCTAGGACATCAGTCCACTTGTCAATGAGCAGGTCCTGATCAGCTTGGAACTGCTGCTGCTTCTTCTTCAGGCTTCTTGCAGTGGCTATTAGCTAGCGATTGAAGCGCTCCTGCTCGAGGGGTGCCTCAGGCACGATGAAGTCCTCATTGCCGAGGCTCTCATCATCCTCGGAGGGTGGATGATAACTATCGTCCTCTGGGTCACTGAGCATGGCCTATTTATCAGGGTTAGCTTGCTCGTTGTCTTGTTACTCTTGTTCGGATGTTACTCCAACAGGGTCTTCATTGTTTTCGGCGTCGTCAGGAGTACTATTTTCCCCGGTGCCAGTGTTGCTGTCCTTTGAGCGACGTGACTTAGAGTGGCGTTTAGGGCGCCGACGCCTGGACTGCGTCTCAGAGGGTTTATTCACATCCGGCTCTTGTTTGTCATTGCCGCCAGATCCTTATGTGTATCAACAATGTACACATCGTACGAAGAGGTGGCCGTCCAACATCCAGTGAATGGCGGGTCTTGGCCTTGCTCCTTGTCGGCATCGTCGTCCATACCGTCGATGTCTTCGGAGCCATAATCAAGCTCGTCAGTTAAGTCTTCGATAGTGGCTATGAAGTGGGTGGCAGGTGGGAAGCAAAATTCCCCATCATCAGCCTCTAGTTCGAACCAGACATAGTTCGGCTGTGAGTCCCCCGTCAGGGACAGGTTTTTTAATGAATTTAGCACATCGCCCAAGGGCGAGTGTTGGAAGACGTCTGCGGCGCTGAACTCGAAGATCGGTGACCGATCTAGCTTGGTATGTACAGGCGCATGCGGTTCGGAGTTTATAGCCGGAAACGAGTCCGGAATTCCGTTGACGCATATATTCCTTGGTGTCGAGTCTGTGTGCAGCTCCAATGCCGCTGACTCTATGGCTTCGGATGGTGCAATTTGCTCTGGATCTAAGGCCGTAGTGGTTACGGGAACCAGCTCCTGAACCTGGTCCGATGACAGATTTAAGTCATGTTCATCGGAGCGAGGGGGAGCGATCGCCACGGTCCCGAATCCATTGAAGATCAAGTCTCCACGGATATCCGCGATGTAGTTCAAGTTTCCAAATCTGACCTGGTGGCTAGGGGCGTAGCTATCGATCTGCTCCAGATGGCCAAGCGAGTTGGCCTGCAGTACGAAGCCACCGAACACAAAAATCTGTCCAGGGAGGAAGGTTTATCCTTGGACAGCGTCACTATCAACGATTGAAGGGGCCATCAAACCTTTCATCGACGGCACAATGGAACTCTCAATGAAAGCACCAATGTCGGTGTCAAAACCGGCAGATCTCGGGTAGGGGGTCCCGAACTGTGCGTCTAAGGTCGATGGTAACAGGAGATGGGAGACATGATGTTTACCCAGGTTCGGGCCCTCTCTATGGAGGTAATACCCTACTTCCTGCTTGATTGATCTTGATGAATATGAGTATTACAAGAGTTGATCTACCACAAGATCGTAATGGCTAAACCCTAAAAGTCTAGCCTGTATGACTATGGTAATGTGTGTATCCTTTCCAGACTAACTCCTTCGGTTTATATAGACACCGGGAGGATCTAGGGTTACATAGAGTCGGTTACATAAGAAGGAATCTTCATAGACGGTTGCCAAGCTTGCCTTCCACGCCAAGGAGAGTCCAATCCGGACACGGGTACAGTCTTCGGCCTTCATGTCTTCACAGCCCATTAGTCCGGCCCATGGATAACAGGCCGGACGCCCAAGGACCCCTTAGTCCAGGACTCCCTCAGCCTGTCCTTGTTGAAGGTTAAAACAACACACTTGACGAAAATCGTTGTGGTTTTGATGCGTAGGTAAGAACGGTTCTTACTAGAAGCCCGTAGCAGCCACGTAAAACTTGCAACAACAAATTAGAGGACGTCTAACTTGTTTTTGCAGGACATTTTGTGATGTGATATGGTCAAGACATTATGTGATATACGTTATTGTATGATATGATCATGTTTTGTAGAAGTTATCGGCAACTGGCAGGAGCCTTATGGTTGTCGCTTTTTTGTATGAAATGCAATCGCCATGTAATTGCTTTACTTTATCACTATGCGGTAGCGATAGTTGTAGAAGCAATAGTTGGCGAGACAACAACAACGCTACAATGGAGATCAAGGTGTCATGCCGGTGACGATGGAGATCATGATGGTGCTTTGGAGATGGAGATCAAAGGCACAAGATGATGATGGCCATATCATGTCACATATTTTGATTGCATGTGATTTTTATCTTTTATGCATCTTATTTTTCTTAGTACGACGGTAGCATTATAAGATGATATCTCACTAAATTTCAAGCTATAAGTGTTCTCCCTGAGTATGCACCATTGCTACAGTTCGTCGTGCCGAGACATCACGTGATGATCGGGTGTGATAAGCTCTATGTTCACATACAACGGGTGTAAGATAGTTTTGCACGTGCAGAATACTCAGGTTAACCTTGACGAGCCTAGCATGTAGAGACATGGCCTTGGAACACTGAGACCGAAAATTCGAACGGGAATCATATAGTAGATATGATCAACATAGAGATGTTCACCATTGAAAACTACTCCATCTCACGTGATGATCGGACATGGTTTAGTTGATATGGATCACGTGATCATTTAGATGACTCGAGGGATGTCTATCTAAGTGGGAGTTCTTTAGTAATATGATTAATTGAACTTAAATTTATCATGAACTTAGTCCTGATAGGTTTTTCATATCTATGTTGTTGTAGATTAATGGCCCGTGCTACCGTTCCCTTGAATTTTAATGCATTCCTAGAGAAAGCTAAGTTGAAAGATGATGGTAGCAACTACACGAACTGTGTCCGTAACTTGAGGATTATCCTCATTGCTGCATAGAAGAATTACGTCCTTGAAGCACCGCTAGGTGCAAGGCCTGCTGCAGGAGCAACTCCGGACATTATGAATGTCTGGCAAGCTAAATCTGATGACTATTCGATAGTTCAGTGTGCCATGCTTTATGGCTTAGAATCGGGACTTCAAAGACATTTTGAACGTCATGGAGTATATGAGATGTTTCAGGAGTTGAAGTTAATATTTCAAGCAAATGCCCGAGTTGAGAGATATGAAGTCTCCAACAAGTTCTATAGCTGCAAGATGGAGGAGAATAGTTCTGTCAGTGAACACATACTCGTCTGGAGTACCATAACCACTTGACTCAGCTGGGAGTTAATTTTCCGGATGATAGTGTTATTGACAGAGTTCTTCAATCACTGCCACCAAACTATAAAGGCTTCATGATAAACTATAATATGCAAGGGATGGAAAAGACAGTTCCTGAGCTCTTCACAATGCTTAAGGCTGCGAAGGTAGAAATCAAGAAGGAGCATCAAGTGTTGATGGTTAACAGGACCACTAGTTTCAAGAAAAAGGGCAAAGGGAAGAAGGGGGACTTCAAGAAGAATAGCAAGCAAGTTGCTGCTCCTGGGAAGAAACCCAAGTCTGGACCTAAGCCTGAAACTGAGTGCTTCTACTGCAAAGGGACTGGTCACTGGAAGCGGAACTGCCCCAAGTATTTGGCGGATAAGAAGGATGGCAAAGTGAAAGGTATATTTGATATACATGTTATTGATGTGTACCTTACTAATGCTCGTAGCAGTGCCTGGGTATTTGATACTGGTTCTATTGCTCATATTTGCAACTCGAAACAGGGGCTACGGATTAAATGAAGATTGGCTAAGGACGAGGTGATGATGCGCTTCGGAAATGGTTCCAAGGTCGATGTGATCGCCGTCGGCATGCTACCTCTACATCTACCTTCGGGATTAGTTTTAGACCTGAATAATTGTTAATTGGTGCCAGCATTGATCATGAACATTATATCTGGATCTTGTTTGATGCGAGACGGTTATTCATTTAAATCAGAGAATAATGGTTGTTCTATTTATATGAGTAATATATTTAATGGTCATGCACCCTTGATGAGTGGTCTATTTTTGTTGAATCTCGATCATAGTGATACACATATTCATAATATTGATGCCAAAAGATGCAAAGTTAATAATGATAGTGCAACTTATTTGTGGCACTGCCGTTTGGGTCATATTGGTGTAAAGCGCATGAAGAAACTCCATGCAGATGGGCTTTTGGAATCACTTGATTATGAATCACTTGATGCTTGCGAACCATGCCTCATGGGACAGATGACTAAGACTCCGTTCTCCGGAACAATGGAGCGAGCCACTGACTTATTGGAAATAATACATACTGATGTATGTGGTCCAATGAGTGTTGAGGCTCGTGGCAGGTATAGTTATTTTCTGACCTTCACAGATGATTTGAGAAGATATGGGTATATCTACTTAATGAAACACAAGTCTGAAACCTTTGAAAAGTTCAAAGAATTTCAGAGTGAAGTGGAAAATCATCGTAACAAGAAAATAAAGTTTCTATGATCTGATCGCGGAGGCGAATATTTGAGTTACGAGTTTGGTCTTCATTTGAAACAATGTGGAATAGTTTCGCAACTCACGCCACCTGGATCACCACAGCGTAATGGTGTGTCCGAACGTCGTAACCATACTTTATTAGATATGGTGCGATCTATGATGTCTCTTACCGATTTACCACTATCGTTTGGGGGTTATGCTTTAGAGACGGCTGCATTCACGTTAAGTAGGGCACCATCTAAATCCGTTGAGACAACACCATATGAACTGTGGTTTGGCAAGAAACCTAAGCTGTCGTTTCTTAAAGTTTGGGGTTGCGATGCTTATGTGAAAAAGCTTCAACCTGATAAGCTCAAACCCAAATCGGAGAAGTGCATGTTCATAGGATACCCAAAATAAACTGTTGGGTACTCCTTCTATCATAGATCCGAAGGCAAGACATTTGTTGCTAAGAATGGATCCTTTCTAGAGAAGGAGTTTCTCTCGAAAGAAGTGAGTGGGAGGAAAGCAGAACTTGATGTGGTAATTGTACCTTCTCTCGAATTGGAAAGTAGTACATCACAGAAATCAGTTCTAGTGATGCCTACACCAATCAATGAGGAAGTTAATGATGATGATCATGAAACTTCATATCAAGTTACTGCCAAACCTCGTAGGTCAACCAGAGTACGTTCCGCACCAGAGCAGTATGGTAATCCTGTTCTGGAAGTCATTTTAGTAGACCATGACGAACCTACAAACTATGAGAAAGCGATGATGAGCCCAGATTTCGCAAAATGGATTGAGGCCATGAAATCTGAGATGGGATCCATGTACGAGAACAAAGTATGGACTTTGGTTGACTTGCCCGATGATCGGCAAGCCATAGAAAATAAATGGATCTTCAAGAAGAAGGCTAACACTGATGGCAATATTACTGTCTACAAAGCTTGACTTGTTGCGAAAGGTTTTTGGCAAGTTCAAGGAGTTGACTACGATGAGACCTTCTCACCCGTAGCGATGCTTAAGTCTGTCCGAATCATGTTAGCAATTACCGCATTTTATGATTTTGAAATTTGGCAAATGGATGTCAAAACTGCATTCCTTAATGGATTTCTTAAAGAAGAGTTGTATATGATGCAATCAGAAGGTTTTGTCAATCCTAAAGGTGCTAACAAAGTGTGCAAGCTCCAGCGATCCATTTATGGACTGGTGCAAGCCTCTCGGAGTTGGAATATACGCTTTGATAGTGTGATCAAAGCATATGGTTTTATACAAACTTTTGGAGAAGCCTATATTTACAAGAAAGTGAGTGGGAGCTCTGTAGCATTTCTAATGTTATATGTGGATGACATATTGTTGATTGGAAATGATATAGAATTTCTGGATAGCATAAAAGGATACTTGAATAAGAATTTTTCAATGAAAGACCTCAGTGAAGCTGCTTATATATTAGGCATCAAGATCTATAGAGATAGATCCAGACGCTTAATTGGACTTTCACAAAGCACATACCTAGATAAAGTTTTGAAGAAGTTCAAAATGGATCAGTCAAAGAAAGGGTTCTTGCCTGTGTTACAAGGTGTGAAGTTGAGTCAGACTCAATGCCCGACCACTGCGGAAGATAGAGAGAAAATGAAAGTCATTCCCTATGCCTCAGCCATAGGTTCTATCATGTATGCAATGCTATGTACCAGACCTGATGTATGCCTTGCTATAAGTTTAGCAAAGAGGTACCAAAGTAATCTAAGAGTGGATTACTGGACAATGGTCAAGAACATCCTGAAATACCTGAAAAAGGACTAAGGATATGTTTCTCATTTATGGAGGTGACAAAGAGCTTGTCGTAAATGGTTACGTCGATGATAGCTTTGACACTGATCTGGATGAATCTAAGTCGCAAACCGGATACATATTTATATTGAATGGTGGAGCTGTCAATTGGTGCAGTTCCAAGCAGAGCGTCGTGGCGGGATCTACGTGTGAAGAGGAGTACATAGCTAGTTCGAAAGCAACAAATGAAGGAGTTCATATCCAATCTAGGTGTAATCCCTAGTGCATCGGGTCCAATGAAAATCTTTTGTGACAACTGGAGCAATTGCCTTAGCAAAGGAATCCAAATTTCACGAGAGAACCAAACACATCAAGAGATGCTTCAACTCCATCCGCGATCAAGTCAAGGAGGGAGACATAGAGATTTGCAAAATACATACGGATCTGAATGTTGCAGACCCGTTGACTAAGCCTCTTCCATGAGCAAAACATGATCAGCACCAAGACTCCATGGGTGTTAGAATCATAACAATATAATCTAGATTATTGACTCTAGTGCAAGTGGGAGACTGAAGGAAATATGCCCTAGAGGCAATAATAAAGTTGTTATTTATATTTCCTTATATCATGATAAATGTTTATTATTCATGCTAGAATTGTATTAACCGAAAACTTGATACATATCTGAATACATAGACAAAACAGTGTCCCTAGTATGCCTCTACTTGACTAGCTCGTTAATCAAAGATGGTTAAGTTTCCTAACCATAGACATGTGTTGTCATTTGATGAACGGGATCACATCATTAGAATAATTATGTGATGGACAAGACCCCTCCATTAGCTCAGCATTATGATCGTTAAGTTTTATTGCTATTGCTTTCTTCATAACTTATACATATTCCTTTGACTATGAGATTATGCAACTCCCGAATACCAGAGGAACACCTTGTGTGCTATCAAACATCACAACGTAACTGGGTGATTATAAAGGTGCTCTACAGGTTTCTCCGAATGTGTTTATTGGGTTGGCATAGATCGAGATTAGGATTTGTCACTCTGAGTATCGGAGAGGTATCTCTGGGCCCTCTCGGTAATGCACATCACGATAAACCTTGAAAGCAATGTGACTAATGAGTTAGTTGTGGGATGATGCATTACGGAACGAGTAAAGAGACTTGCCGGTAACGAGATTGAACTAGGTATGAGGATACCGACGATCGAATCTCGGGCAAGTAACATACCGATGACAAAGGGAATGACGTATGTTGTCATTGCGGTTTGACCGATAAACATATTCGTAGAATATGTAGGAACCAATATGAGCATCCAGGTTCCACTGTTGGTTATTGATCGGAGATGTGTCTCGGTCATGTCTACATAGTTCTCGAACCCGTAGGGTCCACACGCTTAACATTCGATGACGATTTGTATTATGAGTTATGTGTTTTGGTGACCGAAGATTGTTCAGAGTCCCGGATGAGATCACGGACATGACGAGGAGTCTCGAAATAGTCAAGAGGTAAATATTGATATATTGGACGATGGTATTCGGACACCGGAATGGTTTCGGAGTGGTTCGGGTATTTTTTGGAGTACCGAGGGGTTACTAGAACACCTTGGGGAAAGTAATGGGCCACTATGGGCCATAGGGGAGAGAGGAGGCAGCCCACAAGGGGTGCCCCCCATGGGAGTCCAAATTGGACTACGGGAGGGGGAGGCGCCCCCCTTTCCTTCTTCTCCTCCCTCTCCTTCCCCCTTTCCCCCCTCCATGAGAAGGAATAAGAGGGGGGGGGGCGAATCCTACTAGGACTGGGAGTCCTAGTAGGACCCCCACTTGGCGCGCCCCTTGGGCCGGCCTCCTCCCTCTCCCTCCTTTATATACGCGGGTAGGGCACCCCTTGGAGACACACCAATTGTTCCAAGCCGTGTGCAGCGTCTCCCTCCACAATTTACTCCTACGGTTATATTCACGTAGTGCTTAGGCGAAGCCCTGCGCGGATCACATCACCATCACCGTCACCACGTTGTCGTGCTGACGAAACTCTCCCTCGACACTTTGCTGGATCAAGAGTTCGAGGGACGTCATCGAGCTGAACATGTGTTGGACTCAGAGGTGTCGTACGTTCGGTACTTGATCGGTTGGATCGCGAAGACATTCGACTACATCAACCGCGTTAACCTAATGCTTCTGCTTTTGGTCTATGAGGGTACGTGGGCACACTCTCCCCCTCTCGTTGCTATGCATCTCCTAGATAGATCTTGCGTGATCGTAGAAAAATTTTGAAATTGCATACTATGTTTCCCAACACTCACTGGGACGGATCTCATCACTGCCTTCATCGCGCGTCGGGTGCTGCCGCTGCAACACTGGATGCATATGATCGGCTGGATGACCGGCCTCCAAGACCCCAACCGAATGTCATCCTGGCGGCTGAAACAGGCTCATGTCGCCGGCTGGGTCAATGATATTTCGAAGGCCGGGCTGAAGGAGGAGTGACAGTTCGGGAAGCCTCCATACAGCCAAGGGAACCCGGCATCGGCGGTGAGTCACTGGTCTTTATACTTCGCTGCATCTCATCTTCTTCTCCGTCCCGATGCAAGAGGGGGGTGCTGCTAAATGCCATCCGGCATCCATATGATGGCGCAATGACGCAGGTGGCGGCCGCCCAGCAGGCCGGCTTGGAGGAGGCGGCGACCCCCGCCGGGGGCTCGGAGATGGCCGACGCCGAGGTCGATGACGCGCACCATGCGGGTAAGTTTCTGCCATTCAGATCCCTTTGCGAGATTGTTTGGAGGGCGACGCCGGGGATTTTGACGCACGCTGATGGTACAACACTGTCGAGGGGAGGAGATGGCGACGCAGCCAGGGCCGGGTGGTCGCGCGCGCCGACACCAGCTAGCTGGCCACATGGGAAAGAAGACATAGCGCCGAGGAAGCCGGCCGCCAAGCGCTCGGTGGACCCGGCTGCTGGCGGCAAGCCGCCCACCACAAAGAAGGGTTGCGCCACCCCGGTGGTGATGGCGAGGTCGACCGCTCGGTTGGTGGTTGGGTACATTTTCTTGCTAACTCCGGTGAGCTGCCGACCTGTTTTATCCATGTGCTTATTTTGTCGTGATCCAGGTTGCCGATGGCGCTGGCGAGGGAGTCCTGGATCAAGGGGTCCTTGGGCGTCCGGACTATGTAACGTGGGCTGGACAGATGGGCCGTGAAGATACAAGATAGAAGACTCTCTCCCGTGTCTAGGTGGGACTCTCCTTGGCGTGGATGGAGAAAAGAGTCTTGATGACCCACAAGTATAGGGGTTCTATCGTAGTCCTTTCGATAAGTAAGAGTGTCGAACCCAACGAGGAGCACAAGGAAATGATAAGCAGTTTTCAGCAAGGTATTCTCTGCAAGCACTGAAATTATAGGTAACAGATAGTTTTGTGATAAGATAATTTGTAACGAGAAAAAATAAATAAAGTGCAGCAAGGTGGCCCAATCCTTTTTGTAGCAAAGGACAAGCCTGAACAAACTCTTATATAGAGAAAAGCGCTCCCGAGGACACATGGGAATTAACGTCAAGCTAGTTTTCATCACGTTCATATGATTCACGTTCGGTACTTTGATAATTTGGTATGTGGGTGGACCGGTGCTTGGGTGCTGTCCTTACTTGGACAAGCATACCACTTATGATTAACTTCTATTGCAAGCATCCGCAACTACAAAGGAAGTATTAAGGTAAACCTAACCATAGCATGAAACATATGGATCCAAATCAGCCCCTTACGAAGCAACGCATAAACTAGGTGGAGGAGTCCTGGATTAGGGGGTATCCGGACAGCCGGAATATTTCCTTTGGTCGGACTATTGGACTATGAAGATACAAGATTGATGACTTCGTCCCATGTTCGGATGGGACTCTCCTTGGCGTGGAAGGCAACCTTGGCGATACGAATATGTAGATCTCCTTCCTTGTAACCGACTCTGTGCAACCCTAGCCCCCTCCGGTGTCTATATAAACCAGAGGGTTTAGTCCGTAGGACCGAGAACAACAATCATACCATAGGCTAGCTTCTAGGGTTTAGCCTCCTCGATCTCGTGGTAGATCAACTCTTGTAATACTCATATCATCAAGATCAATCAAGCAGGAGTAGGGTTTTACCTCCATCGAGAGGGCCCGAACCTGCGTAAAAACATCGTGTCCCCCGTCTCCTGTTACCATCTGCCTAGACGTAGAGTTCGGACCCCCTACCCGAGATCCGCCGGTTTTGACACCGACATTGGTGCTTTCATTCAGAGTTCCACTGTGCCGTCACCTTAAGGAAGGATGCCTCGTCTCGTTGTTAAAAACAACATTACCGCTTGGGAGCCCTGGCTGTCGGCCAAACTCTCCGGCTAGGCAGTTTCATCATGACCGCCCGTTCGGCTGCTGCACCGATGATGACTTCTCGGGTCATCGAAAACAGCCTCCACGTCGGCTCGGAATTTGCCGAGCAGATGGATCCAATGGAGCTCTCTTCCCTAAACGAGCTATTGGATCGCATCTCCGCCTTGGGAGTCGCTACGGACTATGATCGGATTGGGCTTAAACCCGATCAAAGGGAGATTAATTCTCCACCGGTCACCCATCATATTGCGGTGGTGGAGGAACAATGCGGCGATTCTTCCTCTATCTTGAGGACTAGCTATGTCCGGATTCCTGAGCTCTCCGAGCCGGATACCCGTTTACGGGAGGACATCACCCAAGCCCTGAACCTAGAGTCAGGCAGCGGGCCAGACTCATCGGGCAACATCCCGGAACCTGAACTTCCAAAATCGGAAACTCCTCGGCCCCTGGGTCTCAGATCGGGTAAGGGTTCGGACTCAAATCCACCCACCCACCCAAACATAAACGATCTTTCCCACATCAGGCAAGAGCCCCAGGAAACAGTACATCATTATTGGGCCAGATTCCTCCTCGTAATGAACAAGGTTAAGGACTGTCGCGAGGAAGACGCAGTCTCATTTTTCTGCAATAATTGCATGGACAAGGGAATACTTAACGCCATAAGTCGCCGTGGCATATCATGCTTCGCTGACTTAGCGTCCATAGTATGAAAGTACTATGCGATGGAAAGCGCCTGGAAAACCGAAACAAAATTTTGGGGTAATCCGGCTCTGAATACACACCCAGTCCGAAGTAAAAGGGTGCACTATCACAAGACACCCGAGTTAATTACAAAGAAGCAAAAACCCTCTACGGGGCGTGGAACCATATTGGAGGGATGGCCCAACGGGCCCTGCAAAATTCATAGTACAGCGGATACCATACCAACACACAACCTTAGAGCATGTTGGGTACTCCGGCAGGTGGCCAAAACTGGTGAGGATCTTCTCATCCCAGATGCCACAGAGCACCATCCCGGGGATAACAATACGATATTAACAGTCGTTGAGACCTTCGCATCAAATAATAGGCGCAAGCGAACCCTCCGCAGCCTTGCCGAAATATGCCACGTGGCAGCAATAAATCCATGGAGTGACACGACTATTACCTTCAATGCCAGTGACGAACCTAAATTCCGAACAACCCGAGCACCAGCTGCACTGGTCCTCAGTCCAATTGTGGACGGCTTTCGACTCACCAAAGTACTCATGGACGGCGGTAGTGGATTAAACCTCATCTATGAGGAAACTCTTCAAAAAATGGAAATAGACTGGAACCGCATTGAGCGAAGCAGCACAACCTTCAGAGGAATCATCCCCAGTCGGGAAGCACGCTGTGCTGGGAAAATCACACTAGATGTGGTATTCGGCACGCCGGAGAACTATAGGTCCGAAGAAATTACATTCCAAGTGGCCCTATTCAGTAGCGGATACCACGCCCTTTTAGGGCGGGAGGCGTTCACGATCTTCCAAGCCATACCCCATTACGAGTACATGAAGCTCAAAATGCCCGGGCCCAACGGAATCATCACTCTCGCTAGTGATCCGGACACAGCACTCCACGCCGAAAACAAAATAGCCGCATTGGCCCTCGAGGCGTTATCCGAAGCCCTTGCGGCTGAGGAATTAACGGCGCTACGCTCCACAGTGGACAGGGACGACGTAATACTTCACAAGAGATCCAAGTCCACCTCTTTTAAACCAGCGGATGAAATAGTCAAATTCCAAGTCCACCCAACGAACCCTACAAAAACAACCTCCATCGGGGCACAGTTAAACCCCGCCGTGGACGCCGCACTACGGGAGTTCCTGCGCGAGAATTGGGACATATTCGCCTGGCACCCCTCAGATATGCCAGGAATCCCACGCAGGCTGGCCGAGCACAGCCTTAATATTCTAAAGGGATTCAAGCCGGTCAAGCAGACTCTTCGGCGTTTCTCTGAACCTAAGAGACAAGCTATGGGAGAGGAACTAGCCAAGTTATTGGAGGCCGGATTCATTAGAGAAATAAAACACCCGGACTGGCTAGCAAACCTGGTGATGGTACCAAAGAAGGATAAATCCTGACGCCTATGTGTCGATTTCAAGGACCTTAACAAGGCTTGCCCAAAGGATCCCTTCCCCCTCCCCCGCATCGATCAAATTATCGACACTACCACAGGACACGATTCATTGTGTTTCCTCGACGCATACTCCGTCTACCACCAAATCAAGATGGCGGAGTCCGACCAAGCCGCAACGGCATTCATCACACCATATGTCCCCTTCTGTTTCAACACAATGCCTTTTGGGCTCAAAAACACCGGCGCAACATATCAGCGCATGATTCAGACATGTTTGGAAAAACAGATTGGCAAAATAGTGGAGGCATACGTAGATGATGTGGTAGTTAAAACCAAACATGTCGACTCTCTAATAGATGACTTGAGGCTCACGTTCGAGAACTTCAGAACACACGACATCAAGCTCAATCCAGAAAAATGCGTTTTTGGTGTATCGGCCGGAAAGCTCCTGGGCTTCATTGTCTCCAGTAGAGGAATTGAAGCAAATCCGGCCAAAATCTGAGCTCTGTCACAGTTGGCTATCCCAACGGACCTCAAACAAATCCAGAAATTAACCGGATGTGTGGCGGCTCTAAGCCGCTTTATCTCCCGCTTAGGAGAAAAGGCATTACCCCTTTATCGCCTCCTTCGGCACACCGAACACTTCGAGTGGACGGATGCTGCCATAGCCGGATTGGAAGAAATAAAAGCCATGCTGGCAACCAACCCAATCCTGGCCGCGCCAAACATCGGCGAACCAATGTTGTTATACATTGCGGAAACTCATCAGGTTGTAAGCGCAGTGCTCGTCGTCGAACGAGAAACGGACGGACATAAATTCCCCCTTCAAAGCCGGTATATTATGTATCCACTGTCCTCACTCGATGCAAATCACGGTACCCACATTATCAAAAGATAGCCTATGCGGTATTCATGGCATCCCGAAAGCTGCGACACTACTTTCAAGAGTGTTCAATTATAGTGGCCTCGGAAGTGCCACTTAATGATATTATAAAAAACCATGATGCCACGGGCCGGATTGCCAAATGGGCCATTGAGCTCCTCCCGTTCGACATAACATACAAAACTTGGCGAGCCATTAAGTCGCAAGTATTGGCCGACTTTGTTGCCGAATGGATGGAAGCCGAACTCCCTAAAGAGTATGGCGCATACTCCAATTGGATCATGCACTTCGACAGCTCTAAAATGCGGGCTGGTCTGGGGGCTGGCGTTGTCCTGACGTCCCCAACTGGAGATACAGTTCAATACGCACTCCAGATACTGTATACAGACTCCAACAACGCAGCCGAATACGAGGCCCTGCTGCATGGTCTTCGGATGGCAATTTCCATGGGCATTCGACGCCTGGAGGTGCGTGGGGACTCGAACCTCGCAATATCCCAAATAAATGGAGACTTCGATGCTAAGGATCCAAAAATGGTAGCCTATCGCAATGCCGTCCTCAAGATGTTAGCTTGGTTCGAGGGGCTCGAATTCCACCATGTGGCTCGGGAAAACAATCAGGCGGCGGATATCCTCGCCCGCATGGGCGCAAAACGCGACGCGATCCCACCCAACATCTTCTTGGAGAGGCTGTTTAAGCCATTAGTGGTATGGGAAGGGGACACCAGTAACAATAGTCCGGACCCAGCCACAATGCCGGATACCGAACACTCTAACATAATCAGAGGCCCTGCCACCAAAATAACACCTTCAGCCCACATAATAATGGCCATCATCGCCCCGTGGACAGAACCATTCCTGGCCTACCTAACTAGGCAGGAACTTCCCGAGGACCAAAATGAGGCACACTACATAGTGCGGCGATCTAAATCCTACAGGGTCCATGAGGGAGAGCTTTATAAGAAAAGCACTATCGTAGTCCTTCAAAGGTGAATCTCCAAAGAGGAAGGGCGGAAGCTTCTGGCAGAAATTCATGCCGGACTCGGCGGCCACCACGCCGAAGCCCGGGCCCTTGTAAGCAAGGCCTTCTGTACAGGTTTTTATTGGCCGACGGCCCGGGCAGATGCACAGGACTTGGTCCAACACTGCGTCGGTTGCCAGCTTTTTTGCAAACCAAAGCCATATGCCGCCCACCGCCCTCCAAACAATCCCCATTACCTGGCCCTTTGCGGTCTCGGGGCTTGACATGGTTGGACCCCTTAAAGGGGGAACCCATAAGAAAAAAATACTTACTGGTCATGGTGGATAAATTCACCAAATGGATAGAAGCCAAACCTGTTAAAACGGCCGAATCCGGACCGGTGATAGACTTCATATCCGGGGTTGTACACCGTTATGGCGTCCCCCACAACATCATCACTGACAACGGCACGAACTTCACTGCCGACGAGGTAAAACTCTGGTGCAAAAACATGGGCATTAAGCTTGATTATGCTTCTGTCTATCACCCACAAACTAACGGTCAAGTTGAGCGAGCAAATGGTCTTATCATGAGCGGCATCAAACCCAGATTAGTGCGGTCCTTAAAGGAATCTAACATGCACTGGGTAGAGGAGCTAGACTCCATACTCTGGGGGCTGCAGACCACGCCGAATCGTACTACCGGATACACACCCTTCTTTATGGTGTACGACGCAGAGGCGGTTCTGCCCTGCGACATAATTCATGACTCACCTCGAGTGCGCATGTACGACGAAAGAGAAGCCGGGCTCGATCGGCAGGACAGTCTGGACACCCTGGAGGAGGAGCGCGACGTGGCAAAAGCCCGTTCCGCATTCTATCAGCAGCAGGCTCGAAGATACCAAAGCAGAGAAGTACGGGCCAAAACTTATAATGTTGGCGAGCTAGTTCTACGCCTGCCGGAGAAGAAAAAGACCAAGCTCGAGCCCAAATGGGAAGGTCCCTTCATCATTAACCAAGTTCTGGCCGGTGGAGCGTACCGTCTGCGGGATGCATCGGATAATCGACTTGAGCCGAACCCATGGAACGCAGCCAGGCTCCGAAGATTCTACACCTAGTGCCGGACTCTATGTTCATCTCCTTCCTCTATCCATTTTTGCATATACATTATCTGTCTTTTCTTTCTTTCTTTCTTTTTTTTCCTTTCTCAAGGCCTTCAAGGGCCAACTTGTGCCTTGCTTGCACACTATTGACGCGCTAACCGTGCTCATTATACCTGGGGGCTTCTTACACAGAAGCTTAATTAGTTATCCGGGCTTCATGCCCCGCACATGTGTCATTCTTCCGCATGTACCTTTTCTTCGCCATTATATGCATCGATATGACTTAAGTTTTGGCCAAGCTGGGTTGCCTAGCTCTTGTATTTATGCCCTACGTTCCCGTTAATTCGGCTAGGGCATAAGGGGAGCACCTCTGCGATTGTTACTGCCGGGTCAGCCGGATGTGTACCTCAGACTGGGTGAAGCCGAATGCTAGCGTTCTTAAGGGAATATTCGGTCGGTGAACAAAAGATGATTGTTATTTATTTTCCATATGTGCCCCCAGATGTTTTTGCCTGCGTCTCTTCTCGTAGTCCGGACATGCACTTTAGGGCATGCGTACCCAGGGAAAGGAACCATTAACGGAACTATTCTCCCTGGAAGATGTTTCTTACTACCCATGTAATATAACATAACTAGTTGGGTACTTGTCTGTTCAAGCACTAATGACCCCTACGCCTGGTTTCCACGCATACCCCGGTTCTTATATAACTGAGCGGGTATTCGGATACACTCCGGACTATCGGGTCCCGAGGTTGAAGCGAAAAGGTCCGCCATGACAAATGATTTACAATCCGGCTAGAAGGCATTGTACATGTCACTTTAATTACATAGTCATTTAGAATGACTAAATTCCTCTTCTATACCATCCAACAGGCTGTCTAGCCTACAATCCTGTTGGGAATACTTTGCGGCTAATTCTAATTGCCCATACACTAAGCTAACGGGGATCTCTTTCCCATCGGGCCCCACAGGTCTGACCTCGGCCATGTGGTTTGGGTCAGCCTTGGTATACTGCGTCTTCACCATGGCCCAGGCTTCCCTGGCACCTTGACGGCAGACCGATATCTTCCATAATCGGAAGCGCCGCCATGCTCCCTTGAGCTTCTCCGCAAGCTCTCCAATGCTTGCTGGCAGGGAGATGGCTGGACACAAGGCCTGGGCAATACCTTGCATCACCTGCCGAACTTGTTCGTGCAGTTGTGAAAGCTCGAGTAGAAGATCATCTGCAGACCCGGGCATCTCCTCCGCGGGACGACCCGTCAGCATACCTGCAGACATAACTCTGTTAACCGGCTTCTTCGCCACACTCTTTTAAGGGTTCGTTCAAGCACTTACTGAAAATGCCGCGTCGAAGCCGCTTATTATCCTTCACGGAGTTCGCAAACTGGGCTCAAACATCTTTCAGTTCCACGCTCAGCTTGGTATTGGCGTCTTGGAGATTGTTTTTCTCCCGCATGACCTTAGTCAGCACGCGTTCGCCAGCCTTTAGCTGTCGTACGACTTGCTGGTCCTCTGGATTCTCTCCGGAGTCATCTGCAATACCTATTGTTAGATTTACAGCCATGCCGCACACAATATGGTACCTATCATTCTTTGAAACAAGTGTTACCAGCTGGGGACTTTTCAGGTTCCTTCAATGCGGCAACGTTGGCCCGAAGTTGGGTCTTGCATTCCTCCAGCTCCTGTGACAGTCGAGTATTCTTCTCTATAAGAACTTGCACAATAAATGATCCTTAAATCAGTTGTGCCAACTATTTCAAGTCTCAGGGCCTATTGATATATATACTCATCAAATTTTATTACCCGTACATCCTTTACATACTGGGCCGTGGCTCTGGCTAGACCATTTTGAGATGCACGGATATATGCATCTCCTGAGTTGAAGGCATCAAATGCTTCTTGGGAGAAACAAGCATCACAGAGTACGGCTCGGCGACGCCTGTGATTCATGGCGCTCTCCACTTTGGAATTCGTAGCGGATATTTTGTCCGCATCCTCTGTAGAAGGAGCATCCGGTGTGCGCCTCGTGTTAGCTTCCGCCTCCGTGTCCAACCCTGGAGCCCGACTGGTAGAGGCGTGATCGGCGACCTCTCCAGATATAGTCCGGCGAGCATTCTTCCTTCTAGGAAACACGGGTGTGATTATGTTTTTAAAAGACGACAACCGCGGAGCGAGGCGTTGCATCATACCTCTGCGCCGGCGTCTCCGTCCGGACCGCCTTCCTTTTTAGCCTGTCCGGCCTCGGAGCTCCTTGTTGGCGAGTCGCTGCGGGCTCGGCATGGCGTCCCGAGGGCCTTCCCTGTAAAACACCGTTTGTGTACGGTAGGCGAAGTGCATAAAAGGGAATCCTTTTCAAAAGTCGGGACTTTGGTCTCATTTACCTGCGAGGCTGGGAGTAGCCCAGGGTAGTCGGCTATAATGGCCACCAAGGCGTCATCGCAGCTCAATTGGTAGAATACCCTATCAATCAGCTCCACGAATATGTCCGGGTCCTCTTTAAGGCCGGGGTCGAGGGACCGTTCAGGATCCTCTGGTTGTGGAGGTGGGCTGTTGATCTCCCTTACAGCCTTACGCAGCTCCTGCGATGAAATGGCAAGATAAAATATTTGCTGTAAAAATGTGGAAGGGGTGGGTATAAAAAGTGGCAGCTTACCCAGCTCGAAGGTTTGTACATGGAAAATCCATCCCGTGGCTTGATGCGGAGGAACTCCTCTTCCTCTCCCTTGTACAAACCGGACAGGATTTTTGCTAAGGCAGCAATTGAGTCCGGCCCCTTATGGCCGCAGCGGGTGGCATCATCTTCCCTGTTGAAGTCCCACATAGGGTGGCCTCGATATTGAAGTGGTTGCACCCCCGCATAATGCATATTGACATAACCTCGGTTATGGTCAGTCCCGATTGAGCCAATACCTTTATCCGGCCCACCAGGTAAAGAACGTCTCTATCATCTTCCTCCCGAGGGCTCCGTGGTCACCAGCTCAGGTGCTTCTTCAAAGGAGCATTATCAAACTCGGGGAGGCCGATCCGAATAGGATCCGGAAGGGGGACGTCCTCCATATAAAACCACTCTGAAGGCCAGTCTTCGGACGTCTTCTTCAGGGTACCAGATAGGTATCCGGTCCCGGCGATGCGCCATACTTTGGCTCCGCCCACTTGATATATTGATCCCCTCTATGTATGGGGCACAAGGCAGAACAACTTCTTCCACAGCGTGAAATGAGCTTCGCAGCCCAGAAACAACTCGCAAAGGGCTACGTAGCCAGCGATATGCAGTATGGAGGCAGGGGTGAGGTTGTGCAACTGGAGGCCATAGAACTCCAGGAGCCCTCGGAGAAACGGATGGATTGGAAATCCGAGTCCCCTTAATAAATAAGGGACAAGGCATACCCGCTCTCCCTTAGAGGGGTTGGGAAAGCTCTTTGCTTGCTCCCCACCATTATAGGTGGTGGGCCTGGCTCGAACCGGGACCATATACGCTGGGGGGAGAAATCCCTGGGTCTGTAGCTTCACTAATTGACTGTGCGGGACAGAACACTTCTCCCAATCTCCGAGCTTGGGGCCACGGGAGCGATAGGAGGAGCTGCGCTGGCCAGCCATGTTGGGATGGATTTTTTCGGGCGCGCTCCGATGAATACTCGCTGAGGGAGGATGGTGTGGTTTGGATCTGAGAATCCTCGTCTCTTTAATAGACAGTTCATTCACATAGCTAGGGTGGTAAATGTAAAAACACCCTGGCTCCTCACATTCGCTTGACACGTGGAAGATGGACATTATTGACGCAGAAGCCAAGAAGCGCAACATTTACGAGAAGCCGGACACTATTTAACAGGTACTCGGAGTTTGAAGAAGAACCCACCTTGCAATGCCGAAGACAATCTGTGCGCCGGACTCATCGTCATTGAAGCCTGGTTTGGGGGCTACTGAGGGAGTCCTGGATTAGGGGGTATCCGGGCAGCCGGACTATTTCCTTTGGCCGGACTGTTCGACTATGAAGATACAAGATTGAAGACTTCGTCCCATGTCCGGATGGGACTCTCCTTGGCGTGGAAGGCAAGCTTGGCGATACAGATATGTAGATCTCCTTCCTTGTAACCG
Source organism: Triticum urartu (assembly GCF_003073215.2). NCBI lineage: Eukaryota > Viridiplantae > Streptophyta > Magnoliopsida > Poales > Poaceae > Triticum > Triticum urartu. Next base: position 109,938,221 of record NC_053025.1, read on the forward strand.
ACTATGTGTAACCCTAGCCCCCTCCGGTGTCTATATAAACCGGAGGGTTTAGTCCATAGTACCGAGAACAACAGTCATACCATAGGCTAGCTTCTAGGGTTTAGCCTCCTCGATCTCGTGGTAGATCAACTCTTGTAATACTCATATCATCAAGATCAATCAAGCAGGAGTAGGGTTTTACCTCCATCGAGAGGGCCCGAACCTGGGTAAAAACATCGTGTCCCCTGTCTCCTATTACCATCCGCCTAGACGCACAGTTCGGGACCCCTACCCGAGATCCGCCGGTTTTGACACCGACACTAGGGTTTAAGCTTCTGTCACTCTAGCAACCCATCATATACTTATTACTTCCCAATGCCTTCCTCTAGGCCCAAATAATGATGAAGTGTCATGTAGTCGACGTTCACATGACACCACTAGAGGAGAGACAACATACATCTCATCAAAATATCAAACGAATACCAAATTCACATGACTACTAATAGCAAGACTTCTCCCATGTCCTCAGGAACAAACATAACTACTCACAAAGCATATTCATGTTCATAATCAGAGGAGTATTAATATGCATAAAGGATCTGAACATATGATCTTCCACCAAATAAACCAACTAGCATCAACTACAAGGAGTAATCAACACTACTAGCAACCTACAGTTACCAATCCCAGACTTAGAGACAAGAATTGGATACAAGAGATGAACTAGGGTTTGAGAGGAGATGGTGCTGGTGAAGATGTTGATGGAGATTGATCCCCTCCTGATGAGAGGAGTGTTGGTGATGATGATGGCGATGATTTCCCCCTCCAGGAGGGAAGTGTCCCCGACAGAACAGCTCCATTAGAGCACTAGATTGGTTCCGCCAAGGTTCCGCCTCGTGGCGGCGGAGTCTCGTCCCGAAAGCTTTCTTATGATTTTTCTTCGGACGAAAGACTTCATATAGCAGAAGATGGCCACCGGAGGGCCACCAGGGGGCCCACGAGGCAGGGGGCGCGCCCAGGGGGTAGGGTACGCCCCCACCCTCGTGCCTGGTGGGTGGCCCCCCTCTGGTATTTCTTCTGCTCAATATTTTTTATATATCCTGAAAATAACTTCCGTGGAGTTTCAGGACTTTTGGAGTTGTGCAGAATAGGTCTCTAATATTTTCTACTTTTGTAGCCCAGAATTCCAGCAGTCGGCATTCTCCCTCCTTATGTAAACCTTGTAAAATAAGAGAGAATAGACATAAGTATTGTGACATAATGTGTAATAACAGCCCATAATGCAATAAATATCGATATAAAAGCATGATGCAAAATGGACGTATCAACTCCCCCAAGCTTAGACCTCGCTTTTCCTCAAGCGGAAGCCAATAACGATAAATATGTCCACATGTTTAGAGGTAGAGGTGTCGATAAAATAAAATACGGACATGAGGGCATCATGATCATTCTTATAACAACAACATATATGGATATTGTCATATGATTTCTTATGCTCAAGTAATAATCTATTCACAATGTCAAGTATGAATCAGAAACTTTATTGAGAACCAACAAACTATAATCTCAGTCATTGAAGCAATTGCAATTTATCATAACATGAGAAAGAGTCTATATAAGAGCTTTTCAGCAAGTCCACATACTCAACTATCATTTAGTCTTTCACAATTGCTAACACTCACACAATACTTATGGTTACGGAGTTTTAGTTGGACACAGAGAAAGATAGGGGCTTATAGTTTTGCCTCCCAACGTTTTACCTCAAGGGTAATGTCAACAATAATAGTTCATGCTAACTTACATCCAATTGGATATATATATCAGGATCTTTCCAACACAATGTGCTTGCCAAAGGATAAAAAATAAAAAAAAGGAAAGGTGAAGATCACCATGACTCTTGCATAAGGGTAAGAGATAAAAGTAAAAGATAGGCCCTTCGCAGAGGGAAGCAGAGGTTGTCATGCGCTTTTAGGGTTGGATGCATAAAATCTTAATGCAAAAGAACGTCACTTTATATTGCCACTTGTGATGTGGACCTTTATTATGTAGTCCGTCGCTTTTATTTCTTCCACATCACAAGATCGTATAAAGCTTATTTTCTCACACACTAATAAGTCATACATATTTAGAGAGTAATTTTTATTGCTTGCATCGAAGACAACTTACTTGGAGGGTCTTACTCAATCCATAGGTAGATATGGTGGACTCTCATGGCAAAATTGGGTTTAAGGGTATTTGGAAGCACAAGTAGTATCTCTACTTGGTGCAAAGAATTTGGCTAGCATGAGGGGGAAAGGCAAGCTCAACATGTTGGATGATCCATGACAATATATTTTATTTCAGATATAAGAAAACATAACCCATTACGTTGTCTTCCTTGTCCAACATAAACTCTTTAGCATCTCATATTTTAATGAGTGCTCACAATCATAAAAGATGTCCAAGATAGTATATTTATATGTGAGACCTCTCTTTCTTTATTACTTCCTATTAATTGGCACGGTGACCAAAGCTATGTTTGTCAACTCTCAACAACTTTTAATCATCATACTCTTTCTATGTGAAGTCATTACTCTTCATAAGATCAATATGATCTCTTTGTTTCTTTTTATTCTTTCTCTTTTTATTTTATTCCCTCAAGATCATAGCAAAATAATCAAGCCCTTGACTCAACACTAATCTTTATTATATATAGCTCACGGACTCGATTACATAAGGGGATCATAAAGCAAAACTCAAAACTAAATCATGCCAAAAACTTTATTCTACTAGATCGAGATAATACTAAAAGGATCGAACTAAGAAAAACGGTAAAGATAGGAGTGTGATGATGATACGATACCGGGGCACCTCCCCCAAGCTTGGCAGTTGCCAAGGGGAGTGCCCATAACCATATGATTATATCTCCCTTGTTGGTGAAGAAGATGGTGGAGTTGATGATGATGTAGGCTTGTCATCCGTCTTCCAAGGTCATAGAAGGATGATCGAGTCTCCGGGATCCTCAAATCTGCAGCCAAACTCATCCTTTTGAATATGTATGCATACTCACAGTTTTGGTTTTGCAGGTCATAGATTTGGGCTTGGAGGTGCTCGATCTTCTCGTGAAGCTTGAAGATGGCCTCCTCAATGTTCTTGGCATCCGGCTTGTGTTTGTTGGCGAACTCCGTGATCATCATGTGGTTGGCATTGAGTCCACGTTCCACCATCCCCTAGCACATGAAAACTTGTTGCTCCATTGCTTCAAGACTCGTCTCCATGCTTTCAGTCCTCCTTGGTCCCTCAACATCGCGGATGTGCAGCAACCCATCACGCATCTCAATGGTTTGAGGGTGTCGCAGCACCTCCACGAGGTAAGGGTTACTGACCTTCTTGCAGAACTTGTCCTTGGGGGCGTTTGCAGATGTCATGGTGATCTAGATATGTCAGAAAAACAGCTCGAAACAAAGACAGAGGATATTTGCGTGATACAGGAGTCAAAACCTTCGGGAGATCATATAATGAATTTTTACCGACCAAAATACGTATCATGCAAGAAAACGGAGTCCGGAGAGCGCACGAGGTGCCCACGAGGCAGGGGGCGCGCCCAGGGGTAGGGCGCGCCCTCCACCCTCGTGGAGGCCTCGTTTCCTTCCCGGACTGCTTCTTATTTTTCTATTTTTCTAAATATTCCAAAACGGAGAAAAATTGCCATTAGAACTGTTTTGGAGTCGGTTTACTTACCGTACCACATACCTATTCCTTTTCGGAGTCTGAAACATTCTGGAAAGTGTCCCTTATGTATTCCTCCGGGGTTACGGTTTCAATAACATTGGTTTAAAACATTTATAGGATTACCTTAGATATAATGTTTGATTCTTTGACCGTTCACCACCTTCGGATTTGTGCCTTCGAAGTTGTTGATTTTTATGGCACCGGAACGATAGACCTCCTCGATAACGTAAGGGCCTTCCCATTTAGAGAGAAGTTTTCCTGCAAAAAATCTTAAACGAGAGTTGTATAATAATACATAATCACCTACATTAAACTCACGCTTTTGTATTCTTTTGTCATGCCATCTTTTAACTTTTTATTTAAACAACTTGGCATTTTCATAGGCTTGGGTTCTCCATTCATCAAGTGAGCTAATGTCAAATAACCTTTTCTCACTGGCAAGTTTGAAATCATAGTTGAGCTCTTTAATAGCCCAATATGCCTTATGTTCTAGTTTGAGAGGTAAGTGACATGCTTTTCCATAAACCATTTTATATAGAGACATACCCATAGGATTTTTATATGCAGTTCTGTAGGCCCATAATGCATCATCAAGTTTCTTGGACCAATTCTTTCTAGATCTATTAATAGTCTTTTGCAAAATTAATTTAAGCTCTTTGTTGCTCAATTCTACTTGACCACTAGACTGTGGGTGATAAGGAGATGCAATTCTATGATTAACATCATACTTGGCAAGCATTTTACGAAAGTCACCATGAATAAAATGTGAACCACCATCAGTCATTAAATATCTAGGGACTCCAAACCTTGGAAAAATAACTTCTTTAAGCATCTTAATAGAAGTGTTATGATCAACACTACTAGTTGGAATAGCTTCTACCCACTTAGTAACGTAATCAACAGCAACTAAAATATGTGTATATCCATTAGAGGCAGGAAACGGTCCCATATAATCAAAGCCCCAAACATCAAATGGTTCAATAACAAGTGAATAATTCATAGGCATTTCTTGACATCTACTAATATTACCAATTCTTTGACATTTGTCACAAGATAAGACAAACTTATGAGCATCCTTGAAGAGAGTAGGCCAATAAAAACCGGATTGCAATACCTTATGCGTAGTTCTGTCTCCAGCGTGGTGTCCTCCATAAGCCTCGGAGTGAAACTTGCATAGGATCTGTTCCTGTTCATGCTCAGGTACACAACGTTAATAACACCATCTACTCCTTCTTTATAAAGATGTGGGTCATCCCGAAAGTAATGTCTCAAATCATAGAAAAACTTCTTCTTTTGCTGGCATGTGAAACTAGGTGGTATAAATTTAGCAACAATGTAATTAGCATAATCAGCATACCATGGAGCAGTACGAGAAGCATTTATGACATTTAATTGTTCATCAGGAAAGCTATCATCAATAGGTAGTGGGTCATCAAGAACATTTTCTAACCTAGACAAGTTGTCTGCAACGGGGTTCTCAGCTCCCTTTCTATCAATAATATGCAAATCAAATTCTTGTAGCAAGAGAACCCATCTAATAAGTCTAGGTTTAGCATCTTTCTTTTCCATAAGATATTTAATAGCAGCATGATCCATGTGAATAGTTACTTTAGAATAAAAAATATAAGGTCTGAACTTATCACAAGCAAATACGACTGCTAAGAATTCTTTTTCAGTAGTACCATAATTTCTTTGAGCACTGTCTAGAGTTTTACTAGCATATTGAATAATATTTAGTTTCTTATCAACTCTTTACCCTAGAACAGCACCTACAACATAATCACTAGCATCACACATAATTTCAAAGGGTAAATTCCAATCAGGTGGCTGAACAATAGGTGCAGAAATCAATGCTTTCTTAAGTATTTCAAATGCTTCTACACAATAATCATCAAAGACAAATGGTATATCTTTTTGTAATAGATTAGTCAGAGGCCGAGAAATTTTTGAGAAGTCCTTAATGACCCTCCTATAAAAACCGGCATGACCAAGGAAACTTCTTATATCTTTGATGTCCTTGGGACATGGCATCTTTTCAATAGCATCAACCTTGGCTTTATCAACTTCAATACCTCTTTCAGAAATTTTATGCCCCAAGACAATACCTTCATTAACCATAAAGTGGCACTTCTCCCAATTCAAGACAAGATAAGTGTCTTCACATCTCTGCAAAACTTGATCAAGGTTGCTTAAGCAATCATCAAAAGAGGATCCATAAACGGAGAAATCGTCCATGAAAACCTCACAAATCTTTTCACAGAAGTCATAGAATATAGCCATCATGCATCTTTGAAAGGTAGCAGGTGCATTACATAAACCAAAAGGCATATGTCTATAAGCGAAAGTACCGAAAGGTCAAGTAAAAGTGGTCTTAGCTTGATCATCAGCTGACACAGGTATTTGAGAGAAACCAGAATAACCATCTAGAAAGCAAAAATGTGTATATTTGGATAATCTTTCTAGCATTTGATCAATAAAAGGTAAGGGGTAATGATCTTTTTTAGTACCTTTATTTAATTTGCGGAAATCAATTACCATCCTATAACCTGTAATAATTCTTTGCGGAATCAATTCATCTTTATCATTAGGAACAACAATAATACCTCCTTTCTTAGGGACACAATGGACAGGGCTTACCCACTGACTATCAGCAACGGGATAAATTATACCTGCCTCAAGGAGCTTTAATATTTCCTTTCTTACCACTTCTTTCATCTTAGGATTCAGCCATCGTTGGTGATCAATAACTGGTTTGGCATCTTTTTCCAAATTTATTTTGTGTTGGCATAGAGTGGGACTAATGCCCTTAAGATCATCCAGAGTATATCCAATAGCAGCACGATGCTTCTTCAGAGTTTTCAATAATTTTTCTTCCCCCTTCTCTGAAAGGTTAGCACTAATAATAACAGGATATATCTTCTTTTCATCAAGATAAGCATATTTAAGAGTATCAGGTAATGGTTTAAGCTCAAACACAGGATCACCCTTGGGTGGAGGAGGATCCCCTAGGATTTCAACAGGCAAGTTGTGTTTTAGAATAGGTCCCTGTTTAAAGAATACTTCATCTATTTCCCTTCTTTCATTCATAAACATATCATTTTCATGGTCTAGCAAATATTGTTCTAAAGGATCACTAGGAGGTACGACAATAGAAGCAAGACCAAAAATTTCATCTTTACTAGGCAATTCCTCTTCACGGTGTTGTCTACGAAATTTAGAGAAATTGAACTCATGAGACATATCACCTAAACCAATAGTAACAACATCTTTTTCGCAGTCTATCTTAGCATTAACAGTGTTCAAGAAGGGTCTACCAAATATAATGGGACAAAAGTTATCTTGTGGGGAACCAAGAACAAGAAAATCAGCAGGATATTTAGTTTTCCCACACAAGACTTCAGCATCTCTAACAATTCCAATTGGTGATATAGTATCTCTATTGTCAAGCTTAATGGTGACATCAATTTCTTTTAACTCAGCGGGTGCAATATCATGCATAATTTCTTTGTATAAGTCAATAGGTATTGCACTAGCACTAGCACCCATATCACACAAGCCATGATAACAATGATCTCCTATTTTAACAGAAATAACAGGCATGCCTACCACAGGTCTATGTTTATCTTTAGCACAAGGTTTAGCAATTCTAGCAGTTTCATCACAGAAATAAATAACATGCCCATCAATATTATCAGCTAAGAGATCTTTAACAATAGCACCATTAGGTTCAACTTTAACTTGCTCAGGAGGTGTATAGGTTCTAATATTGCTTTTACGAACCACCGTTGAAGCTTTAGCATGATCCTTTATCCTAACAGGGAAAGGTGGTTTCTCAACATAAGCAGTAGGAACAATAGGATCATTATAAGTGATAGTCTTTTCTTCAACTTTAATAGGTGCAACTACTTTTACTTCTATGGGAGGATGATATTTAAACCACTTATCCTTAGGGAGATCAACATGAGCAGCAAAAGATTCACAAAAAGAAGCTACTATCTCAGAGTCAAGTCCATATTTAGTGCTAAATTTACGGAAGACATCGGTATCCATAAAAGATTTAACACAATCAAACTTAGGTGTTGTACCTGACTCCTTACCTTCGTTGAGGTCCCAATCTTCAGAGTTGCGTTTAATTCTTTCCAATAAATCCCATTTGAATTCAATAGTCTTCATCATAAAAGAACCAGTACAAGAAGTATCGAGCATGGTACGATTGTTGTTAGAAAGCCGAGCATGCTTTTTTTGAATAATCATTTCTCTTGAGAGCTCATGGTTGGGGCATGAATATAAAATTGACTTAAGCCTCCCCCAAGCTTGAGCGATGCTTTCTCCTTTGTGAGGCCAAAAATTATATATATAATTACGATCACGATTAATAAGATGCATAGGATAAAACTTCTGATGAGATTCCAATTTCAATCGCTTGTAGTTCCATGATCCCATATCATCACATAGCCCATACCATGTCAATGCATAGATTAGGTGCTCATCAGGCATACCTGCAAGCTTAAATAATCCACAAACATCATCCACATAGATTAGGTGCTCATCAGGATGTAATGTTCCGTCTCCTGCAAAAGGATTAGCTAGCAGTTTTTCTATCATACCCGAAGGAATTTCAAAGTAGACATTTTCATTTTCAGTAGGTTGAGGAGCAACTCTTTGCTCTACTGGTCGGGGTGAAGATACCCTGAACAAGCCCCTTAGAGGATTACTTTCCATAGTAACAAGTGACAGTAAATTTCAGCACACTATATAAATTTTTCCTTACCAAATTCCACCTACCAAAGGCGCTTCACTCCCCGGCAACGGCGCCAGAAAAGAGTCTTGATGACCCACAAGTATAGGGGATCTATCGTAGTCCTTTCGATAAGTAAGAGTGTTGAACCCAACAAGGAGCAGAAGGAAATGATAAGCAGTTTTCAGCAAGGTATTCTCTGCAAGCACTAAAATTATAGGTAACAGATAGTTTTGTGATAAGATAATTTGTAACGAGCAAAAGTAAATAAAGTGAAGCAAGGTGACTCAATCCTTTTTGTAGCAAAGGAGAAGCCTAAACAAACTCTTATATAGAGAAAAGCGCTCCCGAGGACACATGGGAATTATCGTCAAGCTAGTTTTCATCACGTTCATATGATTCGCGTTCGATACTTTGATAATTTGGTATGTGGGTGGACCGGTGCTTGGGTGTTTTCCTTACTTGGAAAAGCATCCCACTTATGATTAACTTCTATTGCAAGCATCTGCAACTACAAAAGAAGTATTAAGGTAAACCTAACCATAGCATGAAACATATGGATCCAAATCAGCCCCTTACGAAGCAACGCATAAACTAGGGTTTAAGCTTCTGTCACTCTAGCAACCCATCATCTACTTATTACTTCCCAATGCCTTCCTCTAGGCCCAAATAATGGTGAAGTGTCATGTAGTCGACGTTCACATGACACTACTAGAGGAGAGACAACATACATCTCATCAAAATATCGAACGAATACCAAATTCACACGACTATTAATACCAAGACTTCTCCCATGTCCTAAGGAACAAACATAACTACTCACAAATCATATTCATGTTTATAATCATGGGAGTATTAATATGCATAAAGGATCTGAACATATGATCTTCCACCAAATAAACCAACTAGCATCAACTACAAGGAGTAATCAACACTACTAGCAACCTACAGGTACCAATTCCAGACTTAGAGACAAGAATTGGATACAAGAGATGAACTAGGGTATGAGAGGAGATGGTGCTGGTGAAGATGTTGATGGAGATTGACCCCCTCCCGATGAGAGGAGTGTTAGTGATGACGATGACGATGTTTTCCCCCTCCCGAAGGGAAGTGTCCCCGGCAGAACAACTCCGCTAGAGCCCTAGATTGGTTCCGCCAAGGTTCCGCCTCGTGGCGGCGGAGTCTCGTCCCGAAAGCTTGCTTATGATTTTTCTTCGGACAAAAGACTTCATATAGCAGAAGATGGCCACCGGAGGGCCACCAGGGGGCCCACGAGGTAGGGGGCGCGCCCATGGGGGTAGGGCGCGCCCCCCACCCTCGTGCCTGGTGGGTGGCCCCCCTCTGGTATTTCTTCCGCTCAATATTTTTTATATATTCTGAAAATAACTTCCGTGGAGTTTCAGGACTTTTGGAGTTGTGCAGAATAGGTCTCTAATATTTGCTCCTTTTCCAGCCCAGAATTCCAGGTGCCGGCATTCTCCCTCTTCATGTAAACCTTGTAAAATAAGAGAGAATCTATCTATACCTATACTAATTAGCGACTCCCTAATAATTCCCACATTAATTAGAAAATTGGAGCCATACATCTAATGATGGGACCGAGTTATTACGGTCTAGATTAACCCATACAATTTGAGGCTGAAAAAATTAAGTTCGCTTATTAAACAGACTGATTCACAAAGCCCAAAATCATTGGACGGCTGAGTCAGAAGAAAAGGCCCATAGCGCCGTGAGTCAAGAAAAGGCCCGTAGCGCTCTCCACCGTCTCTTCCATTACCAAATAAAAAAGAGACCCCCGTTCACAAAAAAGGAGACCTAAACCAATCCTAATTTCTTTCTCAATCTCATCTCTCTCTCTCTCTCTCTTGAACTCCCAGGTCTCTCCGCATCTCCCCATGATGACCAGATCCATGTCTCTCAAATTGGAGCAAGGAATTTGGGCATGGATCCCTCTCTCAATCACGTCTCTCTCTTTCTCTCAAACTCTCAGGTCTCTTCTCTCCTCACCTCAAATTGCAGCAAGGACTCTTTTATCCTCACTTCAAATTGCATCAAGGACTCTTCTATCCTCACCTCAAATTGCAGCAAGGACGTTGGGGCGTGGATCTCCTGCGCTCAACGAGGTTATCGCAATAAATTATTTTCCTCATGTGGATCAGGTTCCCCTTCTCACATTGATTTTCTTTTTGCTAGATTGGATTCAAAAAAAATCTAAGGATTCAATTTCAAATCTAATCTTCTCACGTATGCTCTTTGGATACGTCACAGAGATCGGCTCGGGGCAGAACTAAGCCCATAAGGCTAGCTTATAAATTAAGCCTGCAGCCTAACATAGACCATCTCAAATCAAGGAGGCTCTGTTCGTTGTCAGCATCGTCATTGGTCAGATTCTCCTATTAGGTGCGATAGTTGCCTCTGTTCAGTTGCTTTTCACCCAATTTTTAGATGATTATTTTTTCTGTTGGTTCAATCACATTGTTAGGCTTTGCACTTACTATGTCATACAAACTAATCTTTCTTTCCGATTATAAAGTCTTTGATTTGGCTAAGACTATAACAAGTTCTAATCTTCACTGTTCGCTTACAGGTCAAATTCTTTTGTTTTCAATTGAAACAATGGCATACGATATGCTCGATGCGATTAACAATGGGAAGGATTCCTGGAAAGTGAAGGTCAGTGTAATTAGGCTATGGGACGCCATTAACCTCAATAACAATGAACTAATTAGCCTTGACATGATACTGCTTGATGAACAGGTCAGTTTATTGGTAAAAGGATTTTTTTTTCAACATAAATAGGTCACTATAATTTAAATACCAATGCATCTTCTCGCTGCATTATAATGTTTCAGGGCACTATGATACATGCGAAGGTAATAAAACATATGGTTAACAAGTTCAGGCCATTGATCCAAGAAGGTTTAGTCTACATGATAGCAAATTTCAAGGTTACATCTGCCATGAATTTCCGTCCAGTTGAAGGCGACAAGATTATTAACTTCTTGCACACAACAAAAATTCAAGAGATTAAGGGACTTAAAAATATCAGAATAGCAGAACAAAGTTTCATGTTTTGTAGTGTTGAAGTTCTTTCCAGAAGAGATGGCCAGAGGATGTACTTATCCTGTATGATTGTATTTGTTTAAATTATTAACTTGAATCTTCACCACATATTAATACCATCTTATTTAGCAGATGTCATTGGGGTAGCAAGTTATATAGGGAATATTGAAGAGACGGAGACAACTCCTGGGATTTCCAAGATTCGAGATATTGTACTTCGAATTGAGTAAGTACACTTAAATAAAATTGTATGAATAAAATATCATGGCTGCTCATAGTCATGTCTGTTGGAATATACAGGGATCAAAAAGTTAATATTAGACTCTGGGGCAATAAGGTTGACCAAATTGATGAAGATTCTATGGGACATGTTGTCATAGTAACATCAACAACGGTCAGAAAATTGAAAGGTTTGTATTTATATCAATCAAGGGTAAGTAGTGTTATGCATGTCTTTTTTGTATTCGAAATTTAATATCAAGTGCTTGCAGAGTACTCGCTGTCATCTACAGGTGCGACCAAAGTATATATCGATTTGGATATCCTTGAAACAGCTGAGCTCCAAACGAGGTGCAACCGTTTTTCCGCAATAATATGAAGAAATCCTATTTAGTCATGTACATGGATACTTACCTCATGCGAAAATAGGTATTGCTTGGAAGATGATATCATAGAGGAAACAGGGCCGGAAGCCCACTTGCAAGGAACAATTCAAGAACAAATGCTCTATAACAGAAAGACACTAAGAGAAATAACTGAAATTGCATATGAATCTGAAAAACAGGTATTTATGATTAACTTTTAAATTCTTTTTTCATATGTTTTATGTGCTAATTTAACCTACAATGGACAGGAAAAGTTCTATACTGCAGATGCAACCATTAAGTCAATTGATACATCAGATGAGTGGTACTACATAGGATGCGGCAAATGTAACAAAAAACTACAAAAAGAAGGGAATCACTTCTATTGTCCAAAATGTGAGAAAGAACCTGAGAAGACATGTCCAAGGTAAATTTGATAATATCTCATGTTTTAGGTAGTAATTTATCCTCCACTTACCAGATGTGTCATTTTGTTACTAGGTACAAACTTAAGCTAGAGATATGTGATCATACTGCAACAACAACTTGCACCATGTTTGAGACAGAAGCAAAAAAACTGATTAAGCAATCTGCAAGATTCTTGATAGATAGGGATGACTGTGATATCCATGAGCAGGCAAAAAAAATTCAGAAAATATGTGGGCAGAGATTGATTTTTCAGTTCAGACTGAATGACTATAATTTCAAGTACGGTTACCAAGATTACACTGTTCATAGAATATTTTTTATGGACTCTGAAGAAGATTCATCGGTACAACACGTTAATGTTGAACAGGTATCGTCTATTTGTACTACGATGCTCCATAACATTTTGTATATGTGCGTGCCATATTTTACAATGAATGTTTATGGAAACTAACTCAATTTGTCATGTTTTTGTAGAACACTACGAAGGGCACTAAAAAGTCTAGGACTAGGAACACATGTCGCGTTGTACATTCTGATGAAGAATCAGAAGAGGATAGCCAAGAGAAAGATGAATGCAAATTCAAGGAATCTAGCCCCAAAAGAAAGCGTACAATAAGCATTACTGAAGATGAAGATTCCGAAAAAGATGGAACTGAGAATTATTCAAAGACCAGCATAACGCTTACTGGTGTTGATAAGGGATCTAAGAAGAAAGGAATTCAGAATGATAACCATGTAAGTTTCTTGGTGCATTTTCATGTTCTTTCATAGTTGTTGTACACCTCTCTAACTGGTATAAATGTTCGCAGGAGCAAGTGAACAAATTATCACTTTCAAAAACTATAAAGCAAGAATCAGAGGATGATGAACTCACTATTGACCAGACTAAAAGGGGTAGGAGACGGAGCACAGGTCGTGCTACACATCTTGACGATGAATCAAAAGCTAAAGGTAGTCAGGAAATAAACAAATCCAAATATATGGAATCAAGCCCCAAGAGGAAGCGTGTTGTACGCAAATGCGTCGGTGTTGATCAGGAGCACAATGATTCAAGGCCTAGGACAAGGCTTAGTTGTGTCGATAAAAAATCACTGAGCAAAGGCATTCAGAAGTCTGGTGTATTAAGGACTCGAAAGACAAGTCACTAATTAGTGGAGATCTGTTAATTTAGGATGTAGTACAATAGATGGGAAAATCACATTTGTACTTTATATGAACTTCGTCATTGTTTAAGATATTTGTAATAAATGTAAAGGCATACCTTTGTGTTAGTAAGTTATTATTCTCTCTATTATTCAGAAGTAAATGTTTGGTGTAATTCTGAATAGTCTAAAACAATTCAATCTTAGTTACCTTAGTTGCTTGCTATATGAAGAAAGCATGACAGCTAAAAGAACAATTCTGTGGTTCATGGTTGAGTCCATATTTGATTCTGTTGTAGCATTTGATCGCCAGCATCAGGAACTGATTTCTCTCCGTAAGTGCATCCCTTTTAATTAGAAACAGTTGATTTCTCTCCGTAAGTGCATCCCTTTTAATTAGAAACAGCAGTGGAGTTTATCCATCCTGTTCGCCAAATTTGTACCAGGTGCCAACTCTGGTAGGAATTAATTAGGGTGCTCTCTTCATATGTGCTAGCCTCCCCAAGCTAGCCGGTGGAGGGATTGATCAGCTACCCTTTTTTACATGGATCAGATAGCTTTTTGGTACGACTAACCTCCCTACAGAATCAATCAATTTGTTTGCTTTGCTAGCTTGGTTGGGCACACACGTTTACAAAGGAGGTCCTGATTCAGTGATTTCCTGAAGTTAGTTTTCAGCTTGACCTGTGTTGCGTGCATAGAGATTTCACATACACTAATCCTGGGGCATAATCAATTCTACCTGTCACCCTAGCGTACATAGAGATTTCTCATACACTAAGCCTGGGGCATAACCCATTCTACCTGTCGCTTAGCTCTGACGCACATGCTCCAGTACGCACTGCATTCCGTCTTGCCATCTAGCCCTATCATGCGTGGCCGACCATGACTCAAGTTTAGACTGGAATTAAATATTGGTTTTTCCATGAAGACATGTAGATAAGCACGAGTTCTGGATGGTTAAACACACGGATAGAAATTTGAATGAAATACATAGACTATACGTGTATGGAACGGAGACGTGCATATATAAGACATACATCGCTAAGACTAACTGCTCAGATCTAAACGTACGCGTGACAAATTCTACACAACAAAATCCTCTTATCTCTCTTTTGGTAATTTTTTTTGGTAAAATATAGTATCAAGTCAATTCGTCTCGCCGCCGATCACATCCTTCATCCCGGCAAGACAGCACCTCTGATCTCATCCTACATCACGTACAGGCGATAATTAATCCTTACACGGCAAGCAGTAAGGAGCGAATAGGTTGTGTGCCAGTACTTGCAGGTATTCATTACCAACTTCCACTATTATATGCATCAACTCCGTAATCTCATCACATATGCTTTGTTAATTGCAACTACAGAGAAATTGATGAACAAACATCAAAATTAGTTTGCCAATTACAAACCATATAGTATGTCCTGTGCTTAAAAGGTAATAACACATGTACATGATCTACAATTCTTTGTTGGCATACTATCAGTAGGAGAACAGGAATATTTCCAGGAAACTGATTGATCCAGACAACATCCTTCAAAACAATGTGGTACCTGACATGTATACATTAAACTTATCGTCAGCAACTAAGAATTTCCGGACAAGTAAAATAAGGTGCTTACAAGATGTCCTCACTATCATTTACTGCTTACATACTTTGTGATAACCCCGATAAGGAATAAAATTCTAAGAAAGTTAAATATGATTGGATTTCGACTATCAATATGATAATAGCCCATCCAAGTGCACGGGTCAACTATCAAAATACTTGATACTCTTTGCATGTTGTTGTTCTTGGACAAAATCCTTACATTTTTCCCTCATATTTTTCAGGATTAACTACCTGCAGTCAGCATGCGTCGAACTCGCAATGGACTCGACAAAAACAACAATAGGTATTCGTTACCACAATATAAAAACAATTTTATACCCATTAATTTACCTAGATTATTAAAATGGCACCAAAATCTAATGCAGCAATGAAAGACCTGACAAAGCAACCTCCAAACTTGCCACTCTACAATCTAATGATAATCAACCAGACATCATTAGAGCAGCAATGAAGGATGCTGCACGGAAAAGGAAAGAAATACTTCAGCAGAAAAGGAATCAGGTGCTTATAAGATGTCCTCACTAGCATGTACTTAATTTTTTTTGTGATGTTCCCAATGAGGAATAGATTTTAATTTCTACAGTCAAGGTTAAATATTCAGTGAGAAATAAAACATGGGGTACATGCCAGATCTTTGCCTCCAGAAAGGAAATACTGCTAACTTCCATATACTTAATTCTATCTGCATGTTGTTGCTCTCAAACAAAGCGTTACAATTTTTCCCTCATTTCAGGATTCACTAGCTGCACTCAACTTGCGTCGAAGTAACGGTGGACCAAATCAAAACAACAGAAGGTATTCATTACCCCAATACCAAAAAATAATTATATAGCCATTAATTTTCCTGGATTACTCAAATGATACCAAAATATAATGCAGCAATATATTGGGTGATCAAACAATACAAATACCTAAGCAAGGAACCTCACAGCTTGCGACAGTAGAATCTAATGATAGTCAATTAGATATTATCAGAGCAGCAAGGAAGGAAGCTAGACGAAAAAGGAAAGAGATACTCCAGCTGAAAAGGGAAAGGAAACGAATAAGGACAGCAAAAGACAGAGGTGTGGTATCGATCAAGCATTAGCCGAGCATGAGATTAGCAGACTGATCCGTCGATTGCGACGACTTTCTAAGTGAAAACAGAAACTTACATCGTACACCACGCATTTGTAGAACCGATCCCCTGCCTACTGACCAGATCTCGCTACGTTGGTGACGACCTGGTCCCCGCAGAATGGGCAAGGCATGAGAGGGAGGGGCCAATCCCATGGGACGGGGAGAGAAGTTGACGACGAGGCAGACATGGCGGAGAGGATGAGATTGCAGATGGGGGTGGATGAGCACTGAGAATGCTTGGAGAAAATAAATGGAAGCGGTGGGTGGATGGAGAGTGGACTTAAGTAGCTGGGGCAATTATTACCGGACGACGCCGTTGGGTGGTGAACGGACACATACGGCTCATGTGGCTCAGTTGATAAGCCGAGCCATCTCTTGCCATCCTGTACCTCTACGGCTGGGCAACGGCGCGGCTCAATAAATGACCGACTGCGGCGCGGGGAGAAACTCCATGTACGGTAACGCAATACAGGAAGACGCACGGATCTTAACGCGGACCACCGGCGTAGATATAGGGATCAGCTGAGCTCGAGCTCAGAAACAGATTTTCGCTGTGAAGTATCAAATATAGCAAAGGATGTCACTCAAGTTTCAAATTTGGGAAAACCAAATTGCGTTTGTGAATTTTGCAATGCCATTATGTGGCATGGAGAGAGAAGCACAAACACACATAACATCACAGTTCCAAAATTTGGTCTCTGCTGCAAGGAAGGGAAAATTAAATTACCACCACTGAAGCAAGCTCCGTTGTATCTCCGACAGCTACTATGTTACAATGAAAGAGGAGAGTCATCCAATTTTCGCCAGAACATCAGGTTGTACAACTCCATGTTCGCGTTCACTTCAATGGGAGGAAAGGTTGACTATGAAATTAATAAGCAGACACCTGGACCATATGTTTTCCGTTTGAATGACCAAAACTACCATCAGATTGGCACTTTACTTCCTAAAGATGATGTGACGAAACCAAAATTTGCCCAATTGTACATACATGACACAGAAAATGAAGTGCGTAACAGGATTACTGCATCAACTTCAATGGAGAGTAAGACAAAGCCAGATGAAAACATTGTCAAAGGTCTACTAGAGATGCTAGATGAGCACAATGTTTTAGTCAAATCGTTTCGTATGGCAAGGGACAGGTTTGAAAACCGAGATATTAAAGATGTAAGACTAAGATTGATCAACAAAAGGTCGAAAGATGGACGGCAATACAACCTCTCATCTGCCTCAGAAGTTGCAGCACTAATTATCGGGGAACAAGATGGAGAAAATAATGAATTTGATATAATAATTGAGACCAAAGACAGAATGTTACAGAGGATTTCAGAGTTGCACCCAAGCTATATGTCAATGCAATACCCCTTGCTTTTTTCCATATGGAGAAGATGGGTTCAGACCAGAAATAGAGTATCAAAAAAAGAGAGGCGACAAAGGTAAGAGAAAGTATGTAACAATGCTGGAGTTTTATGCATATCGCATCCAACAACGTCTTAACCAAGCAACAACCTTGCAAATGAGTGGACGTTTGTTCCTATAGTTCTTAGTTGATGCAGCAACGTGCATTGAACAATGGAGACTAAATTGGTACAGGACAAACCAAGGTAAGCTGAGGACAGAACTATAGAGAGGACTGCATGATGCAATAGAAAATGGAGATACACGAACTGAACAAGTTGGCCAAAGAATCATACTACCCTCAACATATAATGGTAGCCCTAGAAATAAGCAGCAAAACTACCAAGATGCCATGGCGATTTGTCGTTGGGCTGGCTATCCTGATCTCTTCATCACTTTACATGCAATCCAAAATGGCCGGAAATACAGGATATGCTGGATCTAATTCCAGGCCAGAAACCTGAAGATCGTCCAGACATTGTTGCCAGAGTATTCATGTTAAAACTGAAGGAACTTATGAATGACATAAAGAACGAGAAGTGTTTCGGACAAACAATTGCGAGTAAGTTTACCAACCAACTACAGATTTACTATTGCCTAGGTGATTGTCCTAAATCATTTCTTCTCAAATTTCTTTACTTGCATGCAGTTGTCTACACGATAGAGTTCCAAAAAAGAGGCCTCCCTCATGCACATATACTGGTGTTTCTACATCCAGATGATAAAGATCCCAGTCCTTCCCAGATCGACAAAATCATATCAGCCGAAATTCCTGACAAGAATAGTGATCCAGATGGGTATGAAGCAGTGCAAAATTACATGATACATGGTCCCTGTGGTCAAGCACACCCAAAATCACCATGCATGGTCGATAAAAGTTGTGCCAAACATTTCCCCAAGAGTTTTTGCACTGAAACTACAATAGATGAAGATAACTATCCAGTATATAGAAGACGAGATGATGGCAATACTGTGGACAAAAACGGAGTGAAGCTAGACAATAGATTTGTTGTGCCATACAATAGAAACATACTGGTCAAGTATCAAGCCCACATAAATGTTGAATGGTGCAACAGATCAAGGTCTATAAATTATTTATTCAAATACATCCACAAAGGAGAAGATCGAACAACTGTATTAATAGAAACAGAAGAGAAACAAAGAGAAACAAGAGGTGTCAAATTAACAAACAGGGACGACGAAATCAAGAGATACCTTGATGCTCGGTACATATCTGGATGTGAAGCCGCATGGCGCATATTTCAGTTTCCTCTTCAGTATAGAGAGCCTGCGGTTGAAAGGTTACAATTTCACCTAGAAAATGAACATGTTGTGGTATTCCCAGACTCGATGGATTTAGATAAAATCATATCTCGGCCTAACATAGAAAAGACAATGTTCACAGAATGGATGACAGCCAACCAATTGCATGAGGAAGCTCGCAGTTTGACGTATGCACAGTTTCCAACCAAATGGACTTGGCATGCAAAAGAGAAAGAATGGAGGAAAAGACGTGGTGGTAAAAAACAATAGGCAGGATTTACTATGCACAACCAATAAGCGGTGAAAAATACTACTTGAGAATGCTTCTAAATACCGTGAAAGGATGCAGATCCTATGAAGAAATCCGAACAGTTGATGGGGTTGTACATCCAACATACAAATCTGCATGTTATGCTCTTGGGCTACTTAATGACGACAAGGAGTGGGATGACTGCATCAAGGAAGCATCCCATTGGGCCTCTGCTCCTCAAATGCGCCAACTTTTCTGCACAATACTTTTATTTTGCGAGGTGACTGATCCTGCAAAGTTGTGGCAAACAAACTGGGAGTTACTATCTGAGGACATCCAACGTCGGCAAAGAAGAATACTCAATTTTCAGGCCCTAGAACTCAACTCATTGCAAATAAAGAGCCTCCTCTTGGCAGAGATCGAACAGCTATTGGCTAAAGGTGGTAAGTCCCTCAAAGATTTTCCAGGAATGCCACTACCAGATAGTTCGATTCTTCAAGATATAAATAATAGATTAGTAAATGAGGAACTAAACTACGATAAAGATTCTTTAAGAATAGAGCACACAGAGTTACTACAAAAGCTAAATCAAGATCAGAGGATGGCTTTTGATGTTATAATAGAATCAGTTAGCAGCAGTTGTGGAAAACTGATTTTCGTTGATGGATATGGTGGAACTGGAAAGACATTTCTGTGGAAAGCAGTCACGACAAAATTAAGATCCGAAGGAAAAATAGTTCTAGCAGTAGCTTCAAGTGGTATAGCAGCACTTCTTTTACAGGGTGGAAGAACAACTCATTCAAGATTTCACATTCCGCTCAAAATCACAAACGAGTCGACATGCAACATCAAGCAAGGAACATTTCTCGCGGAACTAATAAAGAAAACTTCACTGATAATATGGGATGAAGCACCTATGACACACAAGCACTGTTTTGAGGCATTAGACAAGAGTTTGAGAGACATACTTCGATTCACAAATGAGGATGCCGAGCATAGACCGTTTGGTGGAATGACAGTAGTCTTGGGAGGTGACTTCAGACAAATCCTACCAGTTATATACCAAAGGGGAAAAGGGAACATATCATTTCGGCATCTATAAAGAGATCCTACCTATGGAAGAACTTTGAGGAGTACCTACTCACAGAAAATATGCGTCTGAATTCATCCGAAGGTAGTCCAGAAGAGAAAGCAAAGACAGCTGAATTTGCAAACTGGATACTAAACATCGGCGATGACACAACAGCAACAATAGATGATGAAGACTGGGTTAGCATCCCAGAAGACCTTATTTTAAATAAAGGAGATGACCCAAAAGCATCTATAGTTAATAACACATACCTTGAATTACACAACAAGTACACTGATAGAACATACCTAGAGGAAAGAGCGATCCTGTGCCCAAGGAACGAGACTGTTGACCAGATTAACACCTACATCATGAGTCAAATTCCTGAAGAGGTAACCTATCTCAGTTCAGATACAACATGCAAGGCAATGTCTACGGTGGAAGACAAAGATATGTTGTACCCAACTGAATTTCTAAATAGTCTAACATTTTCTGGAATACCAGATCATGAACTGAGGCTGAAAATAGGATTACCAGTAATGCTTATGAGGAACATCAATCAAAGTGCAGGACTTTGCAATGGGACAAGACTAACAATAACACAGCTAGTAAAGCGTTTCATCGAAGGCCAGGTCATAACAGGTACTAACATTGGTGACAAAGTTTACATCCCACGAATTATTATGTCACCAAGTGATTCAAAATGGCCTTTCATTCTGAAAAGGAGACAATACCCAATATCAGTGTGCTTTGCTATGACAATAAACAAAAGTCAGGGGCAATCTCTCAAAAAGGTTGGACTCTACTTAGAAAGGCAAGTGTTCACACATGGCCAACTCTATGTTGCAATGTCAAGGGTTTCCAGCAGAAATGGATTGCGGATACTTATATCAGATGAAGAGCGTCCATCCGACAAGGTTGCAAAAAACATTGTTTACAAGGATATATTATAGATATTTTTTAATAACTAGAATTAGAAGTTAAGAACAAATACAAACATTCTTAAATGACCAAATATAATGTGTTGCAGACATAGTAGCCTTTTTTTTCTAGAAAGACATAGCAGCCTTAACTGTTTTAAATTGGTTTTTAAAATTGTTTTAAATGGTTATCTCTGAAATATTATATTTGTCAGCAAGGTACTTCTCTCTGCATTTACAGGTAAACAAAAATATGCGAGCAAGGGCTAACAACTGATTTGACAAGATCAATACCAGTTATATATGTATGCATTAGGGACGTGGCTCTAAAGTTACAGAGCCATTGAAGAACCAAGATCATTTTCTCAATTACTATAAAATTTCTTTCTTACATAGCCTACCAGTCATATCCAATTTCACAAATAATAGAAAATACTGGAACAAGTAATTTTGTAGCTGCATCTGCCAGCAATTTCCTTGATGGCTCCTCTACCATCGTCTCTCAAGTACACTTTACAGCAAGATGCAAACATACGCTGCTCAAATTTATTTAATACAAAGAGGAAATGGTAAGGCAAAGGGAGATATGCACCTGTTCGTGCAAACACACAGTAAAGAGGAAAAGATACATACTGAATGGATAAGATAATGCCACTTTCTTTGGTAGATGGATAGGAGTTGCCGCCGCTGCTGCTGCATGAGGAAACTCCGCTCAGCAACGCGGGCGCCGGAGGAGATTGCAGCTTCCGCCGAGATGGCGTACCGCACAGCAAAGGGGAACGGCCAGATGGCCGGCGCTCCGGCCGGCGATGTGATGCGATTCGCCGCGGAGGACTATAGAAGGTTAATGATGCACGCACTGTCCATGAGATCCACCGGCGAAGCCGCTCTCATGGCGCCGGTCAGAGGGGCGCGCACTAGACACGACGGCAGCGCCGACCGCGGCCGCCGAAACCCGCTGCTCATGCTACCAAAAATCTGTAACTAATAAAAATGCGCACATCTAAATGGACATTAGCCACAGTGTAACTCACTACAGAAAATACAATTTCTATTCTAAATGGACATCACAACTCCCTACAAATAAATTACGGTCTAAATATATCCAGTTCTGTGTCAAGTAATTTCGAAAAAAGGGAGTATATTACACAAAATGAAACTCATAAAAAGAAAATACAGATGATAGCAAAATCTAATTGTTGAGTATACAATTTACCCAAGGAGTATTTGAAGGAGTTATAGAATTGATCGTGCAAAGTAGTAAGTTTAGGGGTATATGATAATATTTTTAATTTTAATCTCAAGAAAAAATATTTAAAAAATTGTGGTTTCTCAAAATAACATACTTAGCACCCATATTTATATCCAACAGTACATTCATTAAGGCCCCAAAAAAACATAGCAAAAAAACAAAAATCATAGCAAAATCTAATTGTGTAGCACACAATTCACCAAACAATTTTTTGAAGAAGACCTAGAATTGATCGCTATCGAGCAAAGTACTAAGGTTAACAAAAAAAATCCTAATTTCAAATTCAATCTGAAGTAACAAATTTATAAAATACATTGTAGCTTCTCAAAAGAAAAAGTTTAGCAATCTTTATATCCAAGAGTACGTCATTGAGACCATAAATAACCCGTGCAAACTGATATCCGTGCCTTTCATGAAAGTTTATGTTTTACCCCACAATAAATGTACTAGCCCGTGCAAACGCACGGGTAGACGACTAGTTATCATAATTAAATTCTTTGAAATCCAAAAGAGTGGGTTTATTAATATCTAGGGTTTTGATTTCTTCAATTCCACTTTTATCAATTTTAACATCAAGATCTAAAAACTCCAAATTTTTGGAACGCCTTTTAGGTAAAGGTGGATCATATTCAGTCCCATCATATTGCAAAACAAAGATTTAATAGGGGACACATCAATAACTTTTAGATCTTCATCTTTATTTTCATAGAAATTTGAAGAACACGCTTTCATAAAGCAATCTTTCTTAGCACGCATCCTAGCGGTTCTTTCTTTGCACTCATCAATGGAAATTCTCATGGATTTGAGAGAATCATTGATATCATGCTTAGGAGGAATAGATCTAAGTTTTAAAGAATCAACATCAAGAGAAATTCTATCAACGTTCCTAGCCAATTCATCAACTTTAAGCAATTTCTCTTCAAGCAAAGCATTGAAATTCTTTTGCGAATTCATAAACTCTTTAACACTAGTCTCAAATTCAGAGGGCATCTTATTAAAATTTCCATAAGAATTATTGTAGGAATTACCATAATTATTAGAGGAATTGCTAGGATAAGGCCTAGGATTAAAGTTTCCTCTATACGCGTTGTTACCAAAATTATTCCTACCAACAAAATTCACATCCATAGATTCATTATTATTCTCGATCAAAGTAGATAAAGGCATATCATTAGGGTCAGAAGAAACACTCTTACTAGCAAATAATTTCATAAGTTTATCCATCTTTCCACTCAAAACATTAATTTCTTCTATCGTATGAATTTTTTTATTAGTAGATCTTTCAGTGTGCCATTGAGAATAATTAACCATAATATTATCTAGGAGTTTAGTAGCTTATCCTAAAGTGATTTCCATAAAAGTGCCTCCCGCAGCCGAATCTAAAAGATTTCCAGAAGCGAAATTCAATTCGGCATAAATTTTTTTGTATAATCATCCACAAATTCAAACCATGAGTGGAGGAATTGCGTATCATTAATTTCATCCTCTCCCAAGCTTGTGCAACATGTTCATGATCAAGTTGCTTAAAATTCATGATATCGTTTCTAAGAGAGATGATCTTAGCGGGAGGAAAATACTTAGAGATGAAAGCATCTTTGCACTTATTCCAAGAATTAATACTATTTTTAGGCAAAGTCGAAAACCAAGCTTTAGCACGATCTCTAAGCGAAAAAGGAAATAGCTTCAATTTAACAATATCATTATCAATATCTTTCTTCTTTTGCATATCACACAAATCAACGAAGCTATTTAGATAAGTAGCGGCATCTTCACTAGGAAGGCCGGTGAATTGATCTTTCATGACAAGATTCAACAAAGCAGCATTGATTTCACAAGATTCAGTATCGGTAAGAGGAGCAATCGGAGTGCTAAGGAAATCATTATTGTTGGTATTGGTAAAGTCACATAATTTGGTATTATCTTGAGCCATCGCGACAAACAAGCAATCCAACACACGCGCAAACGAGAAACAAGCGAAAAAGAGGCGAACGAAAAAGAGAGGGTGAATAAAACGGCAAGGGTGAAGTGGGGGAGAGGAAAACGAGAGGCAAATGGCAAATAATGAAATGCGGGAGATAAGGGTTGTGATGGGTACTTGGTATATTGACTTTTGCGTAGACCTCCCCGGCAACGGCGCCAGAAATCCTTCTTGCTACCTCTTGAGCACTGCGTTGGTTTTCCCTTGAAGAGGAAAGGGTGATGCAGCAAAGTAGCGTAAGTATTTCCCTCGGTTTTTGAGAACCAAGGTATCAATCCAGTAGGAGGCTACGCGCGAGTCCCTCGTACCTACACAAAACAAATAAATCCTCGCAACCAATGCGATAAGGGGTTGTCAATCCCTACACGGTCACTTACAAGAGTGAGATCTGATAGATATGATGGGATAATATTTTTGGTATTTTTATGATAAAGATGCAAAATAAAATAAAAGCAAAATAAAAAGCAACGGAAATAACTAAGTGTCGGAAGATTAATATGATGAAGATAGACCCGGGGGCCATAGGTTTCACTAGTGGCTTCTCTCAAGAGTATAAGTATTTTACGGTGGGTGAACAAATTACTGTTGAGCAATTGACAGAATTGAGCATAGTTATGAGAATATCTAGGTATGATCATGTATATAGGCATCACGTCCGAGACAAGTAGACCGACTCCTGCCTGCATCTACTACTATTACTCCACACATCGACCGCTATCCAGCATGCATCTAGAGTATTAAGTTTATAAGAACAGAGTAACGCCTTAAGCAAGATGACATGATGTAGAGGGATAAATTCATGCAATTTGATAAAAACCCCATCTTGTTATCCTCGATGGCAACAATACAATACGTGCCTTGCTGCCCCTACTATCACTGGGAAAGGACACCGCAAGATTGAACCCAAAGCTAGGCACTTCTCCCATTGCAAGAAAGATCAATCTAGTAGGCCAAACCAAACTGATAATTCGAAGAGACTTGCAAAGATAAGCAATCATACATAAAAGAATTCAGAAAATTCAAATATTGTTCATAGATAAAAAAAGAACATGGTATGGTAGACGGATGAAGTACATACTGATGAATAACAATATATAATATATTTAGAAGCATGATGTCCAAACTAAGCAGATCGCATTGCGATAGTGTAGAATGACAGTATTTGAATTTGAAAACATGTTATCATGAATGGAATATGTACTGAAAAACAAGAAGGCATGCCATATTTACATGCATGATCAGCAGGCTAAGCACAAGGCATTGCAACAGAGTAGATGCACTCCAGGACATTATATGCATGCTATACCCATATCATGGGCCAACTTAGAGCAAGGACCTTGTGGGGTGAATAAGATTCATCATCTTTCTGCAAGTCTTGTGAAGAACTGCCTTTACATGTTCCATCATATTGGGTATCATTGACGTCAAGTTTGTTGGCCGTTACATTGCTCCGTGAGGTTCTTGTGGATAAATTAGTGTGTGCAATTATATCTGACATGCATGGAAGACAACTAGTAGTTAGATTTATGTAAAGAGTGCATGTAGGAGACGACTAAATAGTAGGACTGGGGTTAACTAGCAGCAATAGGTCTCAAACACTAAAGGGACAGATGAAAGCTACAGAATATGTATCGTTTGTACTCGAGATTAACTAGATGGCACACAAAAGTATTTAAGAACAACATATGTAATACTAGAAGTGGTATAATACTATAATCACCAGCCTGTGGGATAGCATTGGCTAATCTAATCTATTATATATAAAAAGTACTTTACGGGCTAACCAGAAAAAAATTAGTCTAAAAATTACCACAAAAATTAGAAACATCTAACCGTTAATTTAATAGTCCAAAAAAATATGCCCATTAGATTAGATTTGACTTTAAAATTACCCACCATTGCCATTGTGTTATAAGATATAGTGGGGAAAAAACTTCCCTCACGTCTACCTTTTTTCCTTTAAAAAATCTTAACCTACCGAGGCCAACTTACGAACAGAAGAAGCGATCTAACAAAATCAGAAGAGACCTACGCTCAGGAACCCAAGCTTGCCTAAATCATCTTAACCGCCATTGCCTTGGCAAAATACCACAAGAACGATCCAGGCTACCACGTATACATGCTTCCTCCTCTCAGGTCAGCAATCTAGGCTTCCACCCCTACGTCTTTCCTCCTATCTCAGTTTTTACTCAAGCAAATAGGACCGGAAGGCACATGTCGCCCGTCCAAGGTGGCTCACACAACAATATACAGCATGAGGAACGGCCCAAGCCAAGATAGGTATGTTAATCGCTTCTCCCATACAATCCAACCCTACCCTGTTCATTTGCATGTATTCTCTTTTGTTTTTGTTTCCAATACCATATACACTAATCTCACAATCAATCTTACGGCCTATCACATATTCTTTACACCAATCTCACAATCAATCTCATGATTCCATAGACAAACTCATGATATGTTAGACTTGTACCCATCATAATGTTGCTATTACAGTTACTCCAAATTAATATACACCACCATGATGGCTTTCCCTCAAAGAAGAAAAGGAACTCTCACAAGCAAGTTCCCCTAATATCCTCAATTGCGCCATCGATCGAGCGAGCCTCCAGTAAGTACCATTTGCACAGATCGTGTAGAAATGACATATAGTTTAATCTTTTCTCAAAAGCACCAACAGAAACAAAAGGTATGACAACATAATCAAATAAGCTTTTCATTCATGTCCTAAGTTTCCTTTGTGCTTGTTCGGTGGTTATTGTACATCAACTTTGCATCCTAGATTACAATCTTATCTTATTCTTACAGTTCAATCTTTTCCCAACAGCAAGAACAGAAACGACAGTACAATGCACACCTAAAAAATCTCTTATTTCTACTATGGTATTTATGCTTATGCAGGGCAAGTAATACAACAGAGATAGCTAGAGATGTAAGACTATATAGGAAAAGAAAATGCGAACAAAGAATAATCCAGAACCAGTGACAAAAACAAAATCAATAATCAGTCAGGCTAGTATGACTAAGAGGTAAGTATCAAGGAAGTTCAATCAAGATCTACAATTTGGACATTCAAGAACCTTATATTTCTTTTAGGGGCATGTAAACGACTAAAAATAACACAAAGTGTATGACAGAAAAAACAAGGATAGAGAAAAAATCACCAAATATGTAAGTTCTATCAAATTTGTTTCAGTACCAACAAGAACAACTAGACAGTATGAATTTTAAATTGATGTTGAATTAGGAAACTTGAACAGGACGTTGGAGAGGGCAGATATGGAAATTTGGAACGTAAGAAACCCAAGTTGCAAGTTAGTGATGTGATGCAATTTTCTGGTACGAAGAAAGAACTTCAGGTAGAGAGAGAACATGCCATCTTTCAGATTATGCTACCAACAGGCAAGGTTGACTTGCACTATTGAGAGAGCCGCTGGATAACACCAAATTGCTAAGGAAACACAATGGAAAGAGGTGGAAAAACGACATGAAAAAAATTCAGATTGTACAAGTCCATGTTCGCTTTCATATCAACGGGAGGAAAGGTAGACATAAAAATAAACAATGGTCATGGACCTTATGTATTTGGAATGAATGGCTAAAAATACCACAAAATAGGAACACTACTACCTGAAGGTAAAGATAAAGCACGCACAGCACAGTTATGCACCTATGACCCTACAAATGAGGTAAAAATAGGATTAACACGTCAGCATCAAAATACAAAAGGGAGTCAACCAATCGTCATACTGTCGAGGGCCTTAAAAATATGTTGGATAGAGATAATAGACTAGCAAAAACACTCAGAATGGCAACCCAAGTTGCAGGCTTGATTGTGAATGATACAATAGGGAATAGAAAAGGATGTGATATCATTGTTCAGTACAAAGAGATAAGGCCGAGAAGAATATCACAGAACCATTCATAATTCACGGCTTTGCAGTATCCATTATTATTCCCCTATAGAGAAGATATAGAGGAAATATACATTACATATTAAGGTAAGGTGCAAAATTCAAGAGAAAGCATGTAACAATTTTGGAATACTATGAGAGTCATATACAACACCATACTAATCAATCAAAACACTTCCTGGTGTGTCAAAAGCTTAAACTACAGTTCAATGTGGATGCCCTTGCATGCATTTTGCAGTACAAATTGGACTGGATCAAAAGACACCAAGGAAACCTAAGAACGGAATTATATGCTGGCTTGCAAGAGGCAATAGAAAGAGAAGATACAAGAGGTGAGCAGGTATGAAAGAGAATACAACTGCCATGTGCCATCCAGCTTCATAGATAGCCCAAGATACAAAGCACAAAACTGCCAAGATGCTATGGCAATATGTCAGTGGGCTGGATACGCATACCTTTTTGTGACATTCATGTTGAACGCAGCTTGGCCGCAGATATAGTCTATGCTACAGGAAGTAGGCCAAGCTGCATCGGAAAAACCTGATATTGTTGACTGAGTGTTCCACATAGTTCATGAGAGACATAAGAGAAAGGGGGTACTCAAAACACTTGCATGTAATATCATGCTGACTTGATCAGACCTGCTATTTTCTTTTCTATAGCAAATGAACTAATAACAAGGATAACCATAAGTAGATGGAAAATTAGTACAGTGCGAACTATCCTCAAAATAAAATTGAATTTTTTATGCTAACATGATATGGAAGAACAAATATGATCTACTACTCCTAGAAGTATTGGAAACATGCATCAACATTCGATCGAAATAGCTCAATAATACCAATTGTCGACTCTATATATTATCTAATATTTAAACCTTATTCTATTGTACAAGTCAATAGCGACAACATCCACATATCGTTATAGTTTGTATGTAAAATGCAATAGCACCCATTTTCATATTCACTTATTAAAATTAATTATATCTTTGGAAAATAGTAAAACTATACCTAATTACAAATGAACTTATTAATTTCTTAAAAAATTTTAAATATGAATGGGGACAAGGGGCCTAACACTTCAGATGCCACTCCCAAGTACGGAAAAAGTGTATGGGGCACAAATAGATTTACATATTTCACTAACAAGTCGTACCTTAATGTACATTATATGAAACAAGAAAAAAATATGCCAGTATGAGATAGGCTGGAAAGGAAGAAGGGGGGACCTGTAGGTGAATAATGAGCCGCCGAAGTAGGATGAAGATGACCTGGCGGGGCGCCTCGCTCCGGGTCGGCCACGATGCGATGGAAGACACGCCGCCAGCATCCTCACAATTGAGGTGGATTCAAGCTGGATGTGCGAGACGAAATCAACGCCCACGTCGCCTCCAAGGACGCCGACGACCGCGGCACTTCAAGATCGACAAGCTCGCCTCCTCCATTGTGTAGCTTCTCATTGAGCCCTGCTAACCCTCCATCACCGTTCAGCTTAGCAGATCGAGGAGGCGTACAGGGAGCCAAATTAGGCACACGAGAGGGCCACCCCGTGCGTGCAGGTGTGTAAGAGCAAGGTCACGGCAAGGAATCAAGAGGGGAAACTGAGGTGGTGTTCGGAATTAAATCCGCAGCGCTCGGGTGGAACAAAATTTGTACAGAGAGAATAGAACAAGATGAGAAGGGGATCAGGCAAGAGCACCGTGTGAGACTCATTTTTTTCTTGAGCGTGAGACTGAATTTTTTTAGGAATGGTGAGACTGTGAGGTGTGTGATGTGTGAGTGCGAGAGAAGCGATCTTATTGGGCTTCCACGAGAAACAATGCGTGCACGCTGTCTACATTTGACACACCCACTTGGGCTTCCACCAGAAAAAAAAACTTTTTTTCTAAAAAAACCAAAATTTCCTACTATTAAACAGTGATTGCGTACAGTATTGTACACCCCTAAAAACAGGTGGAGTTCAGATAAGTGCGCTCAGAGTAAATACTAAATTATAGTCTAATTTTCTATGCTGCAAAATGTTCTGAACAAATCAAAATATATATTACATGATCATAAAGAAAACATATTAAACCTG
Organism: Triticum urartu; assembly: GCF_003073215.2. Lineage (NCBI taxonomy): Eukaryota > Viridiplantae > Streptophyta > Magnoliopsida > Poales > Poaceae > Triticum > Triticum urartu. The sequence goes on from NC_053025.1 coordinate 109,968,721, forward strand.
TACCAATCATTGATATTTGAAGTATGCATATGAAAGTACAATTTCATATCAAGTCGGTACAAACTATCATTTAGATCCTACGGCCACATCCGGCAAACACACGGGCTGGGGAGGTGCTCCCAAAAAATTCGATGAGAAAGTCTTCACCCAATATTTCCAAAGAATGAAAGAGAAATTATTCTCATCTTATCATGAAAAAAAATACCAAACATATGTCTATGGGTAAAATCATGTTTACAATCATCCTTGACAAACAAACGATAATAATTATAAATGTCATCACACTCGGTTCCAAATTTTCTTTACACAAATAAAATAATTTGTTTTAATTATTAAACTTCAAAGAATTCTAGCCCGCACATTGAGCGGGCCACTTTGCTAGTGGATGATAATTATGGGACAACGTTACCTAAAGAACAAGTCTCTTAGCTGAACTATGGAACAACGTTAACTCCTGAACAAGACCCATAAGAGATCAGCATGAATATACAGTGAAATATGGTAATCTATTTTCCATGCTGAGATGAATAACAAAGCCATAAATGTAGCACACAAGTAAGATGAGGGTACAACCTATCTGGCCGCCATCCGTAGGAGTGAGCATCATGTGCTGACTTGCCGATGGCCCTGCAGTTGTTGTGGCTGTCCATGTCGAGCACGCGCATTCGATGCAGGGAACTGTTGAGTGGGGACTATAGTTCCCTCCTAGTGTATGCTTCCCTTGTTGGAGCAGCTGCGGTGAGTCGGAAGACGGTGTGGCTGAAGATGCAGAAAACGCATAATGTTAAGAACGACACATCTCTCTGATCTGAAGAAATACCCTAAGAGATCAACAGCAAGGTACGAGAGTGGTCACGCGTCTGTTGACTGAAGACTAAATTGGGGTCACACGTTTTTATTTTATTTTGGTATTGTCCGATCTATGCCGGATGGCTTGATGGTCGTCTTGTGCCTCCCGGTTGACACTGTTCGGAATCTTCCCCAAAGAGTTAGCGACCACCAGCAGAGTAGCCTGCCTCCGCCGTCCGTGGCCCCGACCAAAACCCCGCTCCCCACCCCGCCGGACTGCCATGGTTGTGCCGCCCCCAAGCCAATCCACAAAGACTCGCTGTCATCCAGATCCAGCGGCGGCAGTACCTTCAACCCATGCAACTCTAAGATAGCCATCTAAGCGCTGCTTCTGCGACGAACTTGCGCCCCCGCACCCTTACGTTAGACACCAGCCAACCGGCAGCCTAGGAGCTCCGCCGCCTCGAGGGGTGTTGCTTTCCATTGGGAATCGATTGGCCCAGAATAAAATTCAGACAACTGACACCTAAATAAAGTGATTTGACATGAGGGTGTGACCTATCTGGCGGCCCGGTGAAGTAGGCAGCTCCAGCTTCCGAGTCGGTGAGGCCGGCGCGGTTGCGGTGGCTACTGGCGGCAGGGAAGCAGAGATGTCGCGACAGTCAACGGCTACGGGGAAGCAGCGTCGGGGCTCTGGACGGATCCAAAGTTGGAGCCGCTCCGGCGCCATGAACAACGGCGGTGGTGAATCGGCTCCGGTACAATTCATGCAGCCGTCATCGAGGCAGATCTGGCAGCACGGAGTAAAAGGCACACAGCCCAGTGCACGACGACAAATGGACAGCGTCTCCGGCATTAGGGAGGAGGGCGGTTGTGAATTCGGTGCGGTGGGGGCACCATGGAGGAGGGGCTGAGGTTTCGCGGCTCGGGAGAAGGGAGCTTCCGGCGAGAAGGTGATTTGGCGCCCACGAGGTATGAATGGGGAATTGGGAGGGCGAAACATGTCTTACAAACGCATTTGTGTGAAATGTGTGTGTGTGTGTGGGAGGGGGGGGGGGTTATAGTTCTACCCCTGCTTTTAGGCTTCTCGGCTTGGGTCTGTGTACTAAGGGTCGAGGATAGTAGAGTAACTTTGCTTCTCCCAAATAGTGGACGCGAGCGATTTCGGGCGAGGAGGGCGTGTTAAAATAGTGTGCGCGAGCTATTTCGGGTGAGGAGGCGTGTTTTGAAATAATGGGCACGAGCTATTTCGGGCGAGGAGGGCGTGTTTTGAAATAATCGGCAAGAGCTATTTCGGGCGAGGAGAGGGTGTTTTGCCGACCATGGTTTATGAATTACACAGCACATGTCATTTTGGCCGAGGAGAAGGCGCGTTTGGATGAAGTTAACAACCTACCCTCCTTGTACAATGGGCCAATTGATGTGTGTCCCACATAGGCCGGTAATTTCGCGTCTCCCATTTATTTGCTCTGGCGAATTCCACCGAGAAGATGTTGTTTAACGGTTCATTCAAATTTTGGGAGAACGAGCATCCACGTCTACCTTACCAAGTCGATTCAAATCAAATTTTGAAATATTAGGTTGCCACTTCTTTTTTAGATGGAGAGATGATGCTCGGGAGTAATGTGTTTTTACATTCTCGTTGCTAATGATTTACTATATGACAAATAGTTGACCCACTCAAAAATGGGAATCAAACCCAAAATGAAATATCTTGATTCAATGAAATAGCTCGTTCACCAGGTCAAAATAGTGAACTAAATCCAAAATTTAACACCTCAATCGAGTAGCATGTTGTATAGTATTATAGTACTCCATGAACATGTTGAAAGTCAAATTAATGAACTTGTTTGATATACGCATATCTCCGCTCATGTGTGGATTGCAGACAACATGTTCTCCAATTTAAATATTTGAAAGCAAGTTTATATCCAAACATGGTTCATATCAGTCTTTGATGCATAAAGCGCGACCTCCCCCTCTCCCGGACTCCTGCTCTCTCTCTCGTCGACAATCTTCAATTCTGTCGCATGCATCCAACACACAAACCTTCTTGGTCCCTCTCCCTCTCTCTCCATCTCTCTCTCTCTTTGTGTGTGTGGGGGTCTTTCTAGTTCGCATGCATATATACTCCATCTATATGTCTCTCCCGTACACTATGTATGATTCTCTAGTCCAAGCTAAATATCTTGGGTGCAGTCATCGTACGCACACAAATTCCTTGGCCTGTTGCCCGTAACTCTCTCACGCACCACTCTATCGTCTCCGAGCTCTTCCCTCTCTCTCAAACTCTCCATCTCCCTGGGTCACACATACACATGCATATCTCACTCTCACTCGATAGACCCATCTAAAACTCTATCTCTCTCCCTCGTTCTTTCTCCATCTCACACACACAATCTCATGCCTAGCCAAGTATGATGGTCTCTCACTCAATTGTAGGAACACGCAGTCCCCCTTATATGTATATGACTAGCTAATCTTAGTCTCCATCACTAACATGTGCATGGTCTATCTCGATTTCTCTCGGGGCATCTTTCTATCGCGCACACACCTCGTCCCTCGATCTCCCACCCATATAGTCCCCTCACGATCTCGAGGGGATCTCTCTATCACAAACACACCCTCTCTCCCTCCCCATGCGTCCATGTTCTCCATGTGTCCCTCTCGACCTTTGTTCCTTGTTGGCCCGACCTCTAATGGACATGTGCTATAGGGGTGTCTCTCTCCGTTGCAAACAATCATGCACTAGCTATCTTCGTGTATCTCCTCACCTCGCTTTTCTATCTCGGAGATGCATGCGTGATATGTTTGCACAAGAAACAAACAAACACGCTCTCTCTCTAATTTATCGTTTGTTGTCCCTTTCTCTTTCACACACATACTCTTTTTGCACACTCACTCATTCTCCTTCATACGCACTTGATCTCTCTCGAATCTTCAGTCCATAGCATATAGATTTATTGAAAAGTCAAACATCACAAAGTTTGACCATGTACGTGGAGAAAAACATTTACATCTAGAACGGCAAACATATACCATTAGATTCATCATGAGATGTAGTTTCATATGATGTATCTTTGGTATTGTAGATATAAATAACATTTGCGTAAACCTGGTCAAAGTTTCCAAAGTTCGACTTCTAAAAAATTTATATGCACTGTATTATCAAGCGGATGGAATATCTCTTTCCACCTCTCAGCTATCTGACATACCACTCAGCCTTACCGGGGCTCCTCTATCTCTCTCAAACTTTATATTTCCCTGGTTCACACATACACATGTCTCGCTCGCGCTACATAGACCCATCTAGCACTCTCCGCCCTTGTTCTCTCTCTATGTGACACGCACCCCCCCTAAGTACCATAATCCCTCACTCCATCATAGGCGCACACACTCCCGCCCTAAGTATGATTATCTCTCACTGGCCATCAGGAACACACATATTGTCTCCTTCCATCCATACGTCTATCTCGATATCTCTCGGGGTATCTTCTATCGCGCACACACCTTTTCACTTGATCTCCCATCAGGTAGTCCCATCACAATCTCTAGGGGATCTCTCTATGAAAAACATACACTCTCCTCCCCATGTCTGCATTTTCTCCGTACGTCTCTCTCGACCTCTCTCCCTTGTTTGTCAGACCCCTCTTGGCCACGTGCTAGGGGTCTTTCTCTCTCGGTTTCAAACAACCACACACTATCTCCTCACCTTGCTTCCCCTGTCGAAGATGCATGTGTGATATGTTTGCATAAGACACACATGCTTTTTTCTCTACTTTTATCGTGTGTTGTCCATGCCTCTTTCACACACGCACACACACTTTTTTTAGTCACTCTTTCTATTTCACACACACTCTCTCTAGTTAGGTACTCTCTCACGTCCATAAGCATATGGATGTTTTGAAAAGTCAAACCTTAGAAAAGTTTGACCAGGCATATGTGGAGAAAAAAATTTACATCTGGAACGATCATTAGATTCATCACAACATATACTTACTTCATACTATCATTTATCTTTGGTATAGTAGATATAAGTAATTTCTTTATAAACTTGGTCAAAGTTTCAAAAGTTTAAATTTTAAAAAAATGTTGGCACTACATTATCGAACGGAGGGAGTAGCTCTTTCTCTCTCTCTCTCTGCTATCTCTCATGGGCCTCCCTTGTCACTCGAACTCTCTATACCAACGGATTATATGGTCACTGTGTCAGCGTATAGCTCTGTATATTGTTTAGTTGACCGGTCAACTAGTCCACATGCTGCCTTGTCAGCTTGTGTTCTCTATCTTTGTGTGCTGGCCCATGTGGCAGTGGGTGAAAATAAGTAAACTAGAGGCCCATCTGACATGCGATGAAGTAAACAAAGTTCAAACCACTCGGGGTAGCACCCCGCACGCTAGTAAATTGAGGGCACACTTCTTTCGCGTGAAGGACGCACTCGCGCACAATTCACCACTACGCGATGGCATGCACAGAAGGACGCACTCGCGCACACCCAGTAGGCCAGCACACAACACACACCAACACACGTGTACACCGGCGTCGCCGCCGGCTGAGATGGACGGTGAGGCAGCCAACAAGAAGATGCGGCTCAAGCCAAAACCGCATCCGGTGAACCTGGACTTCATCAGCAGCCTCCCCGACGACATGCTGCTCGTCATCATCGGCCTCCTCCCCACCAAATCTGTCGTGCGGACCGCCCTGCTCTCCCGGCGGTGGCGCCCCCTCTAGCGCCGCGTCCCCCTCAACCTTACCATCGCTAGCTGCCTCTGCGATGGGGATTGCAAATGCATGGCTGTAGTCTCCAAGATAGTTTCATCGCACCCTGGGCCAGCTAGACGCCTTGACATCCGCATGTTCAGTACCAACTGCAAGGTCCAATCCAAGTTCGACAAGTGGTTCTTATCCCCCGCCCTAGATCAGCTCGAGGAGCTCAGCTTCGAAGCTGGACGATGTCGCTATCTGCCGCTGTCCGCGCTCCGCCTCACGCCAATGCTGCACCGTGCCAGCTTCAGCTCCTGCTATCTTCCCCAGATTAATGCCGCGCCCGCCCTTCTTCTCCCTCAACTCAAGCAGCTCGACCTCTTCGACGTTGACATCTCGAAGAAGGCTATGGAGCACCTGCTCCACAGCTGTACTGCGCTCGAGTACCTTCGTCTTGAGCAGATCCACGGGTTCATTAGCCTCCACATCGGCTCGACGAATCTTCGATGGATTTATGTGTCTTGCTGGCCCCGCAACAAGACGTCAATTGGGAAGAGATCACTCGAGCTGTTCCACGTTATGGTCATTGAGAATGCGCCTTTCCTTGAGAGATTGCTTGTATCTGATCTAGAAGGTCCAACAAAAATCAGGATCATTGACGCGCCAAAATTGACAGCGTTGGTGTACTCGTCTACAAAATTCTCCGAACTCTTTATTGGATCCGTAATCGTTCAGGTACATCACTCATCTTCTTCTCCGTCTACTTGAAATTCACATTTTTAAATTTCTTCTTGATGTATTTACGACTGTCATCTAGAAAATGATTCCCACAAGCTTGACCTAGTCTCTGCGCACAGTGAAGATCTTGGCAATAAAATCCATTGGCCACAATCTGGATCAAGTTGTTGGATTCCTAACATGCTTTCCGTGCACGGAGAAGCTACTCATCGAGGTCAAACTTATTTCCTATTAGTAAACGGTAATCACAACGTAGCTCAATTTTTTCGTAATTTTCCCAAATTACGATGACAAGTGTAGTGTTCAAAACTGCATCTACACACTGCACCAAAAGAAATGTTTTTAGTATTTTTTTCTCACATGATCACCTGCATTGTTTTTTGTTGTACTACTATAGTAGCCTAGGCTAGTCATAGTGGAAAGTAACTTGGACTAGTAACTCTATGGTTACCCTAAGAGCAAGTACTACCTCCGTCCTGGTTTACTCTTCCTATTTTGTAGTATCAAAATTTGACCATAGATTTAACTGACAAAATGTTAATGCATGTCACAAAAAATTATATCCTTGGATTCATATTATTTGAACATAATTTCAAATGGTATAATTTTTTATGACATGCATTGGCATTTTCTTAGGTAAATCTATGGTCAAAGTTTTCCAATAAATACAAGGTAGTACAAAAGTGGGCTATAACGGCCCTCCACCAAGTAGGCCAAAGCACGTGCCAAATTCACTTGTGATGCATTTGGCATCGATGCCCCTCCATTGCCCACCTGGTGCTCCAATCTGGATCACCTGCTTTCCTCCGGTGACTCACGTAATGAAAAAAACCTTGCGTGGGAGAAGGAGAGGACTGAGGCAATAAAAAAGCACTTGTTTGGGAGAGTGAGAGGCTGGTGTAGTTGGTTTGATTGATTTGTTTATACATGTGTGTTTGTGTGCACAGTGGTGCCAACTCTCTCACATTGCGAGAGCGGTGCCAAAATCTTTTGATTTGACATCGATGCGTATTACATGGCATACTTTTGAGAAATATGGCATTGTCCACATAGTGGAAGGCAACAAATTCCCAAGCTCTTCACGTGCTCCTAGGTAAGCGAGAGGAAAGAGAAAGAGAGAGAGAGAGAGTGAAAAAATATCACTAGCCAGCCAACCCTATCGTATGAGCGAATGATATTGGTACCTATTGATGACACATCAATCTTATACAGACAACTGCTCTAATATGTTCTCTTCTTTGCAGATAAAAAAAGATCCGAAAGTGAAAAATGTGTTGCACTATAACAATCTCATCGAATGCCTTGATCTCCATCTTACAGAAATTGATTTGATCGACTACTGAGGCAGCACATCTGAGATTAAATTCGCCAAGTTCTTTGTTCTGGAGGCAAGTGTGCTCAAGGTAATGAGGTTTGGCGTTCTCTAGCGCAATAATGAATGGCGTGCTGATCACCGCAAGCGTCTAAGCCTAAATGACAAAGTCTCCACAGAAGCTGAATTTGTTTTTGAAACATCAAGTGGCCAGAGACTCAAAAATTTATTTGCCCATTAGTGACATGTCAAGGCGGTGGATTTTAGTTTGTACGAAAGTTCTTACATAAACTTCCTAGTAATTCCCTCTTCGTAGGTGCAGCATTACTCCTAACATTTATAATATCAGTTTGAAACTTGTAATATTGCCGTGTCCTATTCCTGCATTTCAAAATCCTACGAATCAAAGAGGTCCTGAGTTGGTGATGATGTTGTTCCTGCCATCTTTCACCAATAGCCGTCGGATCTAGATCTGACGCATACAAACCAAACTTCTGTAGTTTTGCAACAAGATGCTCGCACTTGTTCCCTATTTACAAACAACTCCTTGTTTCTCACAATTAGCCTTATCTCCTCCCCACCACATCTAGAAGGCCATGGAAAAATCTGGCACGATGGCCGCTGCCAGTGCTGTTGGGGGAAATGACACCTATGGGATGACTGGAATCCCTTCTACGGTTGGCGGGCGCGGGGTTATGAGATGAGCGGGATTAGGAGTCAGCACAGGATCGTTTACCCAGGTTCGGGCCGCGAGGATGCGTAATACCCTAGTCCTGCTTTGGTGTGTATTTGAGTGTTCTTGAGCTCCTGAACTAGCTATGGTGTCTATGTAGTTTGAAAGAGCCAAATCCTTCTCCAATATGCCATGGACCTCCTTTTATAGTCGAAGGGGCTCCCACAATGGCATACAGGAGGTGGAAAGGTGTACAGTGAGCAAGCTTATCGCCTAGCATTACGAGACAAGACACATTAAATGCGCTACTTAGGTGTCCCCTTGCTTTATCGAGGACGGGAACGGGGCCCGTCCCATCCGTCGCTGCTCCGCCTCGCTTTGACACGCGCGTCCAGGCCAGCGATGCATGCAGTGCCATGTAGGCTAGTAGGCTGCTGAGATGGCGTGGTGGTAGGGTCTTCACGAAGATCTGCATGCCACCACGTAGGTGCTTGCTGAGTTGGCCTGGAAGCCGCATGTCGCCACGCAGGTGCCTGCCCAGCTGGTTGGGCTGGCAGCTGTATGGGAACGACGGTGGAGTTTTGATGGATGCGGGCTTGGCTATGGACACGCGGGCGTCCTCGGCAAGGGTCTTGCCGGGGCCCCGGCAAGGGTCTTGGCGTGGTGGCGGTCGTCCCCGGCAAGGATCTTGCCGGGGATCTCGCGAACTTCCTCGGCAAGGATCTTGCCGAGGATCATCGTCTTCTAATCCTCATCTGATCTCGAGTATTCTTTGTCTTCACAAAGATCTGCATACCACCACACAAGCGCCTCCTGAGCCTGTGTTCCAACATTGTCAATGGTGGTGGAAACTCTAGGCTCAAAGGTGGCAATGATGCTGGTGCGGGGCAAGTTGCCATGGCAAGGCTCTTGCCGGGGCTGCGGAGGCCGCCCCGGCAAGGGTCTCGCCGGAGGAGTCCATCTCGCCCTCATGCTCTTCGTGTCTCTGGTCTTGGCGTTGCTTTGTCGGTCTTGGGCTTGGGCTTCCCATCCTTGCCCTGCTAAGTGTGGCCGCGAGTGTGGCTCTCACTGCCCGTGCACAAGTAAGGGGTGCAATGGAGAGCACCTACTTTCGTACACCGACAGGAGCCCCCGGGCCTGGGCCACACATAAGCGCCATGCATTGTTGGACCAGGCCCAGAATGGTGCATGCTACCTCTTGAGCACTGCGTTGGTTTTCCCTTGAAGAGGAAAGGGTGATGCAGCAAAGTAGCGTAAGTATTTCCCTCGGTTTTTGAGAACCAAGGTATCAATCCAGTAGGAGGCCACGCACGAGTCCCTAGCACGTACACAAACAAATAAATCCTCGCAACCAACGCGATAAGGGGTTGTCAATCCCTACACGGTCACTTATGAGAGTGAGATCTGATAGATATGATAGGATAATATTTTTGGTATTTTTATGATGAAGATGCAAAGTAAAGAAAGTAATAAAAACAGCGCCAGAAATAGCTTGTTGTCGGGAGATTAATATGTTGGAAAATAGACCCGGGGGCCATAGGTTTCACTAGTAGCTTCTCTCAAGACCATAAGTATTTACGGTGGGTGAACAAATTACTGTTGAGCAATTGACAAAATCGAGCATAGTTATGAGAATATCTAGGTATGATCATGTATATAGGCATCGCGTCCGAGACAAGTAGACCGACTCCTGCCTGCATCTACTACTATTACTCCACACATCGACCGCTATCCAGCATGCATCTAGAGTATTTAGTTCATAAGAACAGAGTAACTCTTTAAGCAAGATGACATGATGTGGAGGGATAAATTCATGCAATATGATATAAACCCCATCTTGTTATCCTCGATGGCAACAATACAATACGTGCCTTGCTGCCCCTACTGTCACTGGGAAAGGACGCCGCAAGATTGAACCCAAAGCTAAGCACTTCTCCCATTGCAAGAAAGATCAATCTAGTAGGCCAAACCAAACTGATAATTCGAAGAGACTTGCAAAGATAACCAATCATACATAAAACACTACAAGAAATATGTTAATACATGACAGTCCTGATCCGTCATGGATTAGTGAAAAACTGTCATGGGTGCCTGTCCATGACAGATTTGAAATCCGTCATGTATATCGCGTCATAATTTTATAGCATACCTTACATGACGATTCTTGTCCGTCATGGATCTGTCCCAGGCCCGCCCAGGCCCAATCCATTGTGACAGAGCAATCCGTCATGGACTAACACATGTAGGATTTTTGGTTGACCAATTAGAATGACGTGTCTACCTGCGTGGACATTATTTTTCTTCACAAAATTCATCATGGTTGAGCACATTAAACCATTTCTTTCGGCCTAATTTTTAGCACAATGCGTTACACAAAGCCTAATGCCAATTTTGGTCCAGGAGAAAATATTTGTTAAATGTACAACATTACACAGTTCAACCAGTATGCAGCCTTCTCTATGTATCTACATCATAGCACTTTATAAAATCCTCAAAAAAAAGATAACTTGCATTTTATATTGACAAAATATATCACACATCATGAGTACAATTCATTTTACATCAACAGATCATACAAACTATTGAGGCTGTTATTTAGGTTCTTGCTGTCGGCCCTCCTGATGGCAACCATCATGTTTGATTGTGATGAGCAGCACCAAGTAGCCCACTTCCCAATCTTACCTGCATATTTACAAGAATATTAGATTATTTTAGATATGAACAGATAGTAGAAATAATATAATTACAACAAATATAAAAATGAATTACATGTTGTCCAAAAATCTTAAATCTTATAGTGCCTAGAAATGAGAATAACAATGTATCTACTATAAAATAAGAGTAAACATGAGGTTTCTTATAAAATTATCAAAAGAAAAATGTGTCAAGTGACAAAGTAATACACACGTCAGAGAACTAAGTACTATATCATTGAGGTTGTCATTCAGGTTCTTGTCGAACCTCTTGAAGGCAGCTATCATTTTGTGGTCATACCTAGAATATTTCACTAACAAACATATGCATGCTGTGAAGCCTCTGATCATCGAACCGGGCAGCGTAAACTTCAAATGTTCGTATGTCAACAAGTTTACAAATGAAACTCAAATATTTATGCTACAAGTTCATCTCGAACCGCTGACAACAGTAAACAATGCGTAACATATTTAAGTGGTATAGACTGATCAAGCAACTTTAAGTAAATGCCAAAGGAGTGCCATGTAACAAATAATCTATTTACATGGTTACAGGAAATAGACTAGCAGCAATCTGTGAGCACATGTCTCTGTTACATGTGCAACTTTGGCATATACATACAGTTTGACATTTACTTTTCTTTCTTAATATACAGAACAGGTGGGCACGGGGTATAAAACTAGCTAAAATCTTAGCAGAGATACTCCAAGCAGGGCCATAGGTATAACAAGAGCTGTACATATGCTTAAGCTAGATACATCCTTGATACTTATCAAATCTGTAACTCATATAAGTATATAGCATGCTCAGAAAAATGTATCTTGTTCTTGAGCTTCCCGTGTTAAAACAGCATGGCAGATATTTCAAACTAAAATATTAGGTATTAGCTATAATGTGTTGCCTTTGCAGTTTTATATTGCTGCCAACGAAAAAGTTAGGCGATGACAGAAGAGTTCGGAATATGTATTTACCTCCTGTGTTTTGTCACCATGGATCGCCGTTGCAAGGAAACCTCTGTTGTATAGCCAATATCTCAATGAATCAGCTTCTCGTTTTGTCTCCACGAAAATCATTGTTAGTCTGTTCAGGCTAGAAAAATCAGAAAACTAGCATGAGAAAAATCTTAAAGAATAATAGCAAATAAACCCAATTGTTACAATCTAAGATGGCAGCAAATAATACCATATCGGTGAGTACGACAAGGTGCGATGAACAAAATATGTACTATTTGCTGCAACCAAATGATGGTAGTAAGTACATTTCAGGGATCTGACGCTGAACTTGTATGTAATTAGCGCAAGAGCAAGAGTAGGCTAGGAGGACTGATCAACAAAATGATGATATCAGATAGAAAGTTTGCACATATATATAACAGAGAAGCAGTGTAATAGCAGCGCTAGTTAACAATCTTACTCTTGGTCAATTGATTGAGTGAGATTTATGAATTACTTTTATTCCACAAACAAGAAAATCCAAGGAACCAACAGAAGCATCTCATGGGCATTTAATTATTAAATTATTAGTTTCTTAACTAACTAGTGGATCTCAGAAATTCTACACTGCTAGTGCTCTCATGGTGAGAGAAGAAACAGGAAATAGCAAACAGTACGGCCTAGTTCGGCAACACCTTTTTTCCAGAACCATAGTATTCCAACACCTCAGTATTTCAATAGATGGGCAACAAATACTCCAGTTTCTGAAAAACATAGATTTTCTCAGTTTCGATAAAACTGCAGAGGTGTTTGGCAAGTGGCAGTTTTTCTCACTTTTATTTGGTTTGCACAGATTGTTACATTGTTGCATGCATACTTAGCTAAACTCATGGATCAACTCGTGCTAATGGCCACCGTATGCATGCAGCCTTGCACTGGCATGTTTTCTCCTAGATGGTAGGAAGGATCTGTAGTAGTAGAGTTATCTCTTGCAATCAATCAAAGAGCAAGCTAGTTACGACATGCACTGCAAGTCCACATCTGCCGCTCGTCCATCCTTGCCAGCGCCATACGACTGCTCACAGACCTATCAAAGACATCAAAGTGATCTGGAGCGATACACCCCTGTTAGAATCACCTCTGTGTGCATGCGTTTTCAGCCGGCACTAAGTAGTCATTTGTATGAGTGCGTGCGCCCCTGTAGCCGGATAGATGGATCGACTAGCTATCGATTTTTTGTGTCACAGGTGTCGATGGACAGAGTGACAACCCAGCAAGCGTTTCTCAGTTTTTTGAAAAGAGATCGGGACCTCTTTTCTATATACTACAAAAAGACCACGGTTTTAGAGATATACCAATACTTAAAAACTACAAAAATACTTTGGCTCCCAAACGCAGCCTACTATCTCTCGTTGGTTGTAGCTTACGAGTACCAGGAAACAAAGTGGCCACATTTTCTGTGCCAGGTTCAGTCCAAGAGAAAAGGATAGCCCGTGGAGAACTACGCTTGAGCAGAGTAGCAATCACTTAGAAAGAAATGAAAAACAGAGCGAGAAGGGTCAACCTTATTGTTCTCTGTGGAATTGTGCTGGTTGGGGCGGAGGACCTGGCCATCGAGCTCGTCTAGCTCGTCGGGCTAGAGCGTGGGGTCCCGGTGGTCGCCTTCCGTTGAACTGAAGAGGCGTAGATGTCCTGCTGATCTGAATCGAAGCAATAAACTTTCATTGGGGATGGGACAAAAAATGAAGTAATGAAGGAGATAGGAGACGATGGGGGGAAGGAGGGAGGGACCTTGTGCGGGGCGTTGACGTCGCCGGAGAGGTCGAGCTCGGGCCTCCCGCAGGTCACGGTCGTCGTCCTCTCCTCATCCGGCGCTTGCTGCTCCAAATCTTCAGATGGCAAGGTAGCTGCGCCTCCTGGGAGAAGGAGGGAGGCCTGTGTCGCAGATCCATGGCCCAGGTCGTGAGCAGCAGTGGGGCGCCATAGCGGCTAGGGTTGGCCGCCTCTTACATCGGGCCGGTGCAACCGCTGTAGCCATGGATCTCGGGCGGAGAGGTGGAGGCGGAGGCGGAGGATGGGGCCGAAGAGAGGCGAGGCGTGCTGGCGGCGGATGGAGAAAGAGATTGGGGACAGGAGTGTCTTAGGGTTAGCTTTTATATGGGGGAAAATGTTTAGGGCTTTAGGCGGGCTCTAGTGGGCTTGCGGGTCTGTACTAGGCGGTTCATTATGAATTTCGAGACTGTCATCGGAAATCCGTCATGGATTAACAGGTTTGTTGTAGTGAAAGAATTCAGAAGATTCAAATATTGTTCATAGATAAACTTGATCATAAACGCACAGTTTATCGGTCTCAACAAACACACCGCAAAAGAAGATTACATCGAATAGATCTCCACAAGAGAGGGGGAGAACATTGTATTGAGATCCAAAAAGAGAGAGGAAGCTATCTAGCTAATAACTATGGACCCGAAGGTCTGAAGTAAACTACTCACACTTCATCGGAGAGGCTATGTTGTTCATGTAGAAGCCCTCCGTGATCGATGCCCCCTCCGACGGAGCTCCGGAACAGGCCCCAAGATGGGATCTCACGGGTACAGAAGGTTGCGGCGGTGGAATTATGTTTTTGGCTCTGTATCTGGTAGTTTGGGGGTATGTAGGTATATATAGGAGGAAGGAGTACGTCGGTGGAGCAACGTGGGGCCCACGAGGGTGGAGGGCGCGCCTAGGGGGTAGGCGCACCCCCTACCTCGTAGCTTTCTTGACGTAGGGTCCAAGTCCTCTGGATCATGTTCGTTCCGAAAATCACGTTCCCGAAGGTTTCATTCCATTTGGACTCCGTTTGATATTCTTTTTCTACGAAACTCTGAAATAGGCAAGAAAACAGCAATTCTGGGCTGGGCCTCCAGTTAATAGGTTAGTCCCAGAAATAATATAAAAGTGTATAATAAAGCCCAATAATGTCCAAAACAGAAGATAATATAGCATGGAGCAATCAAAAATTATAGATACGTTGGAGACGTATCAAGCATCCCCAAGCTTAATTCCTGCTTGTCCTCGAGTAGGTAAATGATAAAAACAGAATTTTAGATGTGGAATGCTACTTGGCATAATTTCAATGTAATTCTTCTTAATTGTGGTATGAATATTCAGATCCGAAAGATTCAAGATAAAAGTTCAATATTGACATAAAAATAATGATACTTCATACATACTAACTAAGCAATTATGTCCTCTCAAAATAACATGGCCAAAGAAAGTTCATCCCTACAAAATCATATAGTTTAGTCATGCTCCATTTTCGTCACACAAGAATGCTCTCATCATGCACAACCCCGATGACAAGCCAAGCAATTGTTTCATACTTTAGTAATTTCAAACTCATAAACCTTCACGCAATACATGAGCGTGAGTCATGGATATATCACTATGGGTGGAATAGAATATAATGATGGGGGGTTATGTGGAGAAGACAAAAAAGGAGAAAATCTCACATCAACGAGGCTAATCAATAGGCTATGGAGATGCCCATCGATTGATGTTAATGCAAGGAGTAGGGATTGCCATTCAACGGATGCACTAGAGCTATAAATGTATGAAAGCTCAACAAAAGAAACTAAGTGGGTGTGCATCCAACTTGCTTGCTCACGAAGACCTAGGGCACTTGAGGAGGCCCATTGTTGGAATATACAAGCCAAGTTCTATAATGAAAAATTCCCACTAGTATATGAAAATGACAAAACAAGAGACTCTCTATCATGAAGATTATGGTGCTACTTTAAAGCACAAGTGTGGAAAAAAGGATAGTAGCATTGCCCCTTTTTATTTTCTTTTTTGGGCCTTTTTTGGCCTTTCTCTTTTTTTATTGGGACAATGCTCTATTGAATGATGATCATCACACTTCTATTTATTTACAACTCAATGATTACAACTCGATACTAGAACAAGATATGACTCTATATGAATGCCTCCGGCGGTGTACCGGGATATGCAATGACTCAAGAGTGACATGTATGAAAGAATTATGAATGGTGGCTTTGCCACAAATACAATGTCAACTACATGATCATGCTAAGCAATATGACAATGATGAATGTGTCATGAAGAACGGTATGGTGGAAAGTTGCATGGCAATATATTTCGGAATGGCTATGAAAATGCCATAATAGGTAGGTATGGTGGCTGTTTTGAGGAAGATATAAGGAGGTTTATGTGTGAAAGAGCGTATCATTTCACGGGGTTTGGATGCACCTGCGAAGTTTGCACCAACTCTCAATGTGAGAAAGGGCAATGCACTGTACCGAAGAGGCTACCAATGATGGAAGGGTGAGAGTGTGTATAATCCATGGACCCAACATTAGTCATAAAGAACTCATATACATATTGCAAAAATCTACAAGTCATCAAAAACCAAAGTATTACGTGCATGCTCCTAGGGGGATAGATTGGTAGGAAAAGACCATCGCTCGTCCCCGACCGCCACTCATAAGGAGGAGAATCAAATAACACCTCATGTTTGAAATTTGTTACATAACGTTTACCATACGTGCATGCTACAGGACTTGCCAACTTCAACACAAGCACTTCTCAAATTCACAATTACTCTACTAGCACGACTTTAATATTATCACCTCCATATTTCAAAACAATTATCAAGCATCAAACTTTTTTTAGTATTCAACGCACTCAAGAGAAAGTTTTACAAATCTTGAATATCAAGCATATTATTATTATTAAGCAATTTACCATGCTATTAAAGACTCTCAAAATAATCTAAGTGAAGCATGAGAGATCAATAGTTTCTATAAAACAAATCCACTACCGTGCTCTAAAAGATATAAGTGAAGCACTAGAGCAAAACTATAAAGCTCAAAAGATATAAGTGAAGCACATAGAGTATTCTATCAAATTCCAAATTATGTATGGCTCTCTCAAAAGGTGTGTACAGCAAGGATGATTGTGGCACACTAACCAACAAAGACACAAATAACACAAGAGGCTCCAAGCAAAACACATATCATGTGGTGAATAAAAATATAGCTCCAAGTAAAATTACCGATGGAAGTAGACGAAAGAGGGGTTGCCTTCCGGGGCATCCCCAAGCTTTGACTTTTTGGTGTCCTTGGATTATCTTGGGGGTTACATGGGCATCCCCAAGCTTAGGCTCTTGCCACTCCTTGTTCCATAATCCACCAAAAGATTTCACCCAAAACTTGAAAACTTCACAACACAAAACTCAACAGAAATCTCGTGAGCTCCGTTAGCGAAAGAAAACAAAAGACCACTTCAAGGTACTGTAATGAACTCATTATTTATTTATATTGGTGTTAAACCTACTGTATTTCAACTTATCTATGGATTATAAACTATTTTACTAGCCATAGATTCATCAAAATAAGCAAACAACACACGAAAAACAGAATCTGTCAAAAACAGAAAAGTCTGTAGTAATCTGTAACTAACGCAAACTTATGGAACTCCAAAAATTCTACCAAACAAGGAAGACCTAGACAATTTGTTTATTGATCAGCAGCAATTGGAATCAGTATTTTATCACATTCGGGTGATTTTTAACAATTCAGGCACTAAGCGCAAAGTTTCTGGAAATTACAGCAAGATCAAATAAATATAATCCAAGAAGATCCTATAGGTTTAACTTGGCACAAACACTAATTAAAACATAAAACCACATGTAAACAAAAGGTAGATGGATTATTTATTCCTAAACAGAAGCAAAAGCAAAAAAACTAAAATAAAATTGGGTTTCCTCCCAACAAGCGATATCGTTTAACGCCCCTAGCTAGGCATAAAAGCGAGGATAGATCTAGGTACTTCCGTAGTAATAAGATAGATCGGTGAAACTCATTTCATATTCTCTACGTTCGGCAGCAAGTTTTCTTTGAGGCAAGCAAAAGTAATCAAAAGGGCTAAATTTAATTGGGCAAAAATCCCCAAGATCAATTTTAGGAGGTATAGGTTCCTCTTTCGGCCCTTCGTATTGCACAACCAATTCATCATTATAAGCATTCTTTTGACAGAACCTTGTGAGCCTATACTCAAGAGAGTATCCTAGCTCATTATTTCGAATAGCCAAATCATCATTAAGTTCAGAGATTCTATCAATTAAAAATATTGGTAGGCACCTTTTTTCTAAGATTTTCATTGAAAGCAACATAGTCAATAGATTGAAAACGCATTACTTCTTCTTGATCAAAGATGATAGATTCTATGGGAGGACGGCCAGCGTCCACCCTATAATGCGCAAAGATCTCTTTGGCCTCTTTTATTATAAATCTGAATTCATGAGCCAAAAAGATGGTAACGGCATGCTTAACAGAGGAATGCTCGATATTAGAAAATTCTAGGAAAATCCTTTGTATGGAAGGATGCATATGCATAAATTGCCTTTCAAGTTCAACGATAAGCCCATAGAAGGATGCATATGCATATGCTAGTTCTATGGAGAATAGAACTGCCCATAGAAGGCAAAACACCGACACAAGTAAAGAAATCTTGACTAACTCCTTTTCCAATAATATTACCACTACCAATTCGAAATCTTTTTGTATGCAAGGTAGGGGGTTCTTCAGCCGGAGCATCAGAATTTTCCATGTTATTATTATTGTCCATATCTGCAATAATTTCCCCAATTTCAGACATAACGGCAAGCAAGCGAGAAAAAGGCAAACGGAAAAGAGAGGGCGAATAAAACAGCAAGGGTGAAGTGGGGGAGAGGAAAACGAGAGGCAAATGACAACTAATGTAATGCGAGAGATAGGGATTGTGGTGGGTACTTGGTATGTTGACTTTTGCGCAGACTCCCCAGCAACGGCACCAGAAATTCTTCTTGCTACCTCTTGAGCACTGCGTTGGATTTCCCGAAGAGGAGAGGATGATGCAGCAAAGTAGCGTAAGTATTTCCCTCAGTTTTTGAGAACCAAGGTATCAATCTAGTAGGAGGCCACGCGAGAGTCCCTCGTACCTACACAAAACAATAGCTCAACGCAACCAACGCGATTAGGGGTTGTCAATCCCTTCACGATCACTTACGAGAGTGGGATCTGATAGAGAAGATAGATAATATTTTTCGTATTTTTGATATAGAGATGCAAAGTGAAAAGTAAAAGGCAAAGTAAAAAAGCAAAGCAATAATAAAGTGATGGAGATTGATATGATGAGAATAGACCCGGGGGCCATAGGTTTCACTAGTGGATTCTCTGATGATCATAAGTGTTCTACGGTGGGTGAACAAATTACTGTTGAGCAATTGACAAAATTGAGCATAGTTATGAGCATATCTAGGTATGATCATGTATATAGGCATCACGTCCGAGACAAGTAGACCGACTCCTGCTTCCATCTAGTACTATTACTCCACTCATCGACCGCTATCCAGCATGCATCTAGAGTATTAAGTTAAAAACAGAGTAACGCCTTAAGAAAGATGACATGATGTAGAGGGATAGTTTCATGCAATATGATAAAACCACATCTTGTTATCCTCGATGGCAACAATACAATACGTGCCTTGCTGCCCCTTCTGTCACTGGGAAAGGACACCGCAAGATTGAACCCAAAGCTAAGCACTTCTCCCATTGCAAGAAAAACCAATCTAGTAGGCCAAACCAAACTAATAATTCGAAGAGACTTGCAAATATAACCAATCATACATAAAAGAATTCAGAGAAGATTCAAATATTATTCATAGATAGACTTGATCATAAACCCACAATTCATCGGTCTCAACAAACACACCGCAAAAAGAAGATTACATCGAATAGATCTCCACGAGAGAGGGGGAGAACATTGTATTGAGATCCAAAAAAGAGAGAAGAAGCCATCTAGCTAATAACTATGGACACGTAGGTCTGAGGTGAACTACTCACACTTCGTCGGAGGGGCTAGGATGATGTAGAAGCCCTCCGTGATGATGGCCCTCTCCGGCGGAGCTCCGGAACAGGCCCCAAGATGGGATCTCGTGGATACAGAAAGTTGCGGCGGTGGAATTAGGTTTTTGGCTCCGTATCTGATCGTTTGGGGGTACGTAGGTATATATAGGAGGAAGAAGTACGTCGGTGGAGCTTCGAGGGGCCCACGAGGTAGGGGGGCGCGCCCTAGGGGGGGCGCCCTCCACCCTCGTGACCGCCTCGTGGCTTTCTTGACGGAGGGTCCAAGTCTCCTGGGTCTTATCTGATGAGAAAATCACGTTCCCGAAGGTTTTATTCCGTTTGATATTCTGTTTCTCCGAAACACTGAAATAGAAAAAAACAACAATTCTGGGCCGGGCCTCCGGTTAATAGGTTAGTCCCAAAAATAATATAGAAGTGGAAAATAAAGCCCAATATAGTCCAAAACAGTAGATAATATAGCATGGAGCAATCAAAAATTATAGATACGTTGGAGACGTATCACTGTAAGCCGCGTTCACCAGTGCCTCGGCGAGCGTGTTGGTCTTCTTCATCCCATGAACGAAGCACATGACTCTTCCCTGTGGCTGCGCCCAGAGTCATTAGTGTGGTGACGCCGTTCATCACGCACAACCTGGGAGGAGCGCACTGTAGGCGCCGGCGTGGGTGTCTTCGAGGTCGCCGTGCCGCCCGTGTGTGGCGCGACGCCGCCCTTGGAGGGCCCTGCGCCGCTTGCGGGGGGGCCGGCTCCTCTTTGGACTTGGTGGCGTGCGGCTCGTCGCCTTGCGCACGAACGATGCCGCTCGCCAGGCTTCGGGTGCTGGAGCGACGTGGGTGTTCACGGGCCGCGCCTCGGCTTCCATCCGCAACCACCCCATAACCCGCCCGCACTGGCACAGGCCGTTCGGCTCCAGATGAAGCGATCACTGTGATCGTCTTCTTCTTGGGAGCCATGGTGATGAAGAACCACTAGACTAACTGCTAAACCAAATTCTCACAACTGCGCCACCCCTACCTAGCACGCCATAGATGTCGGGGGAAACGACACTTATGGGATCACTGGAATCCCTTCTATGGTTGGCAGGCGCGGGGTTGTGAGAAGTGCGGGATTAGGAGTCAGCACAGGATCGTTTACCCGGCCTTGGGCTGCGAGGATGCGTAATACCCTAGTCCTGCTTCGGTGTGTATTTGAGTGTTCTTGAGCTCCTGAACTAGCTATGGTGTCTACGTAGTTCGAAAGAGATGAATCCTTCTCCAGTATGCCATGGACCTCCCTTTATAGTCGAAGGGGCTGCCACAGTGGCATACATGAGGTGAAAGGTATATAGTGGGCAAGCTTATCACCTAGCATTACGGGACAAGTCGCATTAAATGCGCTACTTAGGTGTCCCCTTGCTTTATCGGGGACGGGAACAGGGCCCATCCCGTCCGTCGCTGCTCCGCCTCGCTTTGACACGCGTCTAGGCCAGTGATGCATGCAGCGCCATGTAGGCTGGCAGGCTGCTGAGATGGAGTGGTGGTAGGGTCTTCACGAAGATCTGCATGCCACCACATAGGTGCTTGCTGAGTTTGCCTGGAAGCCGCATGTTGCCACGCAGGTGCCTGCCAAGCTGGTTGGGCTGGCAGCTGTATGGGAACGGCAGTGGAGTTTTCATGGATGCGGGCCTGGCTATGGACCCGCAGGCATCCTCGGCAAGGGTCTTGTCGGGGCCCTGGCAAGGGTCTTGCCGTGGCATCGTGGTCGTCCCCGGCAAGGATTTTGCCGGGGGTCTCGTGGATTTCCTCGGCAAGGATCTTGCCAAGGATCGTCGTCTTCTAGTCCTCATCTGATCTCGAGTATTCTTCGTCTTCACAAAGATCTGCTTACCACCACGCAAGCGCCTCCCGAGCCTTTGTTCCAACGTTGTCAATGGTGCCGGAAACTCTAGGTTCAAAGGTGGCTATGATGCTGGTGCGGGGCAAGTTGCCACGGCAAGGCTCTTGCCAGGGCTGCGGAGGCCGCCCCGGCAAGGGTCTCATCGGGGGAGTCCACCTCACCCTCTTGCTCTTCATGTCTCTGGTCTTGGCGTTACTCTATTGGTCTTGGGCTTCGGCTTCCCTTCCTTGCCCTGCTAAGTGTGGCCGCAGGTGTGGCTCTAACTGCCCGTGCACAAGGGGTGCAAAGGAGAGCCCCTACTTTCGTACACCGACAGGCTCCGTCCACCCCCAATCTTGGTGTTCTGTGCAATGCACGGGCATCTACGCACGGGAAATTATGTCGAACACAGCTAGTTGTAAGTAGGCTAGCTCTACAGCCATGATGATAGTGACTGCAGATTGCCGAACATGGCGCCTACACTCAGGTGTCATCTCCGGTGCAGGGTCTTGTCACTTCACTGTGAGGAGCAGCACATAATAATTTGACCAACGGGTAGTACAGTACCACTACATTGGTAGTACTACTACTAGTATTGTACTAGCACCACCGTCTGGATTTAGTAGTACTACCACGTCCATCTGGATTTAGTATTTGACTAGCTATATCTAGTAACGCATGTCACAAAAAATGTACTACTCCCTCTGTAAATAAATACATGGTGTATTGTTTTATTCCTTCCGGTAGATGGCTCAAATCTGAAGACTCATCAATCAGACTACTATTGTACTCACCGAGCTCTCATCTTGGTAAGCTACCAACGAAAAATTGCAATCAAAGACTACTATTGTACTCCCTCCATACTGGTGCATTAGTCATGTTACGAAAAACAAATAGTAATTCCAAAACTTTTTGGCGCGGTGCATTAACTACCCACCTCATTCCCTGTTTTTTGCCACGAAAAAAGAAATCACCCAATACAAGACGTGGGGTGCGTATGCATCCAATGACTTTAGACTACTCCCTCCATCTAGGTGTATAAGTCATCTTTGAGCAAGTGAAAAGGAGGAGTGGGCTCTCATGCAAGAGCCTATCTATATGCGGATCCCTAGGCCGATACAATAAATATGAAGAAAGAGAGAGAGAGAAGATGAGAAAAAGTAGTACTCTTATATCCAGCCTTATAGCTAACCTTATTGTATGAGTGGCTACAAGTGATGGCTCTATATGACATGGCAACATCATATAGCCAGCAGCTGGTATACTATTAACCATGCTCTTAGGTTGTGCACCGTGACCAAGATGAAGGGGAAATCGAGAGAACTTAATGTCTTTTTGCTAATTAGTAGCATTACATGCAATGAACTAACCACTACATGTCATGTTTGGTAGTCTCAAGTCATTGAAAGCATGCACGACGCACATCTCTCATTGGTTGATATGTCACGAAATAAGAAACGAGGAGGGAGTTAATGTACCATGCCTAAGTGTTTTGGGATTTTTGGTTTTTGTAAGGTTACTTACACACCTAGATGGAGGGAGTAGCACAACATTTTTTGTTACATGCATTAACATTTTATTAGTTAAATCAAAGGTCAAAACTTGGCGCAAAATGAAAGGGGACCAATAAACCAGTAAACATCAAAGTTCTCTCGTTTGGCGCCAACTAGAGGTCCGGTGAGATGACTATACTGCATCGGCGGACGCAGCTTCATTGACTTACTGCACCTACCTTTGGTGTATGACATGTGGGCCCAACTGGTGGCTGGCCCACCTGTCATACATCCAAAGGCAGGTGTAGTAGAGGGCCGATGAGTAGATGGCCAAGACACATGTGAATGCAACGCATTCTGCACTTCTCATATAAAGGCTCCCTTCCAGTCCAATCTACGAAATCCTACGCACCTACGCATCCTAACCAAGGGCAAGAGTGATCACTCCAATCGCAAGATCAGTTGACTAGAAGCTAGATCCATTGAGGTGATGAGCGCGAGCATCAGTCGGCTGTGCCCGGCACCGAGGAACGTCTCCAGGTCATGCTTTAGGCCGCCAAGGCGAGAGGCCGCTTGGACGACAACTTCATCTCCTTGTTCGACGAGGTCCTCGCCGGCTTCCTCAACAAGTTCACCATCATCAAGAAGCTCGCGGACGACCTTGACGTACGCCTCCATCCCACATGCCCAGGCTCTATGGTGCCCGCCACCCTCAATGGCCTCTATGGTGACAACCTCTTCGATGCACTGGTGGCGCTGCGAAAGCCCTCCGTCGTGCCGAAGAATGTCCACCTCGAGGTCGCGCTCGCCACGCAGTGGCTGGCGCAGCAAGACACCGTCGACATAATCACCCACGTCTACGCGCAAATCATCCACAAGGACTACTACATGAAATAGGAGGACGATAGGTCGCTGGCCTTCTTGGACCACAGGGCAACCTTGGACGGCATTGTTCAGAATCACGTTGAGCTCGCCGCCAATGCCGCTGCTCCTCACACGTCGGTTGGTGACCCAGCGCACTAGGGGTGAGGATGTCGTTGATGGATCCGTATATATGTATCTTTATCTTTCCGTCAAATCCATGTAGTAATATATGGTACTAGTAGTAATTATCTTACCTTTCGCATCAACTTCATAATTTTCGTATGTACTCCATGCATGAATCGCTCCAGAACCAAACTTCTCATTACTCTAGGGAAAATCATTATTTCTATCTATCGGTCGCGCCATGGAGTAGAACCAAATTTTACAAGTTACAAGTTCAAAAGGAAAAGCATGTTGTGTTCGCATCACACCCCCACACGGTTGGTCTGGCATGCCTCTCAAGGGGGAATGCATGCTGTGTTGCATTTTCACTTACAAGTGGGACCGCAGTTGAGCAAACCGACTATCAGCAAACCCCCACCTCGCCCATCGCACGATGGGTGAGAAAAAAGGAGGGAGAAGAGATGGGCGTAGCACGGACTCCAAGAAAATTGGTGTCATATGGGACTCGTGTGGGTGACGTGTGCCGTTCTGCTAGACGTGAATGCTAGTTATGGCCCATGCCACCCCACTATATCGAGGTGCTGGTTACGTAGAACAAATTTCCTGGAGTCCGTGCCCAGCCCTCCTCTATCTCTCTTCTTAGCCAGCAAGTAGACGCGCAGAGCCCATCGTCTGTTTTCTCACATGCGGTCCCACATGTCAGTGAAAACGCAAGAGGACCCATTGAACCTGCACATCTTTCACCTCAACATGCTAGTGATGAAAAACAAATCCAATAAAGATCTTCGGTGGCCACTTTTGGAGTTACTCAAGAGTAGTAAGATTCTACTTACAGTTTAACCCAAGATGCACATCACGTGGCTTGAACTAGCACTCCATTTTCTTGCATGAAACGGCCTGGATGCTAGATGCCCCACGTGTCAGCAAAAGGAGGAAGAACTCGACCAAATCTTCTCCACATTTAGACCGGAGGAGTAGGAAACACGGCAAGCCCTGTGCCTACATCATACTACGTACAATCCCACCTCACATAGTCACACTGTCACCATATTTCTCGGCCTCCGTGCGACAACTAACTATTGTGCTAGCATACTCCAATATTGGTTGGCTCTATGTCATGTGGCAACTTCATATAACCGGATGCTGGCTATACTACTATGGCACTAACACTCCAAGAAGTGAGTCGAAAACCATTCATAAATTGAGTTTACGACATGCATATGCAAATGTACCATTCATTACATACAACAAGTCATCAACACACAACGACAACGAGGATACAAGTTGGATTATAGATTAGTTCCAACAAAACATTCTAGAAAATACTAAAGTTTTCATCACACAACAAATAAAAAGCAATGAAATGAACTTCAGCTCAACCAATCCTCGGCGTTGGAAATGCTTGCTTTGAACCAGAAGAGCTTCTCTGGGAAGGGCCAGCTATTGTCAATCTCGAGACCAACGCAGGACTGAGCATCGAGGCTGAAGCAGCCTATATCAGGACGCATATTGTGATAGCCATGGTAGGGAACCATAGAAATGTCCAAGGTATAGATACAGTTGCTTCTCATAAATGGTAGTAACGTTGTGTCAACAGCAGCTGGATCACCTTTCACCATCATTGGATAGTTTTGTCCAAGGAAGAGCGAGTTTTCTCCAAGAGTATCAATACTAAACCGGGGAGAAGGTGTTGGCGCTAGCACAGTAGTATCCATCCCAAATACCCTGCAACGGGTGTTGGAATAGGTCCGGAGAGTGCGACCATGGGAGACAACACCTGCTTCCTTAGTAACATCAGCAGTGCCCTGTATACAGACAAGAAGAGGTGATCCATCGGAATAAGTTGCCAGGCGCCACTGAGTATATGGGTCCTCATGCTCGTGATCATCATCATCGTCATCTCCCCCTTGGTTATAAAAGTTTTCAAGTATAGGTGGTGGAATGTTCATAGGACCTTGGAAACACAAGAAGGTTAATTAGTAAAGGGAAACTAGCCAACCCGCATGCATATGGATGAAACAATTATAATTATGGTGGAAGACAAACGTACCGAAAGCACCAGGATTCCATGCAAAAACAGTGCCACGAGTGGTGGCAGCAAACACAAGACCCTCATATTGAATTGCATCACAATACACATCCGTGTATAGAAACTGAGTTTTGAGCCATATCCATCGAGTCAAAGTATGAAGGACGGTAACAAGCTTGTCGAAGAAAGCGACAACACAAGCATTCCTATAACCCCAAGAGCGGTCGGGAACTCGACAAATTGCTATCTTCTATAGACGACAGTCACCATGGTCATAGTTGAACGTACGTAGAATACCGGTGTGCTCAACCTCTGGGTATTCTGATATTTTTGGAAGTGGAACCCAGTGACGAGTGTACACATTCACAAGTTCGCACTCGCAGTTGTACCCAATATAAACAACGCAATCTCCATTTGCTCCTGCCCATGCCTTACCATCAAGTGATGGCATCTTAACATCACATGTATCATTATCAAGCGACATCAACTTGCACAAGGCGAGGCCTCCGTCGTTCGCGCGCCAGTCAGCTGGGTCACGGCAAAGAAGATAGGGGAGATCAAACCACTCCTGGACCCTTGGGTTCCTTGTAATGATGTCATTAGTTGAGTCGAGAATGGTCTTGAACGAACCTACCATGCTAGCCAAGGTGATGACGTCGCACCGATCAATGAGTTCCTTCACCACGTCATCTTTCAGATCGAGGCAAGAATAACGGGGTCATTTCCGGCCTGTTCCCTCAATGGAGAAGATGATCGAACAATGGCAGAAGGAAGGGTGAAGGCAAATGGAGGAGGGAGGAAGAGCGTGCGACAGCAGTTCCAAACCGAGAGGAAAGGCAAAGAGGCGGTGGACGGTTGCCACGGTACACAAAGAGGCGCCCCGACCTACATAGACGTTGGTTCGAAATTTGTACAAAAGGACTTGCCGTCGTCTCACTAACATGTTGGAACGGGACCACATGTCAAAAAAACATGGCGTGTAATTTCTCATGCAAAATGCGATCTGGCCTCGTTGGCCCGAGGTGCCGCATTAGTTATCGACCTTTATTTTTTCATGGCATGCCATTCAGTTTTGAAGCACGACTAACTGGTACTGTATGCAGAGTAAATATAAACTACTCTACCACTACTCCACCTCTAGTACTAGTATCAAAAAAGATATATAGGCTGGAGCTTCAACACTTTCTTGGTAAGGGATGCCCACTTGCTTCTCACACTATCACCCTCTCTCCAGATCTAAAAAAGACGGCCCCTCTCTCCCTCCTCACTGGTGGTCTTAGATCCACCGAGGAACAAAAGGACGTGTAGCATTGACGTACTCGTCGTCGGCGAGCGAGGTTACGCACTGACGACAAGGCCGTCCTCTCAGACTTAGCGCCCGCGCGGGATGGCATCCATCCCCAAGCTCGCTACCGTAGTGTGTGTGGAGAGACGACGACCACAAGCGAAGCCACTTCCCGCCGACCCTCAGGTATGCTACCTCTTTTTGAACCATACCCTTGTTCTATTGCCCCATGTGCCACGTCGCTGCATGTGGATCTTTTTCCACACCACCATCTTCCCAATTTTCTATCCTCTGCTCTGCTGGTCACGCAGATGAAAACCTTAATTTGCACTATTAAAGGAAACCCTACTTCATGCAGACTAATCCATGTCTGGGTTGAATAAGGAAAGGAAGGGAGGAAGTATTGTCCAAGAGACTAGGCATCGAACCCGCATCTAGGTTGAAAAGGGGAAAATCAGTAGCTAAGGAGCGAGTCTCGTGTCTCTTGGTTGAAAAAGAGTGAAAAAGGGTAGAAAGGCAAGACAACACAATAGAAAATGACTAGGTCGATCGGTTTGTTGTCCTCACATAGGAAAAATGTGGCTAAAGAGAACAAAAATGGGACGTAATCCAATATGCTGCCTGGATATTTGTTGCTCTGGGCACCACTCTATGCGTCCGTGGAGGTACATCATACTGGTGCGCCCACTGTTCGAATGGGCATCCCATGCTCTTATTGCCACTTTTTTGCTGTTAGTATAACACCAGCGGTAAAGTCAAGACATGCTACTGCTAAAGTGATGCCACATTTAACTAATGTCGCACTCAGTCTAATGCCACCGATAAATTTAAGAAATGCCATTTAATGTCACTGGATTATTTCAGGGTTAGCTGTTGATTGTGGATGTATTAAAGATTTTTCAGCTAAGGTATTCTAATATTGTTGCACAGCCAGTATACCAAAGATGAAACTTGTTACTACCTTCAGAATTTTGCACTGTTAATGCTTATAGATTACATACCTGACATCCTGATGTAATGTTAAGTAATTTATTTTTGTACAGTGTCACTGAATTGTCAAGGCCGTGATGGCATTTTATTGTAGTTAAACTGCAGAAAATATGCTTAAAAGAAGAGGAAAGGTCAGGAGTGGTTCACTCTTTAAGAAAAAAAATATATATGCCTTCCTGACATCGGCCGTTGTTGCCTTATTTATTCCTTCAAATAGGTGGTTAGAAACAGTCTTGCTACCTTTTCCCATTAAGAAATTGGAATGCTTATATTTGTGAGTCTATGCTTCAACTAGTGCCACTTTTATAGTAATCACACTTTCAATATCTATGCAAACAGGATGCTCGATTTTAGTGGAGCTGCACAAAAAGTCCAAATGGTTCAGCATTAGGAGCATGTTTTCTTCCAAACCTTTATATCCAATTGGTGGCACTATGAGCTGTTCATTATGAAGGTACATGGTTTGCTACTATCTTGCTACTCTTTTTGTACTGTCATTAGATAGTAATATTAGTGGTTTGCATGTGAATTTATTGGCAGGGTGGACCTACATTGGAGGTGCAGGACATGATTCAATGATTGGATGCTCAATTTCGGTTGTATCAATTTCACCTCTTCCATCACTACGAACATGGATATCCTTGGTCTGATGAGGAATAGGCTCTATATGTCTACTCTGAACCAGCAAATCAATTCAGTACGAAATTGTCCAGGGCCAAACATGACAATACCGAATTTTCTAGTGCAAAACATGACAGATGCTAGGCGGAAGAGGCGTGTTTAAACCGAAAATACAAGGTGGGTATATGTTTACTAGCTGGTTGATATTTGTGCAGACAGATGTCTTCCCGAACAAACAAAGTGACCGCAATTTTTGTGGAACTGCACAAAAGAATAGTAGTCACTGCATGCAGTGCCATTTGAAAATAGACACAGAAAGACTGGATAGTCACTTCATGGACTGCACAAAAGTAGTACTGTACTATTTATTGGCCAACACTAGGTGTCGGGGGTTGGGTGCGACATATGCCAAAGGATGGCTTATCATGGTGGGAGCGAGTAGAACGTCGCCGGTTCCCGGAAGCGGGATGAGGCATAGACACGAACGCCGGCGTACTTTACCCAGGTTCGGGGCTCTCCTAGGATATAACACCCCTAGTCCTGCTCTGCGGGGTCTCCGCATGATCACTAAGGCACTAGTGGATACAATGGTGCTCCTCGAGATGTATGCTAGAGGTAGAAGAAGGCAGGCACACTCTCTCCTTCCTCTAGGTATGAGTCTAGGTCTAACAGGCTGGGAACCCTTTGCATGGGTGCCCTGGGGTGTTTATATAGGCCTACCCCGCAGGGGTACAATAGTAATCTGGCCGGGTGTAGGACCTGGCTGTCAGTGTCTCTGGTCACCTGATTCTTCGCCGGCTGTTGGGGCCCGCCGCCTGGTCTGGTACGGAGCCGACAGGCCGCTCCCACCGCTTGCGGGTCTTGCCGGCTGCTGGTTACTGTACCCGTGATGCTAATGACGTGTACTTGGTGAGGGAAGCGTGGCTACAGTCTCGTCGACTGGTGGGAGATCACTGTAGCCACTCCCTGTCTTATCTGCTTAATGGTGCACGGACCCCGAGGGAGGAGGGGGCCGCCTTCTGGAGGCCGGCCTTCCTCGGGTCTGACTGTTCAAGCCACCGCCGTCCTCCAGGCTCTCGCTGCCCGGTAGGGCCTGCCGCCTGCAGGCCGTACCGACAGGTCGTCGTGGGAACAGGGCTCCGCCTGCCAGCAGTGACGTCAGGGGTGGAGTGGCAACAGTGCCGTGCCGGGTGGAGATCTCCTCCTATACGGTGAACTGTGGCCACGCCCGGCCCTGGATACGGGGGTGATGGGCTACACTGTAGCCTCACCCTGTCTTGTCTTCTTAATGGGGGCGCAGAATCTAAGGGCGCCGGGGGCCGCCTGCTAGGAGCCGGCCTCTCTGGAGGCCACCTACAAGGAGTCGGCCCGTCTTGGTGCCGCCTTCTGGAGCTCAGCCGCCTTCTAGCAGCCGGCTGCTTGGGCAAGCCGGCCATCAGAAGGTGGCGCTTCATCTTGATGTCCTAAGGGGCGCGACTAGCCCCGATGTCTTGAAAGTTCAAGGACTCGGGTTAGGCTACCTGTGGTCCATTACTCCGACAATAGTCCCCGAAGCTGGTGAGGAGCCACGGCTGAGGAGCCGACGAGCCTCAGTAGTTTCCTTCCATGGGTGCATTGGACGGAAGCTTCATCCGACTCCCGGCATGCCGCCTGGAGGGAGTCGGCCACATCCAGACGGATTTTTCTGAAAACTTCGAACGCAACGGCGGGAACCAGGTGTCGTGCTAGATAAGCCTCCAGGCCTGCCATCCGTCGTAGGCACGCCACGTGGCGTCAACCAGCCGGGCCAGCCTACTAGCCCACGCACGCGATGGGACGTGACAGGAGGCTGGGCCCACCACTAACGGGCCTCGGCCCGCGAGCGGATCCGCTGCGGCCTAGGCGGTCGGTTGAGCTTCCTTGCGGAGTTACAGCACGTAGTAACTCGCGCGACAAAAACGGGGACGTGGGGTCGTGGGCACAGTTAATCCCATGATCCCACGCCTCGTCTCCTCGACTTCATAGCCCACTGGCTATAAGTAGGGGGAGCGGCGGAGCACGCGCGCCCTCCTGCCCCTTTCTAGTCTTCTTCTTCTTCCTCTCGCCGCAATGCCCTCGAGCCTCACCAGAGTGCCGCTACAGCTTGCCGCCGTTAGGCTCCCTCGCCCCAAGCTTCTTGCTCGATCCTGCTCGGTCTCCATGACGCGCGAGAAGGGAGGGGACTAGGATGGCTCGGTGGTGATTGACGACCACCTTACCTTCCTCTGCGCGACACGGCGGCTTCCCGGCCCAGGCTTCGTCAAGGTGCGCGTGCCGCCGGAGAAGGAAATATCGCCGGTGCCGCAAGGAGGTGAGCGGGTCGTCTTCCGCTCGCACTTCCTCCGCGGCTTCGGGCTACCGGCGAGTGGGTTTCTCCGCTCCTTCATGGGGTTCTACCATCTTTAGCCGCATCACTTGACGCCCAACACCGTGACGTTGCTGTCCGCCTTTGTCACGGCGTGCGAGGGATACCTCGGCATCCTCCCCACTATAAAGTTGTGGGTGTCGGCGTTCTGGGAACGGGGGTCCCCAGGCTTGCCTGCCTGCGGCCTGCGGCGTGGCTCGAAGTGGGGCCCAGCACGGCCCATCTTCATCAACACAGACCCAAGACCTTCGCGAGGGGCCAAGCCTCGCGGGGCGGATGACACGGAGCTTCCTCAGGCACGGCCTCATCAGGCTGGCTCGCGAGGAGGCGGAGAGATCAAGGCGGGGTACCTCACGAGGTGCCCGTGATGCAAGCCATGACGACCAAGGGCGCCAAGTGGGCACCAGCCCGCGCTGTGTCGTCCTTTCCTCTTTGGTGCAAAGGAAGCAAGCGCAGGCGAGAGCATCAAGCAAAGGCACCCGTTTCGGTGCAACGAGACCAAGACCAGCCCAACGGCAGGGAGGAAGTCATTGTGGAGCCCAAGCCAGTGTCACCACCAGAGCCTTTGGCAGGCGAGGACCAACTTTAGTCAGGTTAAGTGTACCAGATGTTCCCCTTCAAAATGGCCAATTGTTGGCGCCCTTCCCGCTCAATATTTTGGAAGAGGCCCAGGGCCTTTGCCTATAAATAGGACTAGCCACCCCCATGGGCACGGGGGAGATAAGGCATCGAGAGATCGGCCAATCCAGAAACAAGCTAGGGTCGGATCGAGTAGCATCACACACACACACACACAGAGAGAGAGAAGGGTGACTGAACTCCTCCTGGCAGTTCATCGCCCCAGCTAAGAACAGACCCTCGCGAGGCTGTGCTTCCTTGTATTGCTCATCATCATCATCATCAGCCCAAGAGGCAATCCACCACACCACAAACTAGAGTAGCGTATTACACCACAACGGTGGCCTGAACCAGTATAAACCCTGTGTCTCTGGTGCTGTTCTTTCCATAGCTTAGATCTTAGCGAGGCAGTGGGGTGCAGGTATGTAGAAGGCGAAATCTCCGCGCGCACCCCAGTGTTCGAACCTCAAGGGTCTGCCGAAACCCGAAATCCGATATTTGGCGCGCCAGGTAGGGGTGCACCGGAGTTTTCCCTTCCGCCACCGCCACGACCTGCCTCGCGATGAGTAGCGCGTCGCCCGCTGCGGTCGCCGGCGCCATCACGGGGGCCAGGGTTCCGAACCCTGGCCCTGCAACGGGTACGGTGGCCGGACAAGTTCAAACCAACGACGCCGCCGCGCTACAGCAGCACGACTGATCCGCTGGCCTTCTTGCTGGCATACGAGGAGGCCATCCTCGAAGCTGGAGGTGATGATAGGGTCATGGCTAGCTGGTTTCCCATGGCCCTCACCGGTGCTCCGCGCGCATGGCTGCTCCACCTGTCGGCAGCCTCCGTGGCCTCTTGGGGGGAGCTCCACGGCCTCTTCCTCGCCCACCACGCTACACCAACACCCCCGGTCGTCGCGGCCCTCCTGGGCGGATCGTAGGCGCCGCCTACAAGTCACCACGTCAAGCCATTCATCCGCTGGGTTAGCGTCGCTTCCACGCGGCAGGGGGCTCTCACGGACCGGGCGGCGCCCAAGGCCGGCCTGACCTTCAGCTCGGAGGACCACCCCTCCAACTCGGCCTGCTCGGGTGCGCTTCCCATGCTGTGCACCCCCACCATCTGCCAGGTGGCCGTCACCAAAACTCTCATCGATGGTGGCGCGGGTCTCAGCGTGCTCTCGGTTGAGGCCTTCGACCTCCTCTGCATACCCCTGGAACGGCTGCAACCCAGCCGGCCCTTCTCAGGCGTTGGGGGCGGGTCATCCGGCTCCTTGGGACAGATCCGACTCCCAGTAACCTTCGGCACCTACGACAACTTCCGCATGGAGCTGGTCAACTTCGACATCGCCCCCATCGGCCTCCCATACAACGCCATCCTCGGCTACCCAGCGCTTGCCCAGTTCATGGCCACGACGCACCCGACGTACAACCTCATGAAGATGCCCGGGAGCAGCGGTGTCCTCACCGTGCACGGGGACACCGGAGACGCGCTGCGAGTGCTCAAGCTCACCTTCAAGACGGCGGCGTCGGCACAGCCAGCCGACTCGGAGACCCCCGAGCCCAAGGGGGCTGCACCCGCCAAGAAGAAACAGTTGTTCACCCAAGACAAGGCATAAACCAAGCAGATACCCGTCGATGAGGACGGGTCCACCAACGCCACTTTCACCATAGGCGCCAACCTCGAGCCCGAGCAGGAGGAGGCCCTGGTCAAGTTCCTGCGCGCGAACAAGAATGTATTCGCTTGGGAGCCCGACTAGTTGGCGGGGATCCCTAGGAGCGTGATCGAGCATCACCTCAACGTGCGCCCTGTGAAGCAGAAGGCAAGGCGGCAGTCCACAAAAAAGCAGGCCTTCATCGTCCAAGAGACCCGCAAACTAGAGGCCGCTGGGGTCATTCGCGAGGTCCGATACCCGGATTGGTTGGCCAACTCTGTCGTTGTGCCAAAGAAGGGAGGGAAGGAGTGCATGTGTGTCGACTTCACCAACCTCAACAAGGCCTGCACGCAAGATCCGTTCCCGCTCCCCCGCATCGACCAGATCATTGATTCCACCGCAGAATGCGACCTGCTATGCTTCTTGGATGCCTTCTCTGGGTATCATCAGATCAAGATGGCGGTAGAAGACGTCGAAAAGACAGACTTCCTAACCCCGTGTGGGGTGTACTGCTACACATGCATGCCATTTGGGCAGCGTAACGCAGGAGCGACCTTTCAGCGGCTGATGCACATCACCTTGGGCCCGCAGCTCGGGAAGAATGTTGAGTCTTACGTCGATGACATTGTGGTGAAGTCTCGGGAGTCTAGGACCCTGATACAAGACCTGGAGGAAACCTTTGCGAGCCTCAACGCAGTGAACCTGCGGATCAGCCCAGAGAAGTGTGTGTTCGGAGTCCCCTCGGGCAAGCTCTTGGGTTTCCTCGCGTCCCACCAAGGCATTGAGGCTAACCCGGAAAAGGTCAAAGCGGTCGAGGACATGAGCCCGCCAAAGACCCTCAGAGAAATGCAGAAGCTCACTGGGCGCGTGACTGCGCTAGGGCGCTTCATCTCCAAGTTGGGGGAATGAGCGCTGCCCTTCTTCCAGCTAATGAAGAAAAAGGGGCCCTTTGAATGGACTGAAGAGGCCGACAAGGCGTTCCAAGATCTCAAGAGATACCTGACCAGCCCTCTGGTCATGGTAGCTCCGCGCCCTAAAGAGCCCCTGGTGCTTTCCCTCGCCGCCACTCCCTACTCCGCCAGCGCAGCCCTGGTGGCGGTTAGGGAGGAGCGTCGAATCAGAACCATAGCAGTAGCCCGGGACAAGGCAAAACAGGAACAAGGAAGGCCCATAGAAACCGCCACCGCGGCTAGGGAGGATCAGCCACCGCAGAGGAGTGCACCGGAGGCGGAAGAGGCCCCTCTCCCAGATGGCCAGCCTCCGGAAGCCTCATCGCCTCAGGAGGCGCCATGGTCTCCGGAGGGCGCCACCAGCACTGACGCACCCAACCTCATTGAGCACCCAGTGTACTTCGTCAGCACGGTGTTGCGGGACGCGAGGGCACGGTACCCCATGCCTCAGAAGCTCCTCCTCGCGCTACTGGTGGCCTCGCGCAAGCTGCGGCACTATTTTCAGGGTCACCCTATCAAGGTCGTCTCGTCATACCCCTTGGAAAGAGTGCTCAGGAGCCCTAACTCAGCCGAGAGGGTCGCTGAGTGGAACATAGAACTGCAAGCGTTTCAGCTCGAATTCAGCACGACCAGAGTCATCAAGGGAGCAACATTAGAGGATTTTGTGGCAGAATGGACGGAGGCACCAGGCCTCAAGGCCGACGAGGATCGATCTCTCTCCCCAGGAAGCGAGGCGTCGGAAGGCTGGGTCATGTACTTTGATGGGGCGTTCTCTAGGCATGGCGTTGGGGCTGGGGCGGTGCTTATATCGCCCACTCAGGACAAGCTCTACTACGCTGTACATCTCTATTTCCAGCGAGGTGAAAAGGTCTGCAACAACATAGCGGAGTATGAAGGTCTAATAGCGGGCTTGAAGGCCGCAGCTGCCCTGGGGGTGAAACGCCTCACCATCAAGGGCGATTCGCAGCTCCTTGTGAATTTCTCCAACAAGGTGTACGAGCCGAAAGATGAGCACATGGAAGCTTACCTTGCGGAGGTCCGCAGGATGGAGAAGCAGTTCTGGGGGTTGGAGTTGCAGCATGTGCCCCGTGGCACCAATCAGGAGGCCGACGACATCACCAGACGAGCGTCCAGGCGGTTACCTCAGGAGCCTGGCGTCTTCAAGGAGCGGCTCTTCAAGCCCGCAGCCCTGCCGTCAGTGTCAAACACGGCTCAGCCTCGGGAGGAGCTCCCCCAGCCACCCGCCTCAGGAGCCCCGGTCTATGGCCTGGCCTCGAGAGCACGCCTGCTCCTGACGATGGAGCCTCAGGAGGGGTGCTGGATCACGGAGCTCCGGAGTTACTTAACACAAGGGACCCTGCCGGAGAAGGAGGAGGAAGCGGAGCGTGTGGCATGGCTGGCCACGGCACACTGCATCAAGGATGGAGAGCTCTATCGGAAGCGACCAAACGATGTATCCCTGCGCTGCATCTCCAGGGAGCAAGGAAAGGAACTGCTGGAAGATATACACGGCGGAGACTGTGGGCATCATTCATCATCACGGACCCTCGTCGGCAAGGCGTTCCGCAGTGGGTTTTATTGGCCCACCGCACTCAATGACGCCGCCGAACTGTTGAATGCTTGTGAGGCCTGCCAGTTCCACGCCAAGCAGATCCATCAGCCAGCAGGAGGCCTGCGGACTATACCCCTTTCCTGGCAGTTCGCAATCTGGGGGCTGGACATCC
Source organism: Triticum urartu (assembly GCF_003073215.2). NCBI lineage: Eukaryota > Viridiplantae > Streptophyta > Magnoliopsida > Poales > Poaceae > Triticum > Triticum urartu. Next base: position 110,005,040 of record NC_053025.1, read on the forward strand.
TGGGCCCGTTTCCTCGGGCGCCAGGGGGCTACCGCTACCTCTACGTCGCCGTGGACAAGTTCACCAAGTGGGCTGAAGTAGAGGCCGTCCGCACCATCCCTGCGGGTTTCGCGGTGAAGTTCATCAGGGGCATCATGAGCCGGTTCGGGGTGCCGAACCGCATCATCACAGACAACGGTTCACAGTTCACCAGTAACCTCTTCAAAACATATTGTGCTAACCTTGGAATGCAGATATGCTACGCTTCGGTGGCACACTCCCGAAGCAACGGCCAGGCCGAGCGAGCCAACGCAGAGATCCTGAGGGGCCTCAAGACCAGGACGTTCAAGAAGAAGCTGGAGGCCTGCGGCAGAGGTTGGTACGATGAGCTTCAGTCCGTGTTGTGGTCCATCCGCACAACCGCGACCAAGCCGACTGGAGAGACCTCGTTCTTCCTGGTCTACGGAGCCGAAGCGGTCCTCCCTCACGAGGTCAGACGTCGCTCCGCACGGGTCCTGGCGTTCGACGAGGCGCAGCAGGACGCCATGCAGGGGATGGACCTCGTGCTAGGGGAGGAACGTCGCCGAGAAGCCGCGCTGCGAGCGGCGAGGTACCAACAAGCACTGCGACGATATCACTGCCGCAACATCCGCCCCAGAACTCTCGAGGTAGGAGACCTCGTGCTCAGGCGGGTTCTCTCCATGGAGGGACTGCACAAGCTCTCTCCCATTTGGGAGGGCCCGTTCAAGGTTGTTCATGTTTTCAGGCCTGGCTCCGCGCGCTTGGAGACTCAGGAGGGGGTGCCGGTCCAGAACGGATGGAACATCCAGCACCTCCGGAGGTTCTACCCCTAAAAAGGCCCCGAGCCTATGAAGAAGGCGAATGCCTGTGAAGATTATCCTTTTTGGAAAAGGCCCAGAGCCTGTGAAGAAGGTGAATGCCTGTGAAGATTATCCTTTTTGGAAAAGGCCCAGAGCCTGTGAAGAAGGCGAATGCCTGTGAAGATTATCCTTTTTGGAAAAGGCCCGGAGCCTGTGAAGAAGGCGAATGCCTGTGAAGATTATCCTTTTTGGAAAAGGCCCGGAGCCTGTGAAGAAGGTGAATGCCTGTGAAGATTATCCTTTTTCTAAAAGGCCCAGAGCCTGTGAAGAAGGCAAATGCCTGTGAAGATTATCCTTTTTGGAAAAGGCCTAGAGCCTGTGAAGAGGGAAAATGCCCGTGAAGCTTGCTTCCCCCAAGGAAGGCCCAGAGCCTGTGAAGAAGGCCAACGCCTGTGAAGCTCGCCGCCCGTGAAACTCTCACGTAATAATGAGTTGGGGCTGTACACGCCCCGGAGTATCAGGAACGCCGGCCTCAGGCCCTGGGGCTCCCTCCCACGCCCAGTGGCAGCACTTAGCTCCACGCTGGTGAGAGTGCCGGACGCGGCTTTTTCATTTGCTTTCCGCAGTTGGCTTGTTCATTCTCATTCAAAGTTTTGTTGAAGCTGTTACCGTCTTTGACTTGAGGTTCTTCGCCTTTTCACTCTCCTGCCTCGATTTCTCTTATGCAAGGCCTCGCGAGGGGGGTAGCCGAGTGCCCTCGTGAGTGTTTCTGTCCTAGTCGTTCAAAGGTTCCGCGACCTGGGTCCATTACAGGAGCACCCCTCCAGTCCGTGCCCCACGGGCACCACGACACGAACACAGGGCCTGGGTCGGTCGCCCCCCCACGGCTGGGGCCGGGAACTATCCACGCGCGGGCACGTAGCCGGAAGGCACGATAACGGAAGCAAAGCGATGATTAACAACAATAACCCAAACACGCCCCCGCAGGGCTCCACGCTACTGTCTTTTTATGCAGGAAAAAGGAAAAGAAAGAGCAAATCAGGCGCAGCTCGCCTCACACGGCCTGCAGGGAAGACTCGAGCTGCCTCCGGGGCTCAAGAAGACTCCCTCTCGCGCTTCATCGAGGCGCGGCGGCGGGCAGACGCGCTACCACCCCCCAAACAGGTACGACGACGTGGAGGCTGACCGCGGCCACTGCTAGAAGAGTCGCCACCTGAAGAAGAACCAGTGAAGCTTGGGGAACCCTGAGCGCCGCCAATCACGCGAGCGCTGTCCTCTCCATCATCGCCGGGGCTGGGTCCCCGGCCACGGTCGTCGTCCTCAGGGCAGCACCCTGCGCGGCGACCATCTTCCCCAAACACCCTCACATAGAGGGTGGCATCGCCGTCAAACTTGAAGTGCAGGGTGCACCGACGGCTCAGGCCACGCGCGCGGGCAAACGTCTGCCAACCGCGGGTCAAGGCCAGACTCCCGGCTGCGGAGACCTCCAGTGAAGCCCATGAGGCCCGGCTGCAGCAGCCGTCTGCCTGAAGCCAGAGGCCGCCCGGGGCGCCGGCCGGGAGCTCGCCGAGGAGGAGGCGAGGAAGTTGAAGCCGGGCGCAAGTCGGCTCCGCCAACCACACAACGAACTCCGGTAGCACCTCTGTAGCGCGAAAGCGCGGCCTAGGGGAACGCGCGACCGAAGCGCGCCCCCCGGCCGCAGCTGTCCGCCCATCACCATGCTAAAAATCATCTCCATGGCCGCGGGGAGCTGCCATGGTGGCCACAGGATGTTTGCGAGGGCGCCCTCGGCCGCGCTTGGGCGGGGGAGAGGCAGGCTCAACCTGGCGAGCCTTCCCCTTCTCTGCGGCCGAGAACCTCCTCGACGGAGCCATGAAGAAGAAGGAGAAGCAAGGGGGGATGAACTGGAAGGGCGCGCGCCGCTCCGTACTTATAGCCGGCGAGGGCCAACCGTCGGCCTCCACGATCGCAGGTAATCATGACCCGCTTTGCATGCAGGGACTTGTCCAATCCGTGCAGTTGCCGAGGCGTCGTGGGGAAGTGGAGATGCCCACGACCAATCAACCGCCACGCGGTGCCCAAGGCCGCAGGCTGTTAGGGCCCGTGGCGCTTCGCCCTTGCCCTTTCGCCTCCCTGCACGGCCAAGTCTAGGCGCGCCTTGGGCCTGGGGGCTACTGTCGGCGTTCTGGGAACGGGGGTCCCCAGACTTGCCTGCCTGCGGCCTGCGGCGTGGCTCAAAGGGGGCCCAGCATGGCCCATCTTCATCAACACAGACCCAAGACCTTCGCGAGGGGCCAAGCCTCGCGGGGCGGACGACACGGAGCTTCCTCAGGCACGGCCTCATCAGGCTGGCTCGCGAGGAGGCGGAGAGATCAAGGCGGGGTACCTCACGAGGTTCCCGTGACGCAAGCCATGACGACCAAGGGCGCCAGGAGGGCGCCAGCCCGCGCTGTGTCCTCCTTTCCTCTTTGGTGCAAAGGGAGCAAGCGCAGGCGAGAGCATCAAGCAAAGGCACCCGTTTCGGTGCAACGAGACCAAGACCAGCCCAACGGCAGGGAGGAAGTCATTGTGGAGCCCAAGCCAGCGTCACCACCAGAGCCTTTGGCAGGCGAGGACCAACTTTAGTCAGGATAAGTGTACCAGATGTTCCCCTTCAAAATGGCCAATTGTTGGCGCCCTTCCCGCTCAATATTTTGGAAGAGGCCAAGGCCTTTTCCTATAAATAGGACTAGCCACCCCCATGGGTAGGGGGGAGATAAGGCATCGAGAGATCGGCCAATCCAGAAACAAGCTAGGGTCAGATCGAGTAGCATCACACAGAGAGAGAGAGAGAGAGAGAGAGAGAGAGAGAAGGGTGACTCAACTCCTCCTGGCAGTTCATCGCCCCAGCTAAGAACAGACCCTCGCGAGGCTGTCCTTCCTTGTATTGCTCATCATCAACAGCCCAAGAGGCAATCCACCACACCACAAACTGGAGTAGGGTATTACACCACAACGGTGGCCCGAATCAGTATAAACCCTGTGTCTCTGGTGCTATTCTTTCCATAGCTTAGATTTTAGCGAGGCGGTGGGGTGCAGGTAGGTAGAAGGTGAAATCTCCGCGCGCACCCCAGTGTTTGAACCTCAAGGGTCTGCCGGAACCCGAAATCCGACAGTGGGGGGCCTTCTTCTACACCAAACTGGGCACCTCCGCTAAGGAGAAGGCGGCCCAATGCGGTGCCTTCGTCGTGCTGCGCCGGCCATCAGCGAAGAATGCCTTCCGCGCCATCAAGCTGTCGCAGTTGGTGAAACTGTGGTAGAAATCATATTTCTATGTGGAGAACATCGACCCGGCGATCGACTTCATCAACTTGCCGCCCTACGAAGCCGGCCCCCCGGCCGAGCCTTGGGCCAACTGGGGCTATAAGCCGAAGCCCATATCGGCCGACACCACCGCCGCCATTAGCCGGCTCCGGGTGCTGACAGAGGCGGAGGGCATCGTGGCATCTAACCTGCTGGTCGCCTTTGTCGAGCGTCGGGTTCTCCCGCTCCAAGGCCGGCCTCATCTGATCTGTCGGATGAACGGGCACCGCGATCCGAGCCAGATATGCACGAGGGACATGCTGATAACCCACAAGTATAGGGGATCGCAACAGTTTTCGAGGGTAGAGTATTCAACCCAAATTTATTGATTCGACACAAGGGGAGCCAAAGAATATTCTCAAGTATTAGCAGCTAAGTTGTCAACTCAACCACACCTGGAAACTTAGTATCTGCAGCAGAGTGTTTAGTAGCAAAGTAATATGATAGTGATGGTAACGGTAACAAAAGTAAAGAAAGCAAAAGTAATATTTTTGGTATTTTGTAGTGATTGTAACAGCAACAACAGGAAAGTAAACAAGCGTAAACCAGTATATGGAAAGCTCGTAGGCATCGGATCGGTGATGGATAATTATGCCGAATGCGGTTCATCATGTAACAGTCATAACCTAGGGTGACACAGAACTAGCTCCAATTCATCAATGTAATGTAGGCATGTATTCCAAATATAGTCATACGTGCTTATGGAAAAGAACTTGCATGACATCTTTTGTCCTACCCTCCCGTGGCAGCGGGGTCCTAATGGAAACTAAGGGATATTAAGGCCTCCTTTTAATAGAGAACCGAAACAAAGCATTAGCACATAGTGAATACATGAACTCCTCAAACAATGGTCATCACCGGGAGTGGTCTCGATTATTGTCACTTCGCGGTTGCCGGATCATAACACATAGTTGGTGACTATAGACTTGCAAGATAGGATCAAGAACTCACATATATTCATGAAAACATAATAGGTTCAGATCTGAAATCATGGCACTCGGGCCCTAGTGACAAGCATTAAGCATAGCAAAGTCATGGCAACATCAATCTCAGAACATAATGGATACTAGGGATCAAAACCTAACAAAACTAACTCGATTACATGATAGATCTCATCCAACCCATCACCATCCAGCAAGCCTACAATGGAATTACTCACGCACGGTGGTGAGAATCATGAAATTGGTGATGGAGGATGGTTGATGATGAAGACGGCGACGAATCCCCCTCTCCGGATCCCCGAACGGACTCCAGATCAGCCCTCCCGAGAGGTTTTAGGGCTTGGCGGCGGCTCCGTATCGTAAAACGCGATGATTTCTTCTCTCCTATTTTTTCTCCCCGAAAGCAAATATATAGAGTTGGAGTTGGTGTCGGAAGGTCTCCAGGGGGCCCACGAGGTAGGGGGCGCGCCCTATGGGGGGCGCCCCCCACCCTCGTGGATAGGGTGTGGGCCCCCTGGTCTTCATCTTTGGCGAGGATTTTTTATTATTTTTTATAAGATATTCCGTGGAGTTTCAGGTCATTCCGAAGACTTTTGTTTTCTGCACATAAAACAACATCATGGCAATTCTGCTGAAAACAGCGTCAGTCCGGGTTAGTTCCATTCAAATCATGCAAGTTAGAGTCAAAAACAAGGGCAAAAGTGTTTGGAAAAGTAGATACGACGGAGACGTATCAACTCCCCCAAGCTTAAACCCTTGCTTGTCCTCAAGCAATTCAGTTGACAAACTGAAAGAGAAAAAGAAAGAATTTTACAAACTCTGTTTGCTCTTGTTGTGAATATGTCAAGCTAGCATTCAAGTTTTCAGCAAATACTATGACTAACCACATTTGCAATAATTCTCAGGTCTCATGATCACTCATATCAATAGCATAATCAACTAGCGATTCATAATAATAAATCTTGGATGACAACACTTTCTCAAAACAATCATAATATGATATAACAGGATGGTATCTCACTAGCCCTTTCTAAGACCACAAAACATAAATGCAGAGCACCTTTAAAGATCAAGGACTGACTAGACAATGTAATTCATGGTAAAAGAGATCCAATCATAGTCATACCCAATATAGATTAATAGTGATGAATGCAAATGACAGCTGTGCTCTCCAGCTAGTGCTTTTTAATAAGAGGGTGATGACTCAACATAAAAGTAAATAGATAGGCCCTTCGCAGAGGGAAGCAGGGATTTGTAGAGGTGTCAGGGCTCGATTTTGAAATAGAGATAAATAATATTTTGAGCGGTATACTTTCATTGTCAACATAACAACTAAGAGATGGCAATATCCTCCATGCTACACACATTATAGGCGGTTCCCAAACAGAATGGTAAAGTTTATACCCCCCCTCCACCAACAAGCATCAATCCATGGCTTGCTCGAAACAATGAGTGCCTCCAACTAACATCAGGTCCCAGGGGGAGTTTTGTTTGCAATTAATTTTGATTTAGTTTGCATAAAGCATGGGATTGGGCATCCCGGTGACTAGCCATTTTCTCGTGAGTGAGGAGCGGAGTCCACTCCTCTTGAGAATAACCCGCCTAACATGGAAGATAAGGGCAGCCTTGGTTGATACCTGAGCTATTCGAACATACAAAACAAAATGTTTATTTGAAGGTTTAGAGTTTGGCACATACAAATTTACTTGGAACGGCAGGTAGATACCGCATATAGGAAGGTATAGTGGACTCATCTGGAATAACTTTGGGGTTTAAGGGATTGGATGCACAAGCAGTATTCCCGCTTAGTACAGGTGAAGGATAGCAAAAGACCGGGAAGCGACCAACTAGAGAGCAACAACAGCCATGAACATGCATTAAAATTAATAAACATTGGATGCAAGCATGAGTAGGATATAATCCACCGTGAACATAAATATCGTGAAGGCTATGTTGATTTGTTTCAACTACATGTGTGAACATGTGCCAAGTCAAGTCACTTAAATCATTCAAAGGAGGATACCACCCCACTATACCACATCATAACCATCTTAATAGCATGTTGGCACGCAAGGTAAACCATTATAACTCATAGCTAATCAAGCATGGCACAAGAAACTATGTTTTCTAATTGTCATTGCAAACATGTTTATTCATAACAAGCTGAATCAAGAACGATGAACTCATCATATTTACAAAAAAAAGAGAGGTCGAGTTCATACTAGCTTTTCTCATTTCAATCGGTCCATCATATATCATCATAATTGCCTTTCACTTGCACGACCGAACGATGTGAATAATAATAAGAGTGCACGTGCATTGGACTAAGCTGGAATCTGCGAGCATTCAATAAAAAGGAGAAGACAAAGCAATATGGGCACTGGGTTAAATCAACAATAATGCATATAAGAGCCATTTCAACAATTTAATCATGGTCTTCTCCTATCGACCCCCAAAGAAAAGAAAAGAAATAAAACTATTTACACGGGAAAGCTCCCAACAAGCAAAAGAAGAACGGGAAATATTTTGGGTTTTCTTTTTAATTATTACTACTATAGCAGAAAAAAAACTACTACTAATTTTTTTGTTTTTTCTTAAGGTTTATCGAACACACAAGAAGAAAGCAGGAAAAAGAAAATAAACTAGCATGGATATTACAGTGAAAGGGTATGGGCACCGACATCTAGCAATGAGTGTGTGTGAACATAAATGTAATGTCGGTGAGAAATACGTACTCCCCCAAGCTTAGGCTTTTGGCCTAAGTTGGTTTATTGCCAGGGATAGCCTGGCGGATACCCGTAGGTGTAGCTGGGGTCGTACTACGACGAAGAGTAGTTGGGGTTGTACTGTGATGTAGCAGCTATCGCCTCCTGAGCTGCAGCATGGAGTCGGGCTGCCTCTGCTCCCCTCTTGTACTCATCTGCCTCCTCCCTGGTAATAGTATATCTTCGTTTTGTCTGAGAATAAAAGAAGGCAGGAGCAGGAAGAGTAATACGAACAACATGCCGTTTGTTAAAGATTAGTCGATACTAGAGAGGTGGTTCAGTCCTCTCGACAAACTGGTGAGAAACCATAGAATCAAAATCTAAATAAGTAGGAGGCAACTCCATATCTCCCTCACGAACGTCTATCTCAAGAAAATTAGCTAAGCGGGTTGCATAAATTCCTCCAAGGAAATCTCCATTATATCTATTATGATGCAACCTACGAGCTACAATGGCTCCCATATGATAAGATTGGTCTCCTAACATAGCACTCCTGAGAATGCTAAGGTCAGGGACACACATATGACATGCTTCATCCTTAGCATTTATGCATCTACCTATGAAGAGAGCAAAATAATGTATAACAGGAAAGTGAATGCTCCCTATGGTAGCTTGCGTTATATCTCTAGATTCCCCTATAGTTATACTAGCAAGAAAGTTTCTAAATTCAGATTTAGGGGGATCCCTAACACTACACCATTGTGGAAGTTTGCAAGCAAAAGTAAAATCCTCTAAGTCCATGGTATAAGATTTATCATAAAGAACAAACATGACTGAAGGAGAATTACGCGAAGATGAAAACTCAAACCTCCTCACAAATGAACTAGTGAGATCATGATACTGGGGGCATTTGTCTGCCTCAAAGTCCACAAGACCGGCGTTACACAAATATGTGTTAAATTCTTCTTTAATTCCTGCACGATCCATAAAATTTTCCGAAGGCCACTCACAAGGCCGCACTAGAGCGTCTCTTGGTGGTTCCTCGTCAGCATCACGCATAGTAAGCCTGGGTCCTTGCTTCTTAGAAGAACCACCTTGGAACATGTTCCTAAACATATTGTTTTTCTCTAAAAAAATTCCGAAATTTTTAGTAACTTCAAACAAAAGTGAACAAAGCTCAACAAAATTGGTAGCAACTACTCCTACAAGTCCCTAGAGCCTATATCAAGCATTAGAACTACTTGGAACCATATAAATTTGACATGCAAGCTCAAGAACATGGTCACCTATGCAGCACAAATTTGCAAAGAATAAAGCACTAGAACAAAAACTAATTGGACCAATGGAGGAGTCACACACCAAGAAAAAATCTCCCAAGCAGTTTTGCGAGAGGTGCTTTGAGCAAGGAGATCGAAAATCGCAGCAAAGTGAGCTAGAACTCGTGCTTGAGCTGGTTATTTGGGTTTGTGGGAGGAAGAAGAAGAGGATGGGTGCAAGAATAAGTCGAGGAGGGTCACCATGGGCCCACAAGGCAGGGGGCGCGCCTAGGGGGGTAGGGCGCGCCCTCCACCCTCGTGGCCAGGTGGCAGCTCCCCCCGCGGTGATTTTTGCACCATAAATCCTCAAATATTCTCGAAAAAATCATATTAAATTGGCATGGCATTCTGAGGACTTTTATTTTCGGGGTATTTTTATATTGCACGGATAAGTCAGCAAATAGACAGAAAAATACTATTTTTACTTTATTTCAACTAAATAACAGAAAGTATAGAGAGGGTATAGAAGGTTGTGCTTCTAGTTTCATCCGTCTCATGCTCATCAAAAGGAATCCACTAACAAGGTTGATCAGGTCTTGTTAACAAACTCATTCCGATTAACATGGAACCGGAGAAATCTCGAATAACACTATGTCACCTCAACGGGGATATGCACATCCCCAATAATAAGAATATCATATTTCTTCTTGACAGTAGGAAGAGGAAATTCAAAACCTCCAAATATAATCGATGGAATCTTTCCAATAGAGTTGATACTATGAACTTGAGGTTGATTCCTTGGAAAGTGTACCGTATGCTCATTACCATTAACATGAAACGTGACATTGCCTTTGCTGCAATCAATAACAGCCCCTGCAGTATTCAAAAAAGGTCTTCCAAGAATAATAGACATACTATCGTCCTCAGGAATATCAAGAATAACAAAGTCCGTTAAAATAGTAACGTTTGCAACCACAACAGGCACATCCTCACAAATACCGACAGGTATAGCAGTGGATTTATCAGCCATTTGCAAAGATATTTCAGTAGGTGTCAACTTATTCAAATCAAGTCTACGATATAAAGAGAGAGGCATAACACTAACACCGGCTCCAAGATCACATAAAGCAGTTTTAACATAATTTCTTTTAATGGAGCATGGTATAGTAGGTACTCCTGGATCTCCATGTTTCTTTGGTATTCCACCTTTAAAAGTATAATTAGCAAGCATGGTGGAAATTTCAGCTTCCGGCATCTTTCTTTTATTAGTAATGATATCCTTCATATACTTAGCATAAGGATTAGTTTTGAGCATATCAGTCAATCGCATATGCAAAAAGATAGGTCGAATCATTTCAGCAAAGCGCTCAAAATCCTCATCATCCTTTTTCTTGGATGGTTTGGGAGGAAAAGGAATGGGTTTCTGAACCCAAGGTTCTCTTTATTTACCTTGTTTCCTAGCAACAAAATCTCTCTTATCATAACGTTGATTCTTTGATTGTGGGTTATCAAGATCAACAGCACGTTCAGTTTCTACATCATTATCATTACTAGGTTGAGCATCATCATGAACATCATCATTACCATTTTCACTAGGTTCATGTTCATTACCAAATTGTGTTTCAGCATCAGACATAGAGATATCATTTGGATTATCAGGTGTTTCAGCAATAGATTCACTAGAAGTTTGCAAAGTCCTATCATTTTTATTTTTCTTCCTTTTAGAAGAACTAGGTACATCTATATTATTTCTCTGAGAATCTTGCTCAATTATCTTAGGGTGGCCTTCAGGATACAAAGGTTCCTGAGTGATTCTACCAGTTCTAGTAGCCACTCTAACAACATAATCATTTTTCTTACTATTCATTTCATTGACCAAATCATTCTGAGCCTTAAGTACTTGTTCTACTTGAGTGGTAACCATAGAAGCATGTTTGCTAACAAGTTTAAGTTCACCTCTAATATTAGCCATATAATCACCCAAGTGTTTAATCATATCGGTATCTTATTTCAATTGTCTACCAAAATAAGCATTAAAATTTTCTTGTTTGACAATAAAATTATCAAACTCATCAAAGCATTGTCTAGCAGTTCTAGTAGGAGGGATTTCAGCTTTATCATATCTATAGAGAGAATTTACCTTTACTACCTGTGTCGGGTTATCGGGATCAGGAGGTTCTTCAATAAATAAAGGATTAAGATCATATGTTTCTTCAACAGGCGGTAAATTAAGACCATGTATTTCTTCAATAGGAGGTAAATTCTTAACATCTTCAGCTTTAATACCTTTTTCTTTCATAGATTTCTTTGCCTCTTGCATATCTTCGGGACTGAGAAATAGAACACCTCGCTTCTTCGGAGTTGGTTCAGGAATAGGCTCGGTAATTGGAGCAGGAGCTGGCTCAGGAGGTGCCCAATTATTTTCATTTGTCAACATATTATTCAATAGAATTTCAGCTTCATCCGGTGTTCTTTCCCTGAAAAGAGAACCAGCACAACTATCCAGGTAATCTTTGGAAGCATCGGTTAGTCCATTATAAAAGATATCAAGTATTTCTTTTTTCTTAAGAGGATGATCAGGCAAAGCATTAAGTAACTTGAGAAGCCTCCCCCAAGCTTGTGGGAGACTCTCTTCTTTAATTTGCACAAAGCTGTATATTTCCTTTAAAGCAGCTTGTTTCTTATGAGCAGGGAAATATTTAGCAGAGAAGTAATAAATCATATCCTGGGGACTACGTACACAACCAGGATCAAGAGAATTAAACCATATCTTAGCATCACCCTTTAATGAGAACGAGAATATTTTAAATATATAAAAGTAGCAAGATCTCTCATCATTAGTGAACATGGTGGCTATATAATTTAATTTAGTAAGATGTGCCACAACAGTTTCAGATTCAAAACCATGAAAAGGACCAGATTCGACCAAAGTAATTATATTAGGATCAACAGAGAATTCATAATCCTTATCGGGAACACAAATAGGTGAAGTAGAAAAGCAGGATCATGCCTCATTTTATCTCTAAGTGATTCTTTGTTCCATTTAGCTATTAACCTTCTAAGCTCATCGTTATTGTTGCAAGCTCAAATAGCAGCAGAAGCCTCTTTATCAAAAATATAACCTTCAGGAATAACAGGCCTATCCTCATCATCATTTTCATCATAATTATCATATTCAATAATTTCTTTCTCTCTAGCCCTAGCATTTTGTTCATCAAGAAATTCACTAAGGGGCACATTAGTATCAAGCATAGAAGTAGTTTCATCATAAGTATCATGCATAGCAGAAGTGGCATCTTCAATAACATGCGACATATAGGAACGAATCGTAGAAGTAAGTTTAGGTGTCGCAAGCTTACTCATAACAGAAGGTGAATCAAGTGCAGAGCTAGAAGGCAGTTCCTTACCTCCCCTCGTAGTTGAGGGATACAATTTTGTTTTCTCGTATTTCAAGTTCTTCATAGTGTCCAGCAGATATAAATCCCAAGTGACTCAAAGAATAGAGATATGCTCCCCGACAACGGCGCCAGAAAAAGGTCTTGGCAACCCACAAGTATAGGGGATCGCAACAGTTTTCGAGGGTAGAGTATTCAACCCAAATTTATTGATTCGACACAAGGGGAGCCACAGAATATTCTCAAGTATTAGCAGCTGAGTTGTCAACTCAACCACACCTGGAAACTTAGTATCTCCAGCAGAGTGTTTAGTAGCAAAGTAATATGATAGTGATGGTAACGGTAACAAAAGTAAAGAAAGCAAAAGTAATATTTTTGGTATTTTGTAGTGATTGTAACAGCAACAACAGGAAAGTAAACAAGCGTAAACCAGTATATGGAGAGCTCGTAGGCATCGGATTGGTGATGGATAATTATGTCGGATGCGGTTCATCATGTAACAGTCATAACCTAGGGTGACACAGAACTAGCTCCAATTCATCAATGTAATGTAGGCATGTATTCCAAATATAGTCATACATGCTTATGGAAAAGAACTTGCATGACATCTTTTGTCCTACCCTCCCGTGGCAGCGGGGTCCTAATGGAAACTAAGGGATATTAAGGCCTCCTTTTAATAGAGAACCGGAACAAAGCATTAGCACATAGTGAATACATGAACTCCTCAAACTATGGTCATCACCGGGAGTGGTCCCGATTACTGTCACTTCGGGGTTGCCGGATCATAACACAAAGTAGGTGACCATAGACTTGCAAGATAGGATCAAGAACTCACATAGATCTGAAATGATGGTACTCGGGCCCTAGTGACAAGCATTAAGCATAGCAAAGTCATAGCAACATCAATCTCAGAACATAATGGATACTAGGGATCAAACCCTAACAAAACTAACTCGATTACATGATAGATCTCATCCAACCCATCACCGTCCAGCAAGCCTACGATGGAATTACTCACGCACGGCGGTGAGCATCATGAAATTGGTGATGGGGGATGGTTGATGATGACCACGGCGACGAATCCCCCTCTCCGGATCCCCGAACGGACTCCAGATCAGCCCTCCCGAGAGGTTTTAGGGCTTGGCGGCGGCTCCGTATCGTAAAACATGATGATTTCTTCTCTCCTATTTTTTTCTCCCCGAAAGAAAATATATAGAGTTGGAGTTGGCGTCAGAAGGTCTCCAGGGGGCCCACGAGGTAGGGGGCGCGCCCTGGGGGGGGCACCCTCGTGGACAGGGTGTGGGCCCCCTAGTCTTCATCTTTGGCGAGTATTTTTTATTATTTTTTATAAGATATTCCGTGGAGTTTCAGGTCATTCCGAAGACTTTTGTTTTCTGCACATAAAACAACATCATGGCAATTCTGCTGAAAACAGCGTCAGTCCGGGTTAGTTCCATTCAAATCATGCAAGTTAGAGTCCAAAACAAGGGCAAAAGTGTTTGGAAAAGTAGATACGACGGAGACGTATCACATCCGACTGTCGAGGTGGCCCGGATGGTGAATGAGATTGCCGGCCTCAAGCTGTCGGAAGGATCATGGCGGTTTGGCAAGTGGCCATACTCCCGCGCCGACCCGCCGCCTGCCGTAAGTTTTTCCACTCTTTCCATTTGGTACTTGTCTTGGTCTTGACCTTGCTCTTGAACAGTCGATCTTTGGGACACAGATCTACATGTCTCCAGTGACGGTTGCCGTCGTGGGGCCGGGTGGTGACTACTAGCCGGACCGGGAGGAGAGCGACGTAGACAACCCTGACTTGGGGGCGGCTGCCCTGGAGGACGACGCCATAGGCGGCGGCGACGTAGCAGGCGGCTACAAAGAACACAGCATCGAGACTTGGCCTGACGATGATGATGAGGAAGATGATCCGCGCCCTGCGCGGGGCGCCGGCAGGGCGGACACGGGCCCCTCCGCCGAGCCGACCGCGCGAGGCAGCACGCGAAAGCATAAGCAGGGCGCCGCCTTGTTCGGCAGCGCGCCGCCTTGTTCGGCAGCGCGCCGAAGAAGGCCAAGAACCTGACTGCCGCGACTAGGCGGAAGGAGGCCGCTGCGAAGGTGGCCAAATTTCAGAAACTCCCGAAGGCGCCTCCCATGGTGTCGGCGTAAGTATCTTTTTCTTGTGCTTTTATTTTTGTCGATTCTTTCTGAGCTTCCTTTCTTCGTCTTTCCTGACTTAGGGCTCCGCTTTCTCTTGAGAAGTCGGCAGTCGCCTCCGTCATTGGGTCGGCGCAGGCCTCCTCCACCTCCCGAAGATTCGATCCCGTGGCCGACCTCTTGGAGGCACGAGAACGGAGCGCGCGTGAAGCGTGCGAGGAGCAGGAGGCCGCCCGCCTGGATAAGGCAGAGGCAGAGAAGGCGGAGGCCGCCGTGCTGAAGAAGTTGGCGAAGGCTGAGGCTGATGCCGCCGCGAAGAAATGGCTTGAAGAACGCGCACGCCACCAGGAGCCGCTATTCGTCATCCCCCTAAAGTAAGCGCCGCCTCCACCAGAGTTCACGGCGCCGACTGGGGGAGCCGGCGACGAGCACCCGATCATGGAGAGGCACGACGGGGATGTTGTCATGCTGGACGTGGCCGTGCCTCCGCCACCACCATCTGGAGGGGTGCGAGATAAGTAGCCGGCCGACCCGCCGGTGCCACTAGCTGAAGATGAGATGGTGACGGGCCCGACTCCTGGGGCCCTCACACCAACGCACCGTTGCTTTGTGAAGGCGGCCTCAGCGCCACGACCACTGGAAGCCAGCGGCGGCAGCTCATCAATCCCAGACACCAAAGCAACCAGCACCGCGCCTTTTTAATGGGTGCGTGGAGGCGGGATGTGAGCCTTAAACAAGGCGATCCTAGACATCCAGGCCAGGTGAGGGAGTCCTGGACTAGGGGGTCCTCAGACAGCCGGACTATATCCTTTGGCCAGACTATTGGACTATGAAGATACAAGATTGAAGACTTCATCCCGTGTCCGGATGGGACTCTCCTTGGCATGGAAGGCAAGCTTGGCAATTCGGATATGTAGATCTCCTCCCTTGTAAGCGACTCTGTGTAACCCTAGCCCCCTCCGGTGTCTATATAAACCAAAGGTTTTAGTCCGTAGGACCAACAACAATCATAATCATAGGCTAGCTTCTAGGGTTTAGCCTCTACGATCTCGTGGTGGATCAACTCTTCTAATACTCATATCATCAAGATCAATCAAACAGGAAGTAGGGTATTACCTCCATCGAGAGGGCCCAAACCTGGGTAAACATTGTGTCCCTGCCTCCTGTTACCATCTGCCTTAGACGCACAGTTCGGGACCCCCTACCCGAGATCCGTCGGTTTTGAAACCGACATTGGTGCTTTCATTGAGAGTTCCAATGTGCCGTCATCATAAGGCTTGATGGCTCGTCTCATTTTCAAGGACAACATCACCTCTGGAGGAGTCCTGGCTGTAGGCCAAACTCTCCAACTAGACGACTTCACCATGACCGCCCGCCCGGCCGTTGCGCCGACGATGACTTCTCGGGTCATCGAAAACAGCCTCCACATCGGCTCGGAATTTGCCGAGCAGATGGATACAATGGAGCTCTCTTCTTTGAACGATCTCTTGGATCGCATGGCCGCCTTGGGAGTCGCTACGGACTATGATCGGATCGGGCTTAAACCCGACCAAAGGGAGATTAACTCTCCGCCGGTCACCCACCAGATAGCGGTGGTGGAGGAGCAACAGAGTGATTCTTCCTCTATCTTGAGGACAAACTATGTCCGGATTCCCGAGCTCTCCGAGCCGGATACCCGTCTATGGGAGGACATGGCCCAAGCTTTGAACCTAGAATCAGATAGCGGGCCAGACCTATTGGGCAACATCGCGGAGCCCGAACTTCTAAGATCAGAAACTCCTCTGCCCCTGGGTCTCAGATCGGGTCAGGGTTCGGACTTAAATCTACCCACCCACCCAGATATAAGTGATCTTTCCCACATTAGGCAAGAGCCCCAAGAGACAGTACATCACTATTGGGCCAGATTCCTCCTTGTAATGAACAAGGTGAAGGACTGTTGCGAGGAAGACACAATTTCATTCTTTTGCAAAAACCACTACAAAAAAAGACACATCCGTGACATTTTGGGCTGAACAAATTTTTTTCTGTCATACATATGACACTTCTATGACGATAATTGTGACAAAACTCGGTATCATCATAGATGTGGTGGACTCCTACTTCTATGACAAAAAATCATGACAGAAAATGGGCTTTTCATCCTGGGCGGGCTGGAGACGCAGCTGCATGACATTCTTTGGGCCGTCCATGACGGAAAAAACCATGGTAGAAGCGAGGGGGAGGAAAATTTCGGGGAGTTCCCGGTTACAGTGGGAGGTCGGGGGCCGAGCGATGCACATTTCTCTCATACACGTACGCCCGTGTGTGCGAGGCATTGGCTCTAACTAAACCCGAGCGAGGCGTTGGGCTCTAACTGAACCCGAGCGATTGCACTGCGGGCTACGCATTACTGAACCCGAGCGATCGATCGATGGCTGTTAACTGAACCCGATCGAGCGATTCCTTGGCTACTGCTGCTAACTGAAGCCAATCGATGGGATGAACAGTGAGCGTTGCGGGGGGGGGGGGTTGGATGAACAGTGAGCGGTGGCGTTGCCTCTGGATGAACAGGACCCCGTGGTGTGGTGGAGGGCTGGATAAACAATAGACGGTGGAGGGGTGCCCGTGGAGGGGTGGATGAACAGGACCCCGTGGTGTGGAGGGCAGGATGAACAGTAGACGGTGGAGGGGTGCCCGTGGAGGGGTGGTTGAACAAGACCCCGTGGTGTGGAGTGCTGGATGGACAGTAGACGGTGGAGGGGTGGTTGAACAGTAGCCGGTGGAGTAGCGTGCGGTGGAGGCTGGATGAACAGGAGCCCGTGGAGGCTGGAGGAGGTCGACGGTGGATGAACAGTAGCTCGTGGAGGCTGGAGGGGGTCGACGGTGGAGATGAACAGTATCCCGTGGAGCCCCGTTTTGCGGTATGCCACACCCCTCCCGATGAACAGAACCCCCGTTTCGACCGTAGCGCTCCATCACAAGTCCGTTTCCTCCGTTTTGCGGTACGCCACACCCCTCCTGATCAACAGGACCCCCGTTTCGACCGTAGGAGGTCCGTTTCCTCCGTTTTGCGGTACGCCACACCCCTCCCGACCAACAGGACCCCCGTTTCGACCGTAGGAGGTCCGTTTCCTCCGTTGTGCGGTATGCCAGGCCTCGTTTCCATCGCCTCTTCCGTCCAAGTCCTCCCGATGAAACGCATTCCGTTCCGACC
Source organism: Triticum urartu (assembly GCF_003073215.2). Taxonomy (NCBI): domain Eukaryota; kingdom Viridiplantae; phylum Streptophyta; class Magnoliopsida; order Poales; family Poaceae; genus Triticum; species Triticum urartu. The sequence goes on from NC_053025.1 coordinate 110,022,823, forward strand.
CATGAACACGACGACGACGCTGTTTCTCCGTTCCGACCCAGCCATGTACACGAGCCCTCGCCGTACGTATGCGCGAGTAGGCGTTCGAGACCCCGCCCGTATGTACACATACATGGCCGTATTTTCTTTCTTGCACCCTGGCCGCCTCTACTATGACACGTGCGCGCCTCTACATCCACCAGTATATATGTACGTACACGTTCGCGACCAGAATGACAATGCTACGTACGCTTCGACCAGGTGGGTCCCGACTATCAGGCACTTCCTTGCCTCCAAAGATGTAGCTGGTGGGTCCCAGCAGTCAGGGGGGCGAAATACGGTGGCCCGTCCGGTGGGTCCCCACTGTCAGGTGGAGGAATAATTATTTTGCACGTAATAAGGAGGCACTTCCTTGCTGCGGCCGTGGACCCAGCTGTCAGCCTCTCCACGTACAGTCCACGTCCGATGGAAGTTGTTCCTTGACCATGTTGACCACGCCGCGCCGAGAGCACCAGGGCGGTGGACGACGGCGAGGCCTAGGAAGGGGACGACGGGGAGCCGGGGAAGACGCGGCAGTGGAAGCTCGCGCGCACGCGGAGAGGAGTACGAGGGTTCACTGGTTCGACTGCGGTGTGAGGCTGCCGTCGCCGCAGGGCCTGGCCAGCGGTGGGAATAGTAGGGGGCGGTGAGGCCTTCGCGGCAGCACAGCCGGCCACAGGAGGCAGGAGCATGCGGCACGACCGGCGCTGCTTTGGGCGGCTGGAGCAAGAAGACCAGATGTTGAAGAAGCACTACGGCCATTGGATGGACATCGTACGTTCAATGGAGCTAGAATCGTGCATATTGACTAAGTTGACAAAGCCCTCCGTCCCCGTCAACTTAGTAGGCCCACAAGTCAGCCTCCCACCAAGGTGGGTCCTAGCTAGCAGGGGGTATTCATTTTTTTGTGCGTAATAAGGAGGCACTTCCGGTGGGTCCGAGCTGACAGCAGGGGGAACGTTTTTTTCACGAAATACGGTGGCCCTGTCGGGTGGGTCCCAGCAGTCAGGGGCAAACGTTTTTTTCGCGATATACTGGTGGGCATCCGGTGGGTCCCTGCTGTCAGGTGGAGGAATAATTATTTTCTGCGTAATAAGGAGGCACTTTGTTGCGGCTGCCGTGGACCCAACTGTCAGCCTCTCCACGTACAGTATTCTTCCGATGGAATTCGGTCGTTGACCACATTGACCACGCCGCGCCGACAGCACCACGGTGGTGTACGACGGCGAGGCCTAGGAAGGGGACGGCGCGGAGCCGGGGAAGACGCGGCAGTGGATGCCCACGCGAAGAGGAGTACGAGGGTTCATTGGTTCGGCTGCGCTGCCGTCGCCGCAGAATAATAGGGGGTGTGGGTGATTGGAGTGGAGGGATGGCCTGGCTAGCGGTGGAAGTAGTATGGGGGTGGTGAGGCCTCCGCGGCAGCACAGCCGGCCACAGGAGGCAGGAGCAGGCGGCACGACTGGCGCTGCTTTGGGCGGCTGCAGCAAGAAGACCAGAGGTTGAAGAAGCACTACGGCCGTTGGATGGACATCGTACGGTCAGTCGAGCTAGAATCGTGCATATTGACTAAGTTGACAAAGCCCTTCGTCCCCGTCAACTTAGTAGGCCCACTATACTGGGTCCCAGCTAGCAGGGGGAGTATTCATTTTTTTTGTTCATAATAAGGAGCACTTCCTTGCGTGCGAAGATATAGCTGGTAGGTCCGAGCTATCAGCGGCAGTAACGTTTTTTTCGCGAAATACGGAGGCCGTTTCGGTGGGTCCCAGATGTCAGGTGGAGGAAATCATTATTTTGCGCGTAATAAGGAGGCATTTCCTTGCGTGCGGCCGTGGACCCAGTTGTCAGCCTCTCCACATACAGTCCACTTCAGATGCATGTCGGTCGTTGACCACGCTAACCACGCCACGCCGAGAGCACCAGGGCGGTGGACGACGGCGAGGCCTAGGAAGGGAACGACATGGAGGCAGGGAAGACTCAACCGTTGTTTTTGTTTCCCATGTGGAGGGGAGTACGACTGTACGAGGGTTTACTGGTTCATCGGCCGTCGCCGGAGAATAACAGCAGGTGTGGGTGAGTAGAGGGATGGCTAGGCCAGCAATGGGAGTACGGTGGGGCGGTGAGGCCTGCGTGGCAGCAGAGCCGGCCACGGGGAGGAGGGAGCAGGCAGTCCCACCGGCGCATGTTTGAGTGGCTGGAGCAGGAAGAGCAGAGATTGAAGAAGCACGACAGCTGTTGGATGGCCATCCAACAGTCACTGCTTGTGCGTCAACCTTTTTTAAGGAAAGCCTCAAATCTGTGGAAAACAGCATACGACCCATCTGCCATTATTTCTAATAATTTACAGCCCATTTGCTAATTATTAAGGTTTTTTCTAAGCCCATATTCTTTTTGTTAGCATTACAGCCCATATTGTGGCCACGGTTAAAAAATTATATGTAATTTTGCATATTTCGGTGCGGTCCGAACTATGTTTAATCCCGAAATTTCGACTCACATTCAAACTGATTTTAAAAATAAATGTGTATCAATATAAAATCCAACAAATTCTCCATGCATAAAAATTAATGTAATTTCAAATCTCGAAATGAAAAAAAGATATTTGAAACTAATTGCCGGTTTGATGTGTTTTAAAAATGTACAGCCCATTTCTCATTACTGATGGGCCATTTTCTCGGCCAGCCGAATGAAAGCTCTCCTCGTCTTGAAAGATTTGCAGCCCAATAGGCTTGACAAAGTGACTTACTTGGCAAATCACAAAAAAACTAGGCTATGGCCATGGACCCAGCTGTGAGCCTCTCCACGTACAGTACTCTTCCGATGGAATGTCGTTAACCACATTGACCATGCCGCGCCGAGAGCACCAAGGCGGTGGACGACAGCGAGGCCTAGGAAGGGGACGACGCGGAGCCGGGGAAGACGCGACAGTGGATGCCCACGCGGAGAGGAGTACGAGGGTTCACTGGTTCGGCTGCGGTGTGAGGCCGCCGTCGCCGCAGAATAATAGGGGGCGTGGGTGAGTGGAGGGATGGCCTGGCCAGCGGTGGGAGTAGTATGGGGACGGTGAGGCCTTCGCGGCAGCATAGTCGGCCACGGGAGGCAGGAGCATGCGGCACGACCGGCGCTGCTTTGGGCAGCTGGGGCAAGAAGACCAGAGGTTGAAGAAGCACTACGGCTGTTGGATGGACATCGTTGACCACGCCGCGCCGAGAGCACCAGGGCGGTGGACGATGGCGAGGCCTACGAAGGGAACGCCACGAAGCCGGGGATGACACGACAGTGGCTGCCCACGCGGTGGAGAGTACGAGGGTTGACTGGTTCGGCTGCCGTCGCCGAAAAATAACAGGAGGTGTGGGTATGATGGGGCGTGAGGCCTTCCCGGCAGCACTGCCGGCCACGGGGGGCGGGAGTAGGCAGTTCCGACGGCGCTGGTTTGGGCGGCTGGGGCAGGAGGATCAGGGACTGAAGAAGCACGATTGCCGTTAGATTGACATCTAACGGTGTGACGCTGGTAGAGTCGATTGTTGACTAAGTTTCTTTTTTGAGAAACCTTGTGTACGCATGAACTTAGTAGGCCCACAAGTCAGCCTCCAAATCTGTGGCAGACAACATAAAGCCCATTTGCTATTTTTTATAATTTGTAGCCCATTTGCTAATTCTTAAGTAATTTATTACAGCCCATTTTCTTCCTAGGACCACGGTAAAAAAGTCCAACCTTATTTTGCATATTTCAGTGGAGTCGGAACTGTTGTAATCCCGAAATGATAAACATTTTTTTAAGAACTTACTGATTTGCCAAAAAATCGTTTTGTTTTTGTAAGCAAATAAGACGTGGGACAAATTTAGTTGGTTTAAGGGAAAACCAGTGGTAAAAAAATCAGCGTTGGGTGGGAAAAAACAACAAAAATAAGGATGTAAATATGAAAAAGGGAATTTCATGTGTTTTCAATATAATGATGCGTGTATATGAACTAGTAAAACTATAGGTAGAGCTTAGAAAATGGATGTCGGACATGCGTTTCAAGAGGAAAATAGAACTGGGCTGTGTGTTTGATTCAGTAAAAAAACTGCCTGCGGATGTTGTAAGACAAAATAGAACTAACACTGGCGGGCCAGAGGCCAGTAGATACCTACTGGATCTTTGTGCCCTGTTGTCGTCATGGACTGGGCCTGTTAAAAACAAAACAACCCTGGGCAATCTACAGCCCAGTTGAAACTTGCTCGACCCAAAAAAACAATATACGTGCTCAATAAACGAGAGAATTCTGCAAGTACAGACTGATAACTGGGATGCAGCACGGATATTTTTTTATCGTGATAATAAGTGCATGCACTTGTTTCCAAAAAATTGGAGAACTGGGAATTCGAACGACGGGTGCTTATGCTACCCATCAAATAAAAATCAGGTGCGTGAAAATTCGTTTCGAAAAAAATGATTCAGCTTTATATCCACGTCGACCCTCGGCATGATGGTTGGAAGCAAATGCAAGTTCATACCAAAAGATCGTTAACAATAATACCTACTCGCGGATGACAAGGTAGTACAACTACCAATACCAAACTAACTTATAATCTTTTTACTCCTGGCCCTAGTGTTCGTCTGGTAGAAAATCTTGAAGAGGACCAGCACCTGCTCCTTCTCTTGCTCCAGGTCCCCAAGGTGGTACTGGTGCATCACCCAGTTGGTCCTCTGCTAGTTGAAGTTCTTGTTGGTGTGCAGCACCAGAACCTTTTTTGCTGCCCGTCTGCCGGCCGTTGACCATCACCGGCAAGGTATTGCCAGTCTTGTGCCATATCGCGTGCATGCCGCACTCTGACTGTATCTTGCGACGCGTCCGCGCGCCCCTTTTGAATGCCCTGGAATTGCGCTGGAAGAAATGCTTCCGGCCACTCAGTGTGATACCTGCAGTATTGTGGAATACAGGTTTTAGTGTACCTAGTTGGCATTTTCATAACATCTTTGGCATGTTGCAGTCACTTGTTTCACTTTTTATTAACTGTCAAATTGTAATTGCTTCACCAGGTCTGCGTCTAAAAAGAAAAATAGAGCTATAAACAAAGGAATATGTTTGTGCAAGTAGACGGCCGATCGGTGTCTTACCTGGAAGTTTCTCAGGTTGGGTGTAACATATGCCATGCTCAGTGTCGATGGTTGGTATGAACAAATCGATGAGAGACTGAAATCTCGCGCTGTCAGCACTCACTTTGGCCTCAAGGTGCTCGATCACCTCCAGATACGTGGGAACGAACTTGACGCCAGCCGGAAGCACGGGCCAATCTTTCTTCGACATGCATCAGTAATTCCAGTTATATGGTACTCAATGTATGATCAATCGACTGTTTTAAGGGAATGATGAAAGATTTCGACAGATAAGTGCTACTCCAAATCTGAAGTCCAGAATACCCGAACACGCCGCCGGGATTCTTGTGTCACCTCACGCGCAGTGTGTTGTCACGTCAATTCAATGTGTGGACATGATGAATAATTTGACCGACGTATACTAGTACTTCTACTATACTACTTACTAGTCATATTTAGTGTCACAATTTATACATAAGTTTCACTAACTGATATATATATGGCTTCTGCACAGCATCTCCATCATCATTATCAGTACATCCTACGTAGGTGAGTTAGGATGCACTTGATCCCAGGAAGGTATCTATCCTTCAAACAAGAGGAGTGCTTCAAACTAACAACAGTACATAATATCCAACAAAAGAGGGTCGTGCTACAGCAGCAGAATACATGGCTCAGTCTAGATATCAGCACGAATCAAGTTCTGCATATTTGCTGTTGGCTTGAACCACATCGCCGCATGTCGGGTTTGCAAAAGCCATCCATCGCATGGAAGCTTGATGCCTTTCACACACTGAAGATTATCTGGCAACAAGCTGTGTCGACGAATCTCTGGATATGGTGATTAATGAAACCCATGGTATGATGTGTAAACACAGCCCCCCTCGCGAATGGAAGTTGCATAGCACAGTAATCATCGCCGGTGATATGATCGATGATTGGTTGGATGATCAGATAATTGAGCCCGAGGAACAAGGAGTGGTTGCCGAGGCTGTAAACCCGCCTCTAGTTGAATACGCCTGGCCCAACGGAGATGGGATCTTTCTCGAACACGAAGCAGCCATAGCCATCAATTTCACGAACGCCCCACGCATTGTACTGCATGTGGTTTGATGTAATGGTTTGGTCAATTTGGTACATGTGAATGAGCATCAAATGACCGCCGTCAGCTGAACGAGCGATAAACCACCACCCATCGGCTGGTATGATTCCAGGTCCTGGAATCATGAAGGCCAGCGCATTTGCGTCTGCTGCAAGAATTCAAGTTGGAGACCAAAAGGACAAAAATAAACAATCATGTTCAGAGTATGTGTGGAATTAAGATTATTATAACAGTGACACATAGACAGAGAATTGCAATGCCGTGGTCATAATCATACCCCAAGTTAAAAAAATAAGCCAATGGCTTTCATATTCTGGCAATATGTCATGGTTCAAACATCATGTAACAATGAGAGGAAAACAGCTATGACAACGCCTACTCATATTCTACCATAGCACTTACTACTACTGTTCTCATATCAACTCTAAGCAATAACATGCGTTGTTATAAAAATCTTGTAAACGAGAGTAACATATAGCAATCATGATGTTATGCTCATAATATGTATTCTAACAATCATTAGATGCCAATTGTTCTCATATCAACTCTAACAATAACATGTGTGGTCATAAAAATCTAGGAAATGAGAGGAACATATAGCAATGATGTGGTTATAGACATGCTATGCATTCTAAATTTGTAACAAATGAACAGGCAGTCGTATTCATAAGGAAAAGATGAGATGAGATAGAACAATTACACGACGATAGATTCCACCAGTATAGGTAGCCAATCTGTGCGTCGATCGTGTAAATGATGCCATCGTGCACTATAGCATCAGACAGAAATGTTTCCTCAACAGGATTGATGATGAGCCATAACCATGTATGGTGACCAGATTCCAGATAGACTAATCCCTTGTTGAACAAGGCAATGAGCTTGTAATCCATGTAGTCTTCTGATGGTGTGGGCACTTCACAGATCACAACTTTCTGCAAACAGAGGTTGAGCCAAAAGCTTGACGCGTCTCGTGCGTAGTAGGCAGGAGTGTCCGGCGAGCCGCGAGGCTCGATGGCGGCGATACCCAAAGATGGAAGGGTGATCTCTCGCTGGGTGTAGATATCCACGAGACGCCATGGACTACCAGATTGGTGGATGAGGATGACCTAGTGGGCCTTCATGCCTGCCCAGTAGTGGCTACGCATGAAGGGCAGGTGGACGGGTAGTGGTAGCATGTCGAGGGGCACCACGGCAACCTCTGTAGGACCGTCAAGTCGGTGTCTGGGCCACCTGCGAGGATCGGGCATCAGCAAGAAGGGTGTCTTGAAAAGAGCCGACCGGTTGTAGACGAGTAGACGGTACAAAGACACCGAGCATGCGGCTAGACAGACGGTGCTGAGTAGGTCCACACGACTACAGATCTGCTCTAAGAGAACATCGGGGAGGGAATTCCAATCGCGGCTTTGCGTGTCAGTCGGTTCTGCCATTGGGGTTTTTGGTGCCTGCGAGCCAGCGGGGAAGTGGATTCGGGCGGGCGAGCGAAGAAGCTTCTCCTTGTGTGGCCAAGCATTGAGCGGGGGGATATGGTAGGCGTGAGCTACCAAGGAAGATGGTGCGGGCGGGCGAGCAGTGAGCGGGGGTAAATGGTGTGCGGCCGACGATGGGGAAGAGAGGAGGAATATGAAGAGAGGAGGAAGAAGAGTGGAAGACGGGGAAGAAAGTGCATTCAATCTCAACTCTACTAGTACTACTACCAGGATATACCGTCCTTTGGAGTGTAAATATTTACACCGATGACATGTGGGTCTACCACAACAGGGCCCATATGTCAGTTAATAGAGGACAGAGGTGCGTAGGCGTATTTGCGGAAGCGTGCTCTACTGGCAAACATGATGGCAGTACTGGGTAAGGCTGATTCTTCCCTAAAAAAAGGCTGATTTAGTAACACCAACATGCTGGTTCAGCTTATTAATTACGTGTCCCATCTGCTGCAGCGTGTATTGTCACTTCAATGCAAAGACTAGTTGAATAGTTCTCTCTGACCGAGATGGGGAATAAATGGATCGCGAGGACTTCCTTTCTACAATATCCCTATGCCTCTACGCTCACTTCACTCATTTTGCTCCGTACCTAGTCACTTGATGAAATATGTAGAAAGACAAATACTCCGTATTTGAGAACAGAGGGAGGCTTTTACTCCGTACTACTCCCTCCGTTCCAAAATAGATGACTCAACTTTGTACTATATTTGGGAACAGAGGGAGTATCACCATATGGAGGGAACAGAGGAAGCTTGAAATATGAACATGTCAATGGGAGGGAGTAAGCCCCATGCATGCATGCAACATGCAACACTCACACGTACACATGGATGCACGCAACACTCACGCACCCATGCGGCACACAGCACATGACGCAACACACACGCTCACGCTCAAGTGCTCAACCGACTCCCTACGTCCGTGAAAGACTGTACATTTAGAGATTTACACATTGACCAGGGCATAATTAACACCCAAAAGTAACAGACTTATGTGTGCATGCGACCATTGAGATAAGAAGATTAAATGAAGGTCGTTGCATGCTATAATTAAGGATAGACATGTAGCCTATACCTACATCACAAGTTGGTGCATTAGTCAATCAATATCGATTTAGTAGACTAAAGGCTAAATGCATTGGAAGTGTAGATGTACATCATGTAGTACACTCTTTGTTGGAAGACCGAGGGAGGACACGTGCATGCACTCATATACACAGCCAAGGCGGTTCGCGCGCAAGGGTTCGACTCGTGTCGCGCCTGCGTAAAGTTTTGTTTAACTGATTTCTTTGCTCTGCCAACTGGCAGGTGGGACCCAGAAACCAGGTGACAATTTAACCAGTCAACAAAGTGCCACATCTAGGGTGCAATACGGTGCTCTACGATGAGCTAGTGATCGCATAAGGGCATGTACAATGGTTCTATCTTAGGACTGCCACGTAGGATAAATGATGAGGTGGAGGAGAGAGAAATGATAAGAAAAGGCTTGTCTTCTCTTATTTAAGAGAAGACAAGAGATAATCTCTTAGCACAATCTGTATCACCACATTTTTAGGAATAGCTAGTTATTGGAGATAAGGCTAAGAGATGACCCATTATAGACATGTTTTTTGTCATCTCTAAACTACATGCAAGACTTAAGATAAGACTATCTTATCAACCATTGTACATGCCCTAATCGCCGCAAAACTATATATAGTGACTGTAAAGAGCGTACTGTTACATACGTTGACCGCCAGTGTATATTTCTCGTTTCAAATTAAGCCATATTAATCGGAAAGGACGCAGTATGGACTACTACTAGTACTGCTTTGATGTGTCCCGTCAACTCGCCGAACGAGGAGAAGCTTGCTTACTACGCCTCTCCCTCGCCCACGCGCGCGGTGGTTCGCAGGACGAGGAGAGGGTTTTGACTACGGCGCCCTCTCCCTCTCCCTCGCCCTCGCCCTCGCGGTGGACGTGCAACAGTTCAATCGGTGTCAGATTGCCAAAAGCATATTGTATTGTAGTATCATCATTGTTGGACCTTCCGAAGAGGCGAAGAGCCAAGTGCAAGGTTCACACGAGTACGAACTGTTGAACCTCCCGAAGAGGCAAAGAGCCAAGCACAAGGTTTTATAGGAGTTGTCATCCTAGTAGGAGTGTACTAGTACAACTATAGCAAACGATGCTACTGTATGATGCCGCCACGTCACGTATATCCAAAGCCGTGCCACCTTTTTTTCTCAAAGAGCGTATTGGAGCCCGTGCAACAACCACACAAGTTGCACGTAGACATAACACATTTACTAGTAATAAATTCTAAAGGACAAATGAAAGTATGCCACACAAGTTCATCTCCAACTCATGTGATAAATTTGTGCACGACTAGTCTACATATATTCACAGCGCTACCGTTCACAATTACCGTACTCCACTTACACGTTATAGATGGGCTACATGTCCTCCTCCAGGTTCCAGTCCCAGGTGTTCTTCATGGATGGCACGATCCATAGCGGTGGGCAACGGGAATCATTGTCGCAGCTTTCTAGTCCGGTTCCACACGATGGAGACTCATCCAAGCTGAAGTAGCATAAATCAGGGATAGCGTGTCCCAGCATGTCGTTCATTTGGCAGTGCGCACTGAAGACACAACCATGCTTCATGAACGGCAGGCCTTCCGTGTCGTGCACGGAAGGTGGCATCCGCTTCACAATGGGGTAGTTGTCCTCGATGAAAAGCGAGTACTCTCCAAGAGTGTTCCTCGGCACCCACGTAGCATCACGGGGGTCGAACTCGGCGTCGTTCATCTGGTACACGCGGCATCCCAGATCTGGACACATGGTGACGTACATAGTCAAGGTCCATGCATAGTAATGTTGTGCTCAAATGTGGCGGTCAGTAATATTGTGCAGCAAATAGTACTACTCCGGTATAGAGGAAGTAAAATAACCGGCTTATTATATATAGCCACTCTTGGCTACATGGATGAGGTAGTAAGACATGGAAAAACAAAAATGGTGGCAGCTAGTGGGTTCAAGTCTTCAAGGGTCTAGCTAGCTATACGCGTCCTCCAAGGTAAAAAGTACTCCTACTAGTACTACAAAGTATACTACTAGTACAACAATGAAAGAGAAGGCAAGAGGGTTAAAAAATGGAATACCTGGGTAGATGGTGACGGTCCGATCGTGGTAGATTATGTGACCATGTTGCACATCAGTGGTACCATGGGTAATGACTGCTAAGATAGTTGATCCTAATATGCCAAAGTCAGCTACAAGGTTCCAGGTTAGACGAATCGCGGATGCAAATGCACATCCAGGATCGGCGATCTTATTTTGATCGGGGGATGACTGGTCCCTGCAAAATAATGGAGTACCGTTAGGGATGCAAATGATGGTTTGTGCATTCCGTTTGTAATCTCCCGTACTGTAGGATGTCAACCAGATGAAACAAGTCCCCTAGCTCGTCACCGCGAAGATGCGGCCTAGATGGCGCACGGCTTCTTCGAACGTGTAGGGGTACAAATCTGCCGCCGCCAACATGCGCCAGCCTCTGCCGTTACTGCCTCCTGCATTGATGGCAATCCTTGTGTCGAACACCGCGATGAGATAGTAATCATCGTAGCTGCGTCGCTTTGTTGGCGGGTCCGCAATTTCTATCTTCTTCAATCTCATGTAGGCATCATCATACGTATTCTTGCCTAGTCAGTCCGGAAGGCCGATCCCAGTGGTGGAGAAGGGGTCTACCAGAACGGCCGCACTGCTGTGGATGTTGTGTAAAATCATGGTGGTATCCGGCCGGAGGTATGCAAGCCAATCTTCGTTGGCACCGACCCAGACCTATATATAAGACGGTGGGATGCGGAGAAATTACGGGATGGAAATGGAATAACTAAGTACTACATGATCAAACTCCATTACTGACCTGCTCATCGGACAAAATCCGACTACCTCTCAACGTCATCAACTCTAGCGGAGTCAACGTGCAACCATGGCCAGGGAGCGGTGGACTGTTCGAAGAATTGTCCCATAGAAGAACTTTCTCCTCGAGGACGCATGGAAGACCAACAAGCATGGCCTTTTCCCAAGCCTGTTTAAGCAGCATCTTGAAAAAGTTGGTGCAGGAACCACCGAGTCTTGCGGCGGTGAGGACGTCAGAGCGGCGTGCGATTTCTCCCAGAGAATCATCGTTCAAGGTCTCCCAGCCCCGACGAGGAGGAGAACCGCCTGGCGAATCCATGGGAGCAGCGATGAACTACCTTCTCTTCGGGGGGAGGGGAACTGGCGAGGAGGAGATAAGAGCGTAGTAACCGCAGGGCCTCGTCCCTTCCAACTGTAGATCGTTCCTCGGCGAAGGGGTGAGGCTATTATTTACTACTCTAAATAATAGCACTAGTAAATAATAGCACTAGTAAGAAATTTTTGGCACTAGGTAGTAGTTTTTGGTACCATGGAGTTCTAGTACTAGCATTATGGAACGTTATGGGATTGCATTATACTGTAAATAATAGCACTAGTAAGAAATTTTTGGCACTAGGTAGTAGTTTTTGGCGTGGATTAAGAAATTTTGGGTATGTTTTTGCCATTTTTTCTACACGCCAACTAGTGTCAAAAAACGTTGTACATTATGTGACGGAGGAGTACGTACTCGTACTATAGCAGTACTAGTACTACTTCTCTCAACTACTCCTCAAAAAAGCACCCAATTAATGCTCTTTGTTTTCTCAAAAAAGTTTGTTTACCAATGCATTAATTGCAATGCATGCATGCATGCATAAATTAACATTCATTGGTCAATTTTCTCTTAATACTTGCATGCAATGATTCAATGCACCTTGGAATCTGAACATGTGATGGGAAACAACCAAATTGAGCCTTATAAAATGGAAAAACTAAAATTTTGAGATGAGCCCTATAAACCGGAAAGGAGGGAGTACTGTACTTCTAGTCTAGTCTTGTATAGTGCAACAGTTTTGAACTCCTGAATCTCAGGGCCAAGGAGCTACAGTTGGAAGTGGAGGGTACTACTGTTCTCTAGAACCATCGCTGTACTATCAATGCAGGGGAAGTACACCTGCGTAGTGGCCTAGTGGGTACTCTCGGTGCTCTATTCAGCCGCTCCTCTCACGTAGCTGGCCTACTCAGCCGCTCCTCTCACGCACACACTAGCAGCCTATTTATCAGCGACGGTTACTGCGGGGGCAGAACATTTGAGTTATTTGATACAGCGAGACTAGGCTTTTCGCTTCCATTTGTGGAGGTGTAATGGATCTTGTCGAACTTTTTTAGTAGTTCCTTCTTTATGAATGAGATGAAGCAAAGCTTTTGCCTCCATTTAAAAAAACACGTCAAGAGGAATTTCTTTTATAGTAGAGCCGATAATGGAGTGAAGTCCATGCATGCAACGCCACAAGCTACAGAGTAGTAGTAGAGCACTTTACGTACAGAGCCATATTGCATAGTTCCCAATGCCCCGCCAGGCTTTTCCGACTCCTCGGGCTTAATTGCGAGGCGCTAGTTTAAATATGCTACTAGCTGGAAGCTGCAAGCGAGGTGCGGCTAGGGCGAGCACGCGAGCCACGGGATGCTGGGAAGGAAAACCCGTTCACATGGCTAGGTTGTCCAGTGCACCCAGATTGTGGGGCCGCACATTCGTTTGACTTCAAAACTCAAACTACCCGTGTAAAATATTGGCTCGCAGCGAATTGTAGTAGTATACTAGTTTTTTTAAAAAGGCCACCGTGCGTTTGGCCAAGATCGAACCCACAAAACGAGGTATACACTCTCGTGACCACTAGTAGTACTCGTTGGAGTACAACGGAACCTAGAATCGCCTTTTGTAGCTAGTAGTACGTACATTGTTCCTTACAAGAAACCCCTAAGAGCATGGTTAATAGTATAGCCAGCTGCTGGCTATAAGCCAGTGCCATGTCATCTACAGCCCATCTTATAGCCAACATGTAGTAGTAGTTTATTTCTTATAGCCCGCTGACGCAGCTCTATTGTACTTGCTCTAATAATGCAAGAAACCACTAAAATGCCAAGAAACTACTACCACTTGCATACGTGGCAGACTTAAGATAAGACTACCTTATCAAACATTGTGCATGCTCTTACCAACAAAAATCCTCGGGTGACCTCCTACCTCCTGCCCGTCCACCTAGTCATCCTCGGCCATGGGACGCAGCTACCGCCACTGGCAGAAGGCGAGGTCAAAACCGCTGGCGGTGCGGAGCCCATGTTGCGGCAGCCCGGATGCCAGCTCCATTCGGCGCTCGCGGCCGCGAGCTAGCCAAGATAGCTCCGTCCAGCTGCTTGTCTGCAAGGTTTGCTAGCTAGATTGGCACGGCAGCGCAGCGGCTTGTTTGCGCGCGCCGCGCTAAGGCCAGCCATCTGGCTCGAACGAAGGCCAGCGTGGCGGCTTGCTCGTTCGTGAGTCACGTTCGGGCCAGCCTGCCAACCCGTGCGGAGGTCAGCGCGGCGTCCGGCCCATCCGACAGAGCGGCGGCCAACTCGTTCATCACCGGCGCCACCGACGAACACGCATCAGTACTGTTTGAAGTAATGTTTAGGAAAAATAATGATTTGAGGGGGAATAACAGGATAGAAGGTCAGATGTGGGTCCCTCGTGTCAACGGTCAAACAAAATATGTTAGTTTAAGCTGCCTCGTCAGCACGGACATGTGGGCCAACCCTGTCATAAAAGGGTTAAAACGAACCTAATCGGTAGGAGTACTAGGTAGTTTTTGCCGTGGATTAAGAAATTTTGGGTATGTTTTTGCTATTTTTTGTACAATAGATTCCTCCTAGGGCTGGTTGAAAGTGGTACTTTTTTGTTAAATACTCTACATATTGTAAGTAGGAGTGAAAGTTAAGCTTTGGAAGCCAATAAGCAAGGCTAGTTACATAGTGCATATGTGTACATGGTTGAAAGTAAATATCAACCATGAGTGACTAATATCTTGATGGATAACTCGAAACTATGGAATACTAGGAAAAGAAATGCATGGTTGGAAATACTAGCAATGTTCATGTCCGTTGCAACGAATCATAATTAGAATAATACTTATTCACAAACTTGGTACAAAACACTCTAATTTGGATATACATATGTCACTAGAGATATATTATGTTTCAATTAGAATATATTCCTTGGGCTATTTTGGTGAGGTCAGGGAGGGATGTGGTTGGTTTTAAGATACTAATTATGGGTTTTTCTGCAAATTGGTAGACAAGTGGGATGTTGGTGAGAAAAGGCAACAACTTACCTCACAATCGTTAGATGTAGATCTAATGGTCAGAAACGACGGATGGCAGACACACCAGCATCACCAACTTAGTCTTGTGTAGGAGTACTAGCAAGATCCGTGCATTGCATGGAACATCAAGATGCATTTTTTTATAAAACACTTGTTGTGATTGACCCTTGCGGGAGTAATCCCATGTATAAAAACTAATGATATCTTGAGAAATATGAGATAAGGTGAAGAGGAGTGGGGTGTGGTGGTGGTTGGTGGTCGGACTGAGCGGAGGCATGGGGATTGACGACGCCGGCAGTGGCCACCACGCCAGTTTGTTCCAGCGGCTTCCTTTATTAATTGCTCAACAATGAGGTTTGTTGGAGATAAGGATGAACGAGGGAAGGACTTGTCTGCAAATGTGGATATGGGTGCGGGTATCTTTTAGTTTAATTTCCACCCGTCAGATATAGATCGGACGGTCTATATTGCAAGATGGCACACGTACCATCATCACCAACTCGGTTTTTTATAAGACAAGAAATATAAGTATGGAGATACAAACGTATTATCGATACTTGCTTCCGTAAACTAGCATCTACATTCTATTCAACACCTCGGCATGTGGGGCCTTAGCACAATGACTTCTCGACTGTGTAAAACGAAGATTTTCCCGTCGCTGACAAGGATGGGGTGACGGCGGCACGCTTTTTGGTTTGCTCTAGTCCTAGTAGTCATACTAGCTGGTCTAAGCACGTGTATATTTATTCTTTTTCACGTCTCGTGTTCGCCGTACTGCCATGACTGTTCATGAATAGACGGTAAGTTATTCATGGGGAAACCCTTGTTGAGCGTGTTTGCGAGAGAGAGAGAGAGAGAGTGTGTGCGTGTGTGATATGTTAGAGACTGAGGCAATGATAACAGATTCTTTGTGTCTATGTGTGTGGAGGATAGAGAGAGACAGAGAGTGAGTGTGTGTGTGTGCGTGTCTGTGAGGATCTAGGTAACTGGGTGTTTGTGCATGTTTGTGTGTGTTTGTGCACACGTTTGTGTGTGAGAGACAGAGAGTGTATGTGGAGTAGAGAGACCACTGATGATGTAAACCTAGTATAAGGGAAGGGGGGATGGTGTGACATGTGTAGTAGCGAGATGGCACGGGTGCGGGCGGGGGGAGCAGACTATTTGGAAGATACATCGAGTGTGTGTGTGTGGGAGAGGGTTGTGAGAGCGAGAGAAAGAGAGAGCCAGCGACAGAGAGAGAGAGAGGAATAGAGGGGGCGAGAGGGGTCGTTTGTGTCCATAAATGGCGTATAGATAGGGAGACAATGTTGATTTTGTCCGAAATTGGCCTATGAACGGAGATGCAAGTGAAGCAAGTCATCGTGTGTGTGATAGGGACTTCATGAGAGATCTAGAATAGATGGTGTAGAGAACAATGTGCGAAATCGAGAACGATTATACATTAGGCAACTATGCAAAGAGTCACGACATATATGTATACATGGAAAGAGCTGGGGCGGGTCCGCATGTGGGAGAGATAGAAAGAGGAGAGTGGTGCACAAGGAGACAAAGTGTGCTTGTTTGAAGTGGGGGTGGTGTGTGAGGTGAGTGCGCGAGAACCACATAACTAGGGAGATAGACGTTTGGGGGTGACATTTTGTGTGTATGGGAAATATACACTCTACATAGTGCGTGTGCTTGGGTAAGAGAGATAGCGGGAGAACTAGAGAGTGAGGGAAGAGATGTGTGCATGCCCGAGAGATAAAGTGATAGAGACCTATGTTGGGGTCCGGACTTTACAAGAGAGAGGGGTGTTAATGTGCTCGTGTGTTGGTGTTTGGGGGAGAGAACGACTTCTGTGTGTGTGTGTGTGGTGGTGGTGGGGGGGGGTTGACTTCAGATAAAGAGTGAGGTGTCTATATTTGAGGGACTTTAGCATAATTGAGATATTGTGCACTCATGGTTGATCAATTTGTTTCACAGTTTGTACTATGAGATAACGATACTTTTGAACATGCGTGATATACCTTGATGTACCAGAATTACAAACCTAAGATTGGAATTTTGGAATTCGACTCCATCATTAGCTTTTGTAATTCATTTAAACGGAGGTTCATTTTTAAGCCAGGATTTCGTGATTTCAAATTTATATATCAAACCTAGAGATATACACATACGGGCATGTTCAAACTTTATAATCATCCACTTTATTCATACACAAACACATTTTTGCTTTTGCCATCATATTTAGGATAAACACATTTGGAATTTCATTTGAATTGGACCGTATGATGGTATTTTCTTGTAGTAGCTCAATGATCCATATTTGAATTGAATGGACAATCTAAGTTTCGAGTTGGAGACATTGATTTTCAAAACTTGCACATTTTTTTGCATGCAAAACAAACAAATTGTCGGCCATGATATCATAGTCGGCCGTACGAGAGCAGAATACTTATAATTTTAGGCGCCAAAAGCTTTCAAACTTCCTGCTCACATCGAAATATCATGCGCCCGAAAGTTTAGCCCTGTGATATTCCTGTTTTACCCCTGCCACATGAACGGAAAAGGGCTGCTTTGGTAACTTCATTGTTTTTGCCTCTTTGCCCCCAACATTCTTCCCCAGAGCCCCTCCCCTTCCCCTCCCCGACCCCCCAACCACGGCAAGCCGCCGAATCTAGTCCTCCGCCACAGCGGTGGACCTCACACCCCGCTGGATCTACCTTCCGCACCTTGGAACCCCAACTCCCAACTCACCACTTCACCGGAGCCGCTTCAGCGACTGGGTTGTCCACCGCTCTAGATCTCCTTGACCGCCATCATGGTTCACCGCACCGGATCTGCTTAACCGGCGCCCTCGTCCACCACAGCGTAGGCCCTTCACTGACTCCCCCGTCCGCCCCTTCGCTGGCCCTTCATACAAGCCCTCGTCCGCCGCAACAGATCCACCTCACCAAAAGCACTGTACAACGCGCCCGCCGAAGCCTTCGTCCACTGCACCAGACCCGCTCCACGGATGCCATATTCAACTCCACCGGTCCTGCTTTATCGACGCTGCAGCCTCATCAGGTTATTTCAATTTGTACTCCTTCGGTTTTTCTCTTTATCGTGCAACAGTTCACTTACCACAGATGAGCTTTCTTGTATGTCGACAGGCGCCGCAACCGTAGCACCGGAGCCGCTTCAGCGACGGCGACAGCCGGCCCAAACTCAACTGCAACACGAGCACCATCGACGATCCTTAGCTATCAAGTATGACAACGATACCCATACGCCGCCGAGAATCAGGTACTATTATCCAACGGCCGGTGCCTACGCTCACTTTTCTAGGATAAGCAGCGCACCTTTGAATTTCTTCAGGGCATCATTCAGTTTTTCATGAGACGCGTTATTCTGCTTGCACCTGTAGGGCCATAATTCTGGCAGTGAACATGTTACATGTGCTAAATTACATACCAGTGCACATATAGTTAATATGCTTTAGATTTGTTCTGATGCCACCTGTTGGTTCCATCAGACTGCTTAATGTTCTCTATGCTTAATTACGCATCATCAAACTAGCATGTGGTTCTGCTGCTTTTTGTTCGTTTTACCCTACATTTTCTGATGCTAGCTATTACATCACCGCTCCGAGACTTTGTTCATTACTTGTTTGTGTGTTCTTGATCTTCCCAAGTTGCATGACTAATTTGATGCTTCTATTAATTATGGAGCTGCCAATCCCAGCAAGCAAAATATTTGTTCTTTTGGGGCTGGCACCTCGAACAAGCATAAAAATAGAGGGAAGCAGATATACTCCCTCCGATTCTATTTACTCTACGCATAACTCTTGACCCGCATACCAAGGAGGGCACTGGTTTAATTTTTCTGGACTAATTTGCCAATTAATTTGGGCAGAGGCGGATGGGGTGGGACACAAAAGGAAACCAGCGCTAGGAATCGGCAACGCGCAGACTAATACGAGAAAACTGAGAAAAAGTTATACGCAAAGTAAAAAGAATCAGAGGGAGTATTGTCGTGTATGCACACACCCTTCTTTCATTAGTTTAGATGAACCATTGATGATCAATTTGGACCAGTGCATCCGATTAAAATTAATTTTACCTAAATAGATGGTTCAGAATAAACTACAACAACTAGATTTGCAACCACGGGATGCTGACGATATCTTCAAAGAACATTGCAACAGCAGCTAGGCTTCACAGCAACATATGGTAAGCCAGTGTGTTTTAGTACATGTGAAATGTAATGCGAGTGGGCTGCTTTCTTGGCTTGTGCCCTCAACGTGTAATCCAACCGAATTACAAATAGTTTAGTTGTCTGCTTTGCTGTATTGCTTTATTCGAATGCTTATTTGTTGTTACGCTATACCTGAGTTGGCCAATATGTCAGCAGTGCCTGCTGTACTATCGTAAAGAAATGCATGCCTATTTCATTTTAGTCCTTAACTTTTCCTCTCAACTTCATCACAAGACTGTCTTCGTAGTTTATATGAGGCCACACTGTTAAGTGCTTTCTCAGATTATTTCAACTGCTTAGATGCCTTGGCAACTTAAATATAGCGGCTGTACACTCCCTTTCAACTAGGGATGTCAACTGGGTTTGGTTTAATCCCGATTAAAGTCCACTAGTGGTATGATAGTTCAAAAGAGTTTTTCTTTTTTTTGAGGAAAATGAACTAGGGAGGTAGCAAAAACTAACTAGATGGGACTGGCGGATTTCGTTTATTTGCCACTTACATCCCTAGTTTCATCTTACCATTTTAATTTCTTTTCGGCTGATGCTGCTTCGAACCATTTAAATATAGTTTGCCATGCTCGATAATAATTCGTCCGCCGTTTACCATGTAAGCTTACTGCCTGGATCATATGATAACTATCTCTTACTGATGTCCAGCGGAAACCTTTCAGGATGTCGTTCACACTAGGACATAAATGTACAACCCCAGAATCTATTTGTGGAAGCAGTGCGCCATCCATGTTACCAGATGGTAGCAGTTCAGAGGAAACACCGCCAGAGAGCAGTCTGAGCACAGATATTATAGTGCTTGAGGCTCTACTAGAGGCAGAAAGAGATGGTGTGGCTGCCATGAATGAGGTAATCTTTATCTTGAGGCTAGAAATTACGGAATTAGTGGCACGCATTATGCAAGCAACCCAAGAATTGGAGGAAGTAAGAATTTTGCATTTGAAGACGGAGGAGGTCCTGCTGTTTCTGCTATCTGAAGCCCAAGATAATCCCGGTTTTTCTTTAGATACCAGTTGAAATTTTCGTTAGATTATTGTACTTGCATGTTGTGTCATGTCTCTGAATGGATTATGTTGCAAGACCCCCTATGTTGTCCATGTGTTGTAATGATCCAAATTTTTTAGGCGAGGTAATCCTCAGTACTTGTATGATTCACATAAGGTGAACTGTTTTTCATGTGAGCATATTGTATTGGATGAAATAACTGTTTGACTCAGAGTGTATCCAACCTACTGAATTCGAAGATCACGACATTTCTAAATCATAACCATATATAAAGGTGGAATAAATCTTTGTTGTGGTTTTGAAGAAATAAATAACAAAACGTATAATTATCTATGGATATTCATAATCGAATACAAATTGGATTTGAATTTAGTTTGCCAGGTCCCAGGGCAAACGTGAATGCTAATTCTCCCATGTTTTGAACGAAGCAGCTAAACACCCACTATAATTTGTGGGCTGCCCGAAGCAAGTGTTTGCGAGATGGAAATTATTGTTTACCCCTGACACTTGACATCCTTATTGACAGGATTTACACTGCTGTCGATAGGGGTAGACTAGTAACTTCAATCAGACGTGACACGACCGCCTCTGAGCCTAGTCAGACACGGTGGGCGCCAAACGTGGGCGGCAAAACACATTTGATTCAAGCTCGTCCGAAAGACATGTGTCTCTTCCTCCATTTCCCCATTCATACACGGTGGGCGGCAAAACAAACTCTCCTCGTCCGAAATCGATGCAGGCTTATATTTTAAATAGGGGCAGATGTGTAACTTCCATCAGACGTGACACAACCGTCCTACCTGTCAGCCCCGTTCATACACCGTGGGCGCCAACCGTGGGCGGCAAAACACCCTCTCCTCGCCCGAAATAGTTACCGGCAAATATTTGGGAGATGCGAGATTACCGTCCTATCCCCAACCGACGCGATGTCCGAAATTTTAAATGGGGGATAAGTTCGTAACTTTCCCCCATTTCAGAGAAGCGCGTCCCAAAGTTTGAGACCCCCCTCCCCTCCATTTCCCCATTCATACACCGTCGGCGGCACGACAACCTCCGCACTGCGGCCAGCCTCCTCCATCCGCCACCCCATCCTCCACCTTGCCGGAGCCGCTACCCCTACCCCGTCATCCACTGCAAGAGATGGACGTATCTCATCCACGGCGCTGGACTAGGATCCTTTCATCACCTCCTCTCGCTTCATCGGCGCCGTCGTCCACCTTGCCGTTGCCGCTCCTACGACCGCCTCATCCACGGCAACAGGATATATCCCCCGACCCGGCCGTCTGCCGTCTAAAGTCTTCTTCCCCGCCGCCGACAGCCATCGCACCCGCAGCACCCTCAACGTATCAGCATAGGCCTACACGGCATCGCAAGAGAGCTGGTACTCTTTCATATGTGCTTAAGTTATTGATCTCACCCGGAAAATAGATCGTAATTTGTTTACTGTACTTTTCTGGTCCGTACCAAATCGTAGTGGCTAGTTGAAAGCAAACATTGGTTGCGAAGTAGCTTTATCCGGTTTGCACCTTCAGATCCGCCATGGCACGAGCACTATACTCGTAAAGCTTATGGTTTCCCCCCTTTATATTCACTACCATCATCGTAGGTGCTTCGTGTCATGCTAGCACTGCCCCTCAAGACCTCAACCCAAAGCTTACTTGTTGAAATACGAATTTGATATGATGCTCATATCACTAAAATAGAGAACGTTTAATTGGTCACCTAATGTTCCTATATTCGTTTCTAAAAGCATGTGTGCCACCCACTGGTCCAGCTAGTTCCACATTCCTGATTTTTCTCTTGATGCTTAGGGTTTTCCCCTTTTATCTACTCTACTATGATCTGCGTAGGTGCTTTCTGTCGTACTAGCATTACTCCACCCTTCAAGCTAAACAACACAACACTCAGAATTGGAAAGCTTAGTTGTTCAAATATGATTGTGATATGATACTGATATTAGTTAACCGACACATTTAATTGGTTAGCTAAACTTGAGTTTCCAAATGCATGTCGCGACATATAGAGAGACAGCATAATTGCATTTCTTTGTCACTTGTTGACCGTACTTTCTTGTCCATACCAAATCTTAGTTGTTATTTCAAAGCAAACATCGGTTGCTAACTACCCTTTGCGCGGTTTGCAGCTTCAGATATGCCATCCCACTGCCACGGTCAACACTATACTCATCATGCTTATGTTTTCCCCATTTTATGATGACCACAGTCAGCCTACGTGGTTCGTGTCGTAATAGCACTGCTCCACCCATCGAGCTAAACAAGCTTAGTTGTACAAATTCGTATATGATATTATTGCTGATATTAGTAAAACTGAGAGATGTTTAATTGGTTAGCTAAATGTTCCTACTTTAGTTTCGAAATGCATGTGAGCCACATATGGAGAGACCGGAAAGAATAGTATTTCTCTGTGCGCTCTGGTTCATCATGGGTGTCCAACCGACATTGTATTAA
Source organism: Triticum urartu (assembly GCF_003073215.2). NCBI lineage: Eukaryota > Viridiplantae > Streptophyta > Magnoliopsida > Poales > Poaceae > Triticum > Triticum urartu. The sequence continues at coordinate 110,045,440 of NC_053025.1, forward strand.
AAGACTTGTAATATCTTCAATCTGCTTGCTCTTCTGCTCTTCTTTAAGATGATACTCTTCTCTTGCGGTCGACTGGTCAGGTCGAGTTGTTCTCCCTTAGTATCTTTTGAATCTGTCAGGTCAGGTCGACTTGTTCTTCTTTACTACATGTTGAAGCTATCATCTGCGAAGTGTAATCACTTCTGGAGCTCTCATATTTTGAGTAGTAGGCCACATTATATTAATGCACACAACAAATTACAGCATGCATGGCATCTTTTAAAAGAATTGCAGAGATAGCACAAAGGGGTTTACAGGGAGGCAGTATTGGATTAGAATCACTTCTGCATTACAAAGAAAATCTCACTTGTTTTTATGTTTTCATGCATGTCAGATATTGAACATTATCAAAATGAATATGAGAATGGGCGCACGAGAGGAATATTGCGGAACGATCCACTGGCTATCAAACTTGGCATGGTGGAGGATGGCCTATCTTATTCACCCATCAAGTTGCTTGCTCTAACTTTGCAAAGTTGTATTGGTCGCACATATTTTGCATCTGACCTCTTGCATTACTTCTACTTTGTTACACCATCTTCTTAGTTTAAGCATCATATATGAGTATATCCATACCTATCCATTTTCTGTACCAATTCCATGTGTCGTCACACTATGTTTTTCCAGTCAGATGTTGTTCTTTCGTAATAGGTGTCCAAAAGGAAGAGGGTGAGTGCAGGTCGTCAAGGAGTACAAACTAGGTATTTGGAAAAGGTAGTGATACCTGTTAGATCAGATAGATCAGCAGCCATAGAAAACACAGGCCCAACTGTACCACACTTTACCCCTACTCCAGTGGCCAAACCCGTATTAGAACTGCTGGGAGCCCAGCATCAGGTACTGTCTATGATATCAATTCAAAATTTGAACTCCTAAATTTCTGCTTGTGCCTTACCTTCTCTCTTGTATGAAAACTAATTTTAGATTAATCTCCTTGCTCAAAGGATCATACGATCTCAAAACAATAGTGGGCTCTGCATTCCTCTTGTCAGTACCTCTCTCCCTTTTGCCTTGTAACGCTGTACTTAATTAATTGCTATTTTATTATGTATCATTATTCTTGACTAGGTCGTCATTCTTCTCCAGTAGTGTCTTGATTTCCTCCTCATATCCATCACGTGTAAACTTGAGTTCTTCCTCCAGCTCGATGATCCTAGTGTACGCCTTCTTCAGGTCCATCATCTCCGCGCACATCTGGTTCTCCTGACGTCGAATGTGCTGGTTTAACTCCTGGATAAAAGCTGCAATGGATCTATCCTTCTTGGTGCTGATTACTTCCCACCGCTCGTCTCGGCACCCACATATTTGGTAGATAGTGTCCTTAAGCTCCCTGTTGTAAACTTCTCCAATGTGTCCCATTGTAATGTGGGCTGCCATGCTCTTGCCTAGACTCCAGGTAGGTGCTTCAAAAGAAAACTCTATGGGTTTAGAAGTTGGTGAGAACGTCCTTCCTGGAACTTGTACTTGAATCGTCCAGCGCTCCTCTTCAGGTAAAGTGGTGTTGTACGTCCCGGTGAAGCTTGGCATTCCAATGTTCAAGTACCTAGTGATTCCTTCAGGTGACGTCCAAAAGGTGTGTCTTCATCCGGTTGTGCAAACTTGTTCTTCATCTCCGCCATCCTAAAGAGTAGAAAATAGAGAGGAGTCGGAAATGAGTAGAGAGGTGTGACCTAGGGTTTATCTTAGTGGTCGTGTCCTACACTCAGCGTGTGCTCTAATACCATCTTGTAGCGACCCGACCTCAGATGGTCAAGTCTCTGTGTTTCAGTGTCATCCCTGGATTGGTAATGCTGACACACAGTACTCGAAGGAATTATAAAAGAGTAGCAATCACACACTTATTACATCGAATGTCTCAAAAGAGAACTTATTACAATGATATGGCTTAAGGCCATCTAATATGATAACAGCGGAAGGCTTGGAAGATAAAGTGAGTCCATCAACTCCAACGGCATAGCTGAGCTGCACGGCAACGACCTAACGAACCTTACTCCTCGTCTGAAAAGTCTGCAACATAATACGTTGCAGCCCGAAAACGGGTCAGCACATGGAATATGCTGGCAATATAACAAAGTAGAGCAAAGACAGAATAATGCTATCACTACATGCATATATGGCTGGTGGAAAGCTGTATAGTTATGGTTTTTGCGAAAAGCCAATTTTTCCCTACAACAATGGAATAGATTTTTTTTATTTAACTATCATGGTGGTTGAAACATTATTGAGAAGGTACACCCAACTCAATCCCAGTTAAATTGATTAACAACCCAACAGTATTAATTAAACATGGTGAGATACATGCGATAACCCAAGTACTAGATACTCAAGAATTGTCCATAACCGGGGACACGGCTAACCATGATTAGATTGTACACTCTGGAGAGGTTTGCGCACTTTTCCCCACAAGACTCGATCGCCTCCGTTGGATTTCTCGCACTACATGGTGTTTGAGAAACGGATGATCGAGACACAATCTTTCAGAAACATTAACTCTCTACTCCGGGTAGACCATACCAAACCTACAAAACCCACTACCTGCTGACCTACCTCTTCAAGAGCTTCACGTAACTTACTCAACTATGCTAGAGCCCATAATAGCTTGTGCCTGCACACGGAAGTTTCTAGCATGAATCATCTCAGTTCCCTTTGAGCCTGGGTGGCGGTCCATAGGAAGATCAGACGGGTACCCCGGGATTTCCAAAAATAAAAACAGACAACACTGGGTTCCCTAGGTGCCTCAATCCACCCAGATGTTAATTTAAGTTGCCACCTTAAGTTGAACCATTAATTAAGAATCTCACATCTGTCATGGATTTCACTCAAACCCGAACCACGTCTACGAGCATAGCATAGCAGTATAAGCAATACGTAGAAGTAACTCCCTAGGGTTTGAATATAACAGGGCAATAGGTTCTACCTCAGCAACTACTTCCCGACCCACAAGTTAATGACATCCTAATCATGCATTGTTTGAGGATTGGAACTAATGCATAAAAACTGGGTAGGGAAAGAGTATGATCAATGTGTTACTTGCCTTGCTGACGATCCACGAATCCTAGAGACTCGTAGTAACACGTTTCGCACTCCGGGAATTCTATCACAAGCAAACAATAGCATACATAAGCAACAAGCAGCGATGCACAAGCAAAAATCAAATAAGAGAGGTTGACCAGAAAGTCTAACTTAAGAACTCCGGTTTGCAAAAAGAATCAAATCAAATGGAGCAACGAAACTCAAACGGCAAATGAAAGAAGTTTCGTTTACTAATCTGAACTTAGGTCAAATTTTATAGTAGCAAAAACTTGTTTGAGTTGATTAACCGGAAAGAGGGTTTCGAGACGAAACTCCAGGCGCTTGAATCGCCTAATTCCGATAAACGAGCGAAAAGATAAACAGAAACTAAGATTGGATAAGAAATCGCGATCAGAAAAATCGCGGAATAAATCCGTGAAAAAGAAAAACGATGAACAGATTAACGAACGAACGTTTGGTATCTGAATCTAAACGAAGAACACGTTCATTAAAACGAACGAACGACCGAACGCTCGCTAATTAAACAAACAGGAGAAAAACCGATCTATTTAAAAAAAATGGAAACTAGGGTTTCAAAAAAAATACCAAACCGTTTTTTTTAAAACCGGCGACGAGATCCGGTGGCTACCTCCGGCGAGGTGCTCCGACGAGGCGGCTTGGGCGGCAGCTCGCGGGGCGGCGGGACTCGGTGGCGGCACGGGCGGCGACGGGAGGCGCGGCGTGGCTTGGGGCGGGGTGCGGGAGGCGGCGGTGGTGGTGGTGGCGGGGCTCGGGCGGCGCGTATATAAGGGGGCGGGGCGGGGTGGCTTGGAGGAGGGGCCACGGGGGCGGAGGCGGAGTCCGGCTCGGACTCCTCGTCCGAGTCGGCGGCGGCGGCGGCTGGGCCGGCCTGGCTCGGCTGGGCCTTAGGCCCAGTCGGGCGCGGGATCTTTTTTTTAATTAAATTCTACCGATAGAAATAAAATCCTAGAAAAATAAATAAAAATCTAAAAATGCCAAAACAAATTTTCACTGTCTAAGTAAAATGCAACTTTGAAAACGTGCAATTTTTCTAATTCAAATAAAATCCGGATAAAACCAAATAAAATCCCATAAATGATTTTAATATTTTTCCTCCAATATTTCAATTATTTTGGAGAAGTCATATTATCTCCTCTCATTTGATTTAATATGAAATATTTTTCAGAGAGAAAAATTATTAAAATCGAAATCCTCGTTTCATTATTTGATAAAAATCAAATATGAAAACCGGAAAATCCCCAACTCTCTCCGTGGGTCCTTGAGTTGCTTAGGATTTCGAGGATTGCGGAACGGAAATGCAACAAATCATGATATGCACGGATGATCTATTTATAACATTCCGAATTGAAAATTTGGGATGTTACAACGCCCTTTTAGGGCGGGAGGCATTCACGATCTTCCAAGCTATACCCCATTACGGGTACATGAAGCTCAAAATGCCCGGTCCTATTGGAATCATCGCTCTAGCTAGTGATCCAGACATAGCACTTCGTGCCGAAAATAAAACTACCGCACTAGCCCTCGAGGCGTTATCCGAAGCCCTCGCGGCCGAAGAACTAACTGTCCTGCGCTCCATAGTGGACAGGGACGACGTGATACTCGACAAAAGATCTAAGTCCACCTCTTTTAAACCAACGGATGAAATAGTCAAATTCTAGGTCCATCCAATGGACCCCACGAAAACAGCATCCATCGGGCCATAGTTGAACCCCACAGTAGATGCCGCACTACGGGAGTTCTTGCGCGAGAATTGGACATCTTCGCCTGGCATCCTTCAGACATGCCAGGAATCCCACGCAGGCTGGCCTAGCATAGCCTTAACATTCTAAAGGGGTTCAAGCCGGTCAAGCAGACTCTTCAGCGTTTCTCAGAACCTAAGCGACAAGCCATGGGAGAGGAGCTAGCCAAGTTACTTGAGGCCGGATTCATTAGAGAAATAAAACATCCGGATTGGCTAGCAAACCTGTAGATGTTACCAAATAAGGATAAATCTTGGTGCCTATGTGTCGATTTCAAGGACCTCAACAAGGCTTGCCCTAAGGATCCCTTCCCGCTCCCCCGCATCGATCAAATTATCGATGCTACCGCAGGACACGACTCATTGTGTTTCCTCGACGCATACTCCGAATACCATCAAATCAAGATGGTGGAGTCCGATCAAGCCGCAACGGCATTTATCACTCCATACGGCCCCTTTTGTTTCAACACCATGCCTTTCGGGCTCAAAAACGCCGGTGCAACCTATCAAAGCATGATTCAGACATGCCTGGAAACATAGATCGGCAAAATAGTGGAGGCATATGTAGACGATGTGGTCATTAAAACCAGACACGTCGAATCCTTAATAGATGATTTAAGCCAATTAGATCATGCACTTTGACGGCTCTAAGATGCTGGCTGGTCTGGGGCCAGGCGTCGTCCTGACGTCCCCCACAGGAGATACGGTCCAATACATGCTCCAAATATTATACACAGACTCCAACAATGCAGCAGAATATGAGGCCCTATTGCATGGTCTTCGGATGGCAGTCTACATGGGCATTCAATGCCTAGAGGTGCGGGCGATTCAAACCTCGCAATATCTCAAATAAATGGAGACTTTGATGCCAAGGACCCAAAAATGGCGGCTTATCGCAATGCCATCCTCAAAATGTCAGCTCGGTTTGAGGGGCTTGAATTCCACCATGTGGTCCGAGAAAACAATCAAGCAGCAGATATCCTCGCTCGCATCGGCGCTAAGCAAGACCTTGTCCGACCCAATATCTTCTTGGAAAGGTTGTTTAAGCCATCCGTGGTAAGGAAGGGAGAGACCAGCAACACTAGTCCGGACTTGGCCACAACACCAGATACCGAACACTCTGACATAATCGGAGGCTCTGCCACCGAAATAACACCTTCGGCCCACGTGATTATGGCTGTCATCGCCCCGTGGACAGAACCCTTCTTGGCCTACCTAACTAGGCAGGAACTACCTGAGGACCCAAACGAGGCACATTGCATTGTGCGGTAGTCTAAAGCCTACAAGGTCCACGAGGGAGAGCTTTATAAGAAAAGCGCTACCGGAGTCCTTCAAAGGTGCATCTCCGAAGAGGAAGGACGGCAACTTTTGGCAGAAATTCGTGCTGGACTTGGCGGCCACCATGCCGCAGCTCGGGCCCTTGTAAGCAAGGCCTTCCGTACAGGTTTCTACTGGCCGACGGCCCGAGCAGACGCATAGGATGTCACACCCTGATTTTCATGCCACAACACTTAAGCTAATAAATCATGATAAAATGTGGTTTGGCAAAAACTTTTGAGTGTTTTGTCTTTGCTTTGATTGAATGTTTCACTGCTGTTTACAAGTGCTCTAAAAATCAAATAAATTCTCCAACTCTTATACTCCTTCTCCTTGATCCAAAACCTTTCCCAATGATCATGCCATGTGTATAGGACATAAAAATAATTTCTTACAAAAATAATTTGGCTAAATAGTATTTTCAAAAATTAGTTTTCCAAAAACCCCTGAATTGAGATTTGCACTGCAAGTACTTAATTAAGGGCAGTAAAAATCTTTCCAAAAAAATATTTTTGACTCCTATTAGATATAGGACACTTAGAAACCACAAAATATAATTTTAAAACTTATTTTCCTATATTATTTAAAGGCCTTTTCTTAAGTCCAGAAATGGTCTTTAATAGGTTAAAATTATTTTAAAGCTTCAAAAATATTTGAGAAAAATCAGGGAAACTCAGTGTACATATATTTTCCATATAAGAGTTTCAACACATGGTCATGTTCAAATTATTTGTCAAACCCCTCAAAAACCCTTTCTAGATATTTCAAGCTTTTGAAATATTTACAAAGGAATTTTTCTTAATTAATTCCAAGAAAATTCTAGCATGTCACATAGGATATACTTGATGATCTTGCAAAGCCTCGTGCCTTGAAAATCAAGAAAACATCATCAAACCCCCTCAAAACCATTTCTGTCCATTTTGAAATTTGAACAACTCTACATTGCCAAGTGTGTCCTTTTGATCTGAATTTTTGTGGACTCGTTCAAATCATCAAATAATGACACTAAACCAAGTGGTACATCAAGGAGAATAGATTTGCATGACTAAATCTTGGTAATGCCATTTCTGCAGATTTCTAGGGTTTACCAAAGTTATATTGGCTACTTTACCCAAATGAACTCAAATTTTGTGGAACACCCTATTTCTATATGCCATTTCATCATGTCAAGTCTCATGGCAAGTGGAATTCGTTTACTTGCCCAAACCTACATCAAACACCTTCTGGCAGAAACTTAAAATGCATGTTCTGGCCATTTTCACTAATCTCCTTGAGTCCAAATTTTTACCAAAGCCTCATCTGGTCCCCCCTCTACCTCCTGCATCTTTCCCTGCCCGAGGAGACATGATTAAGGGGGGTAGAACCCCATTTGTCCTCTCTGGACAGCCCAATTATCACTCTCTCTCAACCCCACCTCTCTCCCATTGGGTCACTAGGGCATCCAAGGACACCGCCCCTTTGTTTACTCCTCCCCTCACCCCCCTAGACACTAGTGGTCACACCCTGGGCGCGAAAAAGATGCCAATGCCAACCATATGCATGCTCTGGAGCGCGCTACAGTGCACCAGAGCACTGTAGCCGCTCACTGCTCGAGCCACCCGACCACCTCGGGCCTCCCCAGCATGTCTCCCGAGGTCTTCTCGACGTCCAGGACACGGCACGTTGCCGGCCCCGACCTGACCCTCTCTCCTCCCCCCTCTGCGAGATCACCGAGCGCGTCCGTGGATGCTGCCCACGGTGTACCACGGCCACGCCTATTTAAGCCATCCCCGACTCTCTCCCTCTCTCGTCTTGGTTGGAACCACCTCTCTCCCGTGCATCTCCCGGACAAGTCCCATCTCCCCTCACTCCCTCTTTTCCTCTCCATGGCCGCCATAGTCGCCGTCGGCCTCCTCCTGGCTCCGGCGAACCAGGGCCTCCCGTCCTCTCCTTTGAACACAAGGGGAAGCACCGCAGGCCATAGGATCCCTCCCGCTCCTTATTTCATCTGCTACGGTGCCCACGTCGTCACGCTCGTCTCGTCCCGAAGCTGCCCGCCGACGCCAAGGTCACCGTCGGCCCCGTTCCTCTCGGACGCGTGAGGCCCATGGATGGGCACGGCTCGATCCCCCGAGCCCATCGGTATGCCGGACGCTGCCGGGGACGGCCGGAGTCACCGGGAAGGGCACCGGCACGTTGCTCGGCCGGCATCCCCTGCTCCTCCTCATTTTTGAGCGGGAGGTAGGTGGAGGGCCTGCCAGCAGGGCCCTCCTGTAAGTGGCTAAGGCCTCGGGCCCCGGGTTAAGTTGAGACGGCCTACGGGCAAGGCGTCTGCCCTGATGGAAGGCGTACTCCCCGGAGTACGCCATCAACGTCGCCTGGACACTCCGCGCAGCTGATGCCACTGGGCCGGCCCATGTCAACATCTTGCCTACGCGCATGATAAGGGTAAAACCCTTTTTCCTTTCCTTTTTCCTGTAAAACTTAAAAAGTCCATAAATAAATCAAATGGATTCCAAACTTGATGATTCAGATTTCTAGCAGTTCCTAAAATCATGCCCTATCACATGGTGCTATTTGCACATTTTTCCATAAGCATCTCCTTCGCAAATATTTATGAAATCCCCTTTTTCCATTTCTGTGATAAACTTTAGAAAAACACAGAGAGCCCATTTTTTATCCAAATGTCATGATTCAATTCCTGTATACTTGTAAGTTCAAACCTTAGTTTTTGAACATTTTTTCCAGTACTTTCTGTGCCACATGAAATATTGGCCCATTTCTCCGTATATTGCCAACTTTGCAAATTCATAGGAAATTCATTTGAACTCCAAATCCAGTGAAACCAATTCCTAAATGCTTCTAATATCATTCCTTGATAAATGGGTTCCTTTTCTCATTTTGCAAAATAATTTTTCCTGTACACTGCTTGCAAATCCACAAATCCCTTGTTTCCATCATATTGAAATGTTCAGAGATATCCATTGATCAAATCACAATGAAACCACTTTGGTCATTCCTCATATGACCAAAGGTATCCTAGAAAAGTCCAACTCACATTTTTAGAGCACTTTTTTTTGCCTTGTTCTGTTGCTTATTGTGATTGTTTCCGACATTAGTTGACGAAGTAGACGGAATACTCGGAGACAGACCAGAAGACTTGAAGACTCTGATGAACCAGGCAAGCATCCCTTTGACGTTGTCTATGAAACCCCTTTTTACGCATGTCATATAGCACATCATTATTGTTGCATCGGAATCATGATGAGATGGTAGCCACTTCGGTGGGTTGCCTTCGTTTCCTCCCTGTTGATAATTGCATTGTGCGTAACCCTCTACCTTCCTATGAGGGTTAAGTTGATGGGAGTATATAGGATGCTATGGTTGCTGCTACGCATATGTGATGGGTATATGCATGGTGAAGGAGGCAGAGTACTTTCAAAAGACTTTTTGAAAACACTGTCGGGTGCCACTTATGCCCGAAGGAGATAATGAGTTGGGTAACCACTTGATGACGAAGTGGTGTACCGAGGCAAGTGTGTGTGTTGTTTTCAAAACGGATTGGTTTAAGTTGCGACCGTTATTCCAACCTTACATGCGCAACCACTCTACCTTTATATGGGAAAGGGCATTATTTATTACCTAGGCCGATACTAGCTTGGAGCCCACATTACTAGTGACGGGAGAGTCGTTGTTGCGCTCTCTCGAGACGGGGTCGTGCCAGGTAGGGCGGCCATGACTGTTTTCACAGGGCACCGGATACACCGTTGTGTGCCCTCTCGGATGTTACGATCTCGAGTGAGTCTCATATGATGTACATCGTGAGGATATGGAGCAATGAGTGGACTCCTTGTTAGTGTCGTCTAGGGAAAGATTGTGATCGGGTCCTTACCCCAGGTACTTGAGGTACCACGGCTCGTGGATGACACGGAAGTTCCTCGGATCTTGTGGGTAAAGTGTGCAACCTCTGCAGAGTGTCAAACTATTCGAATAGCCGTGTCCACGGTCAAGGACAGTTGGGTAACCGCTCTTGGGCTACGTCCACATGTTTACAGACCAGTGTGTGTGTTTGGATAAGTGGGAAGAACTACTTGGGTCAAGTCAAAGGACTTGACATGATTGAGTTGGGTTGAAGCCCACTCCCTTTATGTTGATATCTGTAACCAGTCCCTATGGTTACTCGAATTCATATGATGCATGATTTACCCATTGTTGAACATGTCATAGCACAATAAAATTAGCTTTCTGCAGAAATTTACCTATGCCATGCATTGTTGTATCTTGAGCCAAAACATGGGTTGCTTGCAAGTACATTCAATGTACTCATTGGCTTGCCAATGGTTATTTAATTGGCCAGGCATGGAAGAACAGGAGTTCAAAGAAGAGTTCTTCGGAGACGAACATGCGAACTAGGATGCTTTCCCAGTCAGAATGCCTGTAGGGTTAAGGCAGATGGCATGGGTCCAAGATGTCAATGAAGATTTCCGCTACAAAGTTATACTCAAGACATGACCATAATGGTCATAATTTGTGTAAGATGATATGTATGGATGTAAGACTCTTTTTATTCAGCTTCGGCGTGTTTAGTGAGCATTGATCTCTGGGATCACTTTACACGTGCATTCGATTATCTCAACTTATGAGTCGGGGTCCCCACAGAGCTGGTATCGGAGCCAGGTTGACTGTAGGAAGCCTTAGCTAGCATGGTCGTTAGTTAGGTTAAAACTATTTTCAAAACTATTACTAACTTTGAAAAACTATCCACACTTCTCTTCCCTTCTGAGTTTTTCAAAAACTAAGATACATTTTCCTTATTGCTCTCTTTCCCTTCAAAACTTTTGCAAATGGTCACTAGTACCTTTAAGCCCCTGACAACTGAAGACGTCTTGCCAGACATTCACCCACACCTTCTGAATACGAGCTTGGCAACCCCACGACAAGATGGAAAATACCTTCTCAATGATTGAGGAAACCAAGACTCGAAAGATGGTGACACCCTTGACACTGCCCCATGATGATGCGACCTTAGCCTATGATGATCAGGGAATTGGAAATGCAAGATCATGATATACATCGCTAATAGAGCAACCATTCCCTTATCGTTGTTGCATCGGCAACCACCTGTGGATGAGAACCTAGCCATTTGGTCTGCCTTACTATAGTGAGCAGGAAAACGGTTCTCTTCATCCCCCGCTCTCAGTGACGATATTGTCAACAATGTGTCCGACGGATTGGACCTCTATTATGCCTTGTTAATATCATTGCATAAAGGATTGCCACCTGGAACCGCCGACACCTTAAAAAGGAAAAAGTGATCGTCATGATTAAGAAGACAAGAGAAGACCAAGTCAATGCCAGCCACGAGGAGCCACCATCACCCCATCACCTCATGAGGCGAGAAGTTGTTGAAGATTCTTCAGGCTCAACCCAGATCGTTTCATCGAACCTGAGACGTAGCATCACCTGAGGAAAACTCAGAAGACTGCACGAGGCATAAGGCACGACTACTAAGTCCGAGAACCCCTAGGGTAGGATGAGTCCTGTACCCCCCTATGCATAGTCGAGTCCGTATGATGGTTCGAATAGAACCATGATTGTGCGTTGCTTGTTTTTATTTGTTTGTGTGTTGATATAGTTCACACTTTTGCCCTAGGCAACAAGTACGCGACTATATCACCTTCCTTACCTTGTTTCTTTTGTTTGGCCCTTTCGGCACTTCTTTGTTTGCACTTGCGCTATAGAACCCCCTTTAGGCATCCCACATCCTCTATGCTACTTTTCCCTCTCATCTCTCTCCTCAACTGAAGACTAGTAAGACAAGATACAGCAAGGGTTGTACTTCGGCGACCAACTAGCACTAAAGAACTTTTCTACAGCCTCCTTGTTGGGGATATTACTACTGGGCGTAAACCAGCCAGGAGAGGCCAGGTTAACTTTATCAGTAGTTCATTATACTTGAAACCCATGAAGATAGACGGAGACGCTGTGTAAGGGCCCAGGGCCCAGAACCGGTTTAAGGCCTGTAGCTATAAACCGGTATTGATATGTAAATTGCATTGTAAGGTAGAAAGAGCGGAGACCGAGCCGGACACATTTATGAACCGGCTTCGGGACTCTGTAAACCGATGGGCGTCAACCCATGTATATAACGGGACGACCCGACGGCGGTTCAGAACAACACACAACTCGAGATCCAGGCAAAGCGTATTCGCTCCCTGGTCATCCAACCCCATCAATTCCATCACAACTAGACGTAGGCTTTTACCTTCATCGTAAGGGGCTGAACTAGTATAGAACTCTCTTGCGTCCCTTGTCCGCTTTAACCCCTTTAAGCTAACCCGTTGTGATGGCTCCGCGACTAAGTCCTTTCATGAGGACATCTGCCGTGACAAAACCACGACAGTTGGCGCCCACTGCGGGGCTATCGCACAATGGTTTCAAGTTCTTGGAGGGCAACTTCGAAGGACTCAAGGGTTACGCTGTGGGCCGGATGACCAAGAATCGTCGCGGCAAGCTCTACATCGACGATGCAGGCTGGGGCCCCGAGGCCGGCTCAATTGAGTACGGGTATCGGGTCCCCTTTGGTGGCATACACGTTTTCATTGGCAAGATCGGCGAACCAGGCCCTGTGCCGGACATCTGCACCGACCTCGTCAAAATGGCTCAGCGTGCGAGGTCTGCCCGGGTCAAGCCTGTCATGAGGCGTGCCTTCATGGGAGTCATCCATGGGGGGGAATACGAGGACATATCGGAATCTGGTGGTGAGACCGTCGTTTATTCCGGCGACGAGTTATCGACCAGAGAGACCGAGTCGTTATATCAGCTACAAGATGGCCAGATTGGGGTCTGTTCTGATGGCAACAGTATTTCAGACCCCTCTGATCTGCCAAACTGGGTTGCAATCTTTATGGCCAGTACATAGCCGACGCTCCACTCTTCGACTGCAGCAGCGATGATTTCCGGATTAGCAGCGGTGACGGCAGCCGGGGCAGGAGGCCCTGTGCGATCGCCGGCTCAGGTTTTATCTGATTTATTTGATGTGTTGGCAACACTGATGGCGGAGGCTAACCCGGCGGAGCAGGAGGCCCACAATGCGGAAATCGCGAAAGTAAAGGATCAGATTACTTAGGCAAAAGCCGACTTGGCGGCTGAAGATACCAGGATGGCCGCAGAGCGGGCCTCTTTGGATGCACAGGCTTATCGGCTTATGTTGGATCAGAATGCATCACACGAAGTCCTGAAGAGGAGGCACCGGTCTCGCCTGCCTCCGGTTTATGATGCTAGGAACCTCTTTAACACCCCAGGAGCGGGGACCAGTAACCCGCCGGTAGCGAACCGGGTGGAGGCTCCTGGAGAAGGGGGGCCGGTTCAGCCACATTTGATGGATCCGCCTCGTCAGAACAATATTGTGACACAGCCTGTCCCAACACCACCGGGTCATTACTCTACCCTAATGGACAACCTTGTTGCTGCCGCTTCACGGCTGGCAGCCATCCCGATCGAAGGTGATTCTCCGGCGGTGGTTGAGACGCACCGGGTTAAGGAGCTTCTTCAGACAACCTTGGTCCAACAGGAGGCTTACTCATATAGTCGCGATCGGATTCATTCGACTCCCTGTTCAAGCCGGAGCTACAGCAGGCGTATGGATGAACTGGCAGTGTCAAGCAACGTGCGGAATCATGATCCGCCCCGTGGCAATAACCAGGCGGGTGAAGCTCAGGAGGTGGTAGATCGGGCTTGAGCACGCAGGGAGGCCGAGTTAGCGGCGCAGCATGAAGCCCGTCAGCTTACTCCGGTTCATCCAACCACGTGGGTACATCCAGGAGTTACCTCTAGTTCTTTGGGGGTGCTGTGTCTCATCCCAGCGTTGCGCAACGTGCGCCTGCCCAAGGATTTGAAAGGCCCACGTAAGGTGCCGAATTACACTGCCGATTTATCCCCTGAGACATGGGTTGAAAGCTATGAGATGGCCATGGAGATGCTGGATGTGGATGATGCGACATGTGCAAAGTATTTTACCATGATGTTGGAAGGGATGGCCCGTACTTAGCTGAAGAGTTTACCGGCGAATTCTATTAGGTCATGGGCCGAATTGAGAACCCGGTTTATCCATAATTTCAAAGATACATGCAAGCAACCCATGTCAATTGTGGACTTAGCTGCCTGTGTCCAGGAGGAAGGAGAGTCAACAACCCGATGGGTGCGCCAGGTCCCGGAAATTTTGCATTCATCGGACCGCATCAACGCTGATACCACAATGTTAACATTGGAAGGCAATTGCCGGTTTGAACCTCTGAAGTTGAAGTTGGGACGGCTCAAACGTCACTGTAATGACATGGGAACCCTCATGGCTGCTCTGGTGAAGTATGCTGACTCTGATAGTACCAAGGATCCCGAGTCTGATGATGATAAGACAGGGAAGGGAAAAAGGAGCGGCAACGCCAAGGGGCAGCACCACAACCCGGCAGGTCATGCAAACGACGGTAAGAGTAAAGCGGATCACAGATTGGACTTTGTGGCTAATACCAGCACACAGGACAAGGGCCAGCGACGCAAGGGTAAACCGCTCAAGCGCGGTGGAGCGCCAAGCCCTAACCCGGACCGCCTATCTTATCTATTGAACCAGCCTTTCCCGAAACATGGGACGAAGGAGATGCCATCCACACACCTTTGGAAAGATTGCTACATCATGCAGGAGTTCAAAAACTCTAATTATTTCTAGTATGATAATGGACCGAGTGGCGGATCAGGCCACGGCTCTCATGGGTCGGTTTATGGAGGAGGCGGCTCCGGTTCAGGTTTTCATGGTAACCGGAGCGGGCATGGCAATCAAGGCAACCAGGGCAATCAAGGTGGTTACAACAATGAAGGAAACCAGCAATAGCAGCAGCAGCATTCGGGTTACCAGGGCAACCCAAAGCAGTTGAACGGCGGACAGTATCATGTCTTTACCACTAGCTTGGATAAGCGCGATCAGAAGCTTCATAAAAGGGCATTGAATGCTATTGAACCGGCGGTGCCCCGTTATTTGTGCTGGTCCGAGCAACCGATTGTGTGGAGCAGGGAAGATCATCCACCTCGGGTGGACAATCCGGGTCATCTGGCGCTGGTAGTGGCACCTCAGGTGGGAGTTTATAAGTTCACGAAGGTACTCATGGATGGAGGGAGTAGTATCAATATCCTTTATTATGAAACCTTCCGTCGCATGGGGTTAACAGATAAAAATCTTAAACCGTCCAATACGGTGTTCCATGGTGTGGTGCCTGGTAAATCGGCATACCCTATTGGTAAGATAGCCCTGGAGGTGGCTTTTGGAGATGAGCATGACTCGAGATCAGAAACTTTGACCTTTGAAGTGGTGAAAATCAAAAGCCCGTATCATGACCTGTTTGGACGGCCGGCTTATGCTAAATTTACGGCACGACCTTGCTATGTCTATCTGCAGCTCAAGATGCCGGGTCACAAGGGAACTATAACCGTCCATGGGAGCCGCAAGATCGCTCTGGAGTGTGAAGAAGGTGATGCGGCTTATGCTGAGTCGGTTTGTGCCACAGAAGAGTTAAAGTTTTACAAAGATAATGTTGATCCGGCAGATATGACTTCATTGAAGAAGCCGACTATAGAGCATGATCCGGCCCTGAAGTTTAAATCGGCTGATGAGACTAAGCTTGTTGACTTCGTACCTGGTGATTCGTCCAAGCAGTTCAGCATTAGCGCTAACTTGGATCCGAAATAGGAAAGCGCGCTCATCGAGTTCATCCATGAGAATCGGGACATCTTTGCGTGGAAGACTTCTGACATGCCAGGTGTACCGGCAGAACTCGCTGATCACACTCTTAATGTTGATCCTAAGTATAAACCGGTCAAGCAGTTTCTCCGCCGGTTCAATGAAGAAAGACGCAAGGCTATTGGAGAGGAAGTGGCCAGGCTCTTGGCGGCCGGATTCATCATTGAAGTATTCCATCCCGAGTGGTTGGCTAATCCGGTGCCAGTCCTTAAGAAGAATGGCACTTGGCATATGTGTGTGGACTACACAGATCTCAACAAAGCTTGTCCAGCAGATCCTTTTGCTCTTCCCCGTATTGATCAAATTATTGATGCTACGGCGGGTTGTGAGCGTTTGAGCTTTTTGGATGCATATTCTCGTAATCATCAGATCAAAATGGCAGTGAAGGACCAGGAGAAGACGGCCTTCATAACTCCCTTTGGAGCCTTCTGCTATGTGTCCATGCCCTTTGGGCTCCAGAGTGCCCAGGCGACTTATCAACGGTGTGTGCAGAATTGTCTACATAAACAAATCGGTCGTAATGTTCATGCCTATGTGGATGATATTGTGGTCAAATCAAGGAAGAAGGAAACATTGATTGATGACTTGAAGGAAACCTTTGATAACCCGCGGGTTTACAAGATGATGCTTAATCTAGCCAAGTGCATTTTTGGTGTACCGGCAGGCATGCTCTTGGGCTTTTTGGTGTCTAATAGGGGCACTGAAGCTAATCCGGAAAAGATCAAGGCCATCACCTCCTTGGCTAAACCAAAGTGTATCAATGACGTTCAACGCTTGTGTAGGATCTAGAAGTAGATGTGTCTAGAGGGGGGTGATTAGACACTTAGTGCTAAAGTTGCAATTTTTAAACTTTTTTGGTTTAAGTGGAGTTTAGGCACAATTTCAGCACACACAATACATATCAAGCAAGCATGCAAAGAGTATATGAGCAGCGGAATGTAAAGCATGCAACATGCAAGAATGTAAAGGGAAGGGTTTGGAGAATTCAAACGCTATTGGAGACACGGATGTTTTTCCCGTGGTTCGGATAGGTGGTGCTATCCTACATCCACGTTGATGGAGACTTCAACCCACGAACGGTAACGGTTGCGTGAGTCCACACAGGGCTCCACCCAAGGGTAACGGTTGCGCGAGTCCACACAGGGCTCCACCCACGAAGGGTCCACGAAGAAGCAACCACCCACAAAGGGTCCACGAAGAAGCAACCTTGTCAATCCCACCATGGCCATCGCCCACACAGGACTTGCCTCACTAGCGGTAGATCTTCACGAAGTAGGCAATCTCCTTGCCCTTACAAACTCCTTGGTTCAACTCCACAATCTTGTCAGAGGCTCCCAAGTGACACCTAGCCAATCTAGGAGACACCACTCTCCAAGAAGTAACAAATGGTGTGTAGGTAATGAACTCCTTGCTCTTGTGCTTCAAATGATAGTCTCCCCAACACTCAACTCTCTCTCATAGGATTTGGATTTATTGGAAAGAAGATTTGAGTGGAAAGCAACTTGGGAAGGCTAGAGATCAAGATTCATATGGTAGGAATGGAATATCTTGGTCTCAACACATGAGTAGGTGGTTCTCTCTTAGAACATATGAGTTGGAATGGTGTGTGTGTTCTGATGGCTCTCTCCTCGAATGAGGAGGAGGTGGAGGGGTATATATAGCCTCCACACAAAATCCAACCGTTACACAGTTTTCCAATCTCGGTGGGACCGAATCAATAAACTCGGTCGGACCGAAAATGTAAACCTAGTGACCGTTAGTGATTTCGGTGGGACCGACTGGATCAACTCGGTGGGACCGATGTGCTAGGGTTATGGTAAATCCAAAACTTGGTTTGACCGATTACTCAAACTCGGTGGGACCGATTTGGGTAATAAGTGAAACTGAGATTTGGTCAAGCAAACTCGGTGGGACCGATTGCATATCTCGGTGGGACCGAGAATATTGCAATGGGTAACAGAGAGTTTGCAAGCCCATCTCGGTGAGACCGAGTTCCCATCGGTGAGACCGAACTGATTAGGGTTTGGCAGTGGCTTATGACAAGTGAAACTCGGTGGCGCCGGATAGGAAGAATCGGTAGGACCGAGTTTGGCTTAGGGTTTAGGTCATATGTGGATATGGGAAAGTAGTTGAGGGTTTTGGAGCATATCATTAAGAACATGAAGCAAGAGGCTCATTAAGCAACACCTCATCCCTCCTTGATAGTATTGGCTTTTCCTAAAGACTCAATGTGATCTTGGATCACTAAAATGTAAAGTGAAGAATCTTGAGCTTGAAGCTTTAGCCTATCCTTTGTCCTTAGCATCATGAAGGAGTTCCCACAGCCTTTAGTCGATGCCACTCCATTGTTGAACTTATCTGAAACATGCTAGATAGAAATGTTAGTCCAACAAGAGATATGTTGTCATAAATTATCAAAACCACCTAGGGAGCACTTGTGCTTTCAATCTCCCCCTTTTTGGTAATTGATGGCAGCATACATCAAAGCTTTAGATAAAGATATGAAGAACAGCTAGTAAAGCTTTGGAAAGACATGTAACAAGGATAGGCTCTCCCTACATGTATGCACTCATGTAAATATGAAATATAGAGACATGTGAGAGCATAACCATGACAGAGTAGGCAATGTGTTACATGCATCTTGGCCATATGCATCAGAGCAAAAGATTATCAAGGAAAATACCTTCATGCTCATGAGTCCTTCTTGCAAACAGTATGTACATAAGCAAGAACTCCTCATACTCATGATTTTGATGCATATACTTACCTTGTGGTCTTGAGTTGGTTTAGGATGGAATGAACCTGCACAACAAGGTTAGATAACACAGGTACATCCACTAGCCAGAGCAAACAAAAGAAACCACAAGAATACCAAGACTGGGATGACATGTAGAGAGTGAGTACAAGGTACCACATAGAATTCAACATGTCCCCAAGAATAAAGATATGCAATGAATTTGACTGATTTCTTTCCCTTAGGTGTCTTGCTCCCCCTGAATCTGACATGGGATATTGGGAGAAGATAGGAAACAGAAAATCAGAGCTGAAAGATATGAATAGAACTAAATTCAAAACATGTCTTTCCCCCCAAAGAGACATGTGGCATCTCTCCTCTTGAACATCAAGCATCTGGGATCCTTGAGTGTTCTCTCCCCCTTTGGGGATTTCTTTCTCCCCCTTAATATATGGGATCCTTGAGTATTCTCTCCCCCTTAGTACTTTCTCTCCTTTGTAGGTGATAAGCTTTTGATGTGATCTCACTCTCTCCCAGATGATAAGCTTTGATGTGATCTCTCTCTCCCCCTTTGACATCAATTTCCAAGAAGGTTTTTCCTGGAATCCGTCAAATAGGTTTGGTCCTTGAGATTCAGTACAAAGCAGGGAATAAAACTGTGATGCTTGTGGAGGACAAGATTCATTGAGTGGAGCTGGATCAGAAGAAATATAGAATATGTGGCAAACCGTTTTTCCTGTTGCGAAATCGGTGGCGCCGAGTGGCATGTTTCGGTAGTACCGAAGGGATTCGGTTGGACCGAATATGGCAATTCGGTGAAACCGAGTTCATCACAGAGAAAAACACTTGTCACCTCAGCTCACTAGTAAAGTAAGATCTCACAAAGATTTGCAATGAATTAGCTGAAAGATTTGCAAGGAGTTTGATGCAGAAATATGCAGAACAAAAAACAAAAGGAAGAGAGTGAAAGTTTCTAGATGAAGTTTTTTTTGATTGAAAAAGAAAGAGACAAATATGCAAGGGACAAATGCAATAACTCAGAAAAGAACACAAGAGAACTTCATCTAGAATTGGGCGGTGACATAGTCACCTATGTTAGAGTATATTGACTTAGGAGTCTAGTGAGAACACTTGATCATAGGTCATACTCATCGTTTAAGCTCAAAATGGGGTTACCATTTTTTGTTTAAGCATTTTGATGTATTCACATCTTGTTGAGTTGCTTTGAATCATGTCTTGGAGTAAAGCTTCTCTAAGACGGAATAACATACCTTGGGTGGTGATGTGGTTCTTGCTCATGTAGTTGAACTTGTGTGGGTGCTCAAGGTTGATGTAGCTCATCGAGAGTTGGGAGCACCATTTGGAGTTTGAGTTCATCTACCTACATGGGTTAGTTCTTGCAAGGAAAAGCACTTGTGCATCCAAAAATGACAATCATGAAGCTTAATATAGAGTTTGTCAAAGGATATGTTTGAATGGTTTTGTGCTTCCTTGTCTTCAACCACCATTGTGTAGAGTCTTGGTGATGTAGAGATTGCTCAAGATATGAGTGAGTCGCAATCTCATGGAATTAGATTCAACCAAGCACCTACATGGGTTAGACAACATGCAAGGTGCAAATAAATCCAAGACATAGGATAGTTATCATAAGAGATATATCATGGATTAGTCATCAGCTCATGTCTTGCATGTATCCAATGGAGTTTCTACTCCAAGTTCGAAGCATCAATGATGTTCAATTCTCCTCTCAACCTACAAAACGCTTTCTCATCAAGTGGTTTAGTGAATATATCCGCTAATTGCTTATTAGTGCGAACATGCTTAAGATTGATGTCACCCTTAGCAACATGATCTCGAATGAAATGATGACGAACTTCAATATGCTTAGTTCGAGAATGTTGTACAGGATTATGACCAATTTTGATAGCACTTTCATTGTCACAAAGCAGTGGAACATGTTTCACATAAATCCCATAATCTTTAAGAGTTTGGGTCATCCAAAGTAATTGAGCACAACATGAACCAGCGGCAATGTATTCCGCTTCGGCGGTGGATAAGGATACCGAGTTTTGTTTCTTGGAAGACCAAGACACAAGAGATCTACCAAGAAATTGACAAGTACCCGAAGTGGACTTTCTATCAACCTTGTCTCCGGCATAATCCGAGTCGGAATAGCCAACAAGATCGAAAGAAGACCTCTTAGGATACCAAATGCCAAAATTTGGTGTATGGATTAAGTATCTCACTATCCTTTTCACAGCCTTAAGATGACAATCTTTAGGAGCATCTTGATATCGTGCACACATGCACGCACTTAGCATAATATCGGGACGTGAAGCACATAGGTATAACAATGAACCAATCATAGAGCGATAAACCTTTTGATCAACCGGTTCACCATCTTTGGTCAAATCATTATGTCCACTCGTAGGCATGGGTGTAGACATACCTTTGCATTCTTGCATATTGAACTTCTTGAATAAGTCCTTGGTGTACTTTGTTTGAGAGACAAATGTACCTTCCTTAGTTTGCTTGATTTTCAACCCGAGAAAGAATTTGAGTTCACTCATCATAGACATCTCAAACTTCTCTGACATTAGCTTTCCAAACTTTTCACTAAAGAGAGGGTTAGTTGAACCAAATATGATGTCATCAACATAAATTTGGCATACGAATAGTTCTCCATTAACCCTTTTAGTAAAAAGAGTAGAATCAATTTTACCAATTTCAAAACCACTTGTAGCAAGGAACTTGGTCAAGCATTTATACCATGCTCTAGGAGCTTGTTTAAGACCATAAAGAGCTTTGTGAAGTTTGTAAACATGATTTGGTTTCTTAGGATTGATAAAGCCGGGAGGTTGTTTGACATAAACTTCCTCCTCTATTTCACCATTTAGAAAAGCACTTTTAATGTCCATTTGGTACAAGGTGATATTATGGTGATTAGCATAGGCAAGTAAGATGCGAATGGACTCAAGTCTAGCAACGGGAGCATATGTCTCACCATAGTCCATACCTTCGACTTGTGTGTACCCTTGGGTGACGAGACGTGCTTTGTTGCGAACCACTTTTCCATCTTCATCTTGCTTGTTGCGAAACACCCATTTGGTACCAATGATGTTTTGGTTGTTGTCGGGCTTCTCGACCAATGTCCAAACTTGGTTTCTCTCAAAGTTATGTAGCTCTTCATGCATAGCATTTATCCAATCCGGATCTTCCAATGCTTCTTCAACCTTCATAGGTTCAATACTAGAGATGAATGAATAGTTTTCACAAAAGTTAGCTAAACGAGTTTTTGAGCGAGTGATTCTCCCGGTTTGTATATCATTGAGGATTTGCTCGACGGGATGATCTTTGGAAATTCTTGCTCGAACTCGTGAGAGCTTTTGCTTGGGTCTTCGTTGAACATCTTCTTCATCTTGTTCTTCTTCTTGGCCTTCTTCATTGTTGATGTCGTCGTTCTCTTGTCGTGGTGGAGAAGGAGGTTGTTGATGTTCATCTTGACGTACTTCCTCGTTTTCTTCATCTTGATGTGTCCCACTTGTGGATGCTTCCGTGTTGATTCTTGGTTCACCTTGTCGTGAAGTAGAAGCTTCCACTTGGACGGATGAAGTACTCTCCTTCACCTCTGTTGGACGAATTTTGCCAATGGACAAGTCTTGAATTGC
Source organism: Triticum urartu (assembly GCF_003073215.2). NCBI lineage: Eukaryota > Viridiplantae > Streptophyta > Magnoliopsida > Poales > Poaceae > Triticum > Triticum urartu. The sequence continues at coordinate 110,067,756 of NC_053025.1, forward strand.
TTCTGAAGGGTCTTTGTCTCCTACATCAATTGGCAGTTGCTCTACTTGCGAGCCATTAGATTCATCAAACTGCACATCTACCGTCTCTTCAACCTTTCGGGTGAAATTGTTTTAGACACGGTAAGTGTGAGAGTTTGAGCCATAACCAAGTAGAAAACCTTCATGAGATTTAGGAGCAAACTTTGAACGATGATGCTTATCAAGAATGTAGCACTTTGAGCAGAATACTCGAAAGTATCCAACTTGGGGTTTGTTACCGGTGAGAAGCTCGTATGCCGTTTTGCCGAGTAGCTTGTGAAGATATAAGCGATTTGTTGCGTGACAAGCTGTCTCAACCGCTTCTGCCCAAAAGTGCTTTGGCTTCTTGTATTCATCAAGCATCGTTCTTGCCATTTTGATGAGCGTCCGGTTCTTCCTCTCAACAACTCCATTTTGTTGAGGTGTGTACGTAGCCGAGAACTCGTGTGAAATCCCTTCTTCGTCAAGAAAGGTGTCCACATTTGCGTTCTTGAACTCCGTTCCGTTGTCACTCCGAACCTTTTTGATCTTCACATCAAACTGATTTTGGGCCTTCCTAGCGAAGTTTCTGAAGATCTTCTGGACCTGCGATTTGTCATTAAGAAAGAACACCCACGTAAATCTTGAAAAATCATCAACTATAACTAGACCAAAAGAATTTCCACCGAGACTCTTGTAGGCGTTGGGACCAAAAAGATCCATGTGAAGTAGCTCGAGTGGCCTCCTTGTGGTCATGATGTTCTTCACGGGATGTCTTCCTCCAACCTGTTTACCTGCTTGACAAGCACTGCAAAGTCTATCCTTATCAAATATGACATCGTTAACTCCAAGGATATAATTTCCTTTAATAAGCTTGTCAAGGTTTCTCATGCCAACGTGACCTAGTCGTCCATGCCACAACCAACCTTTTGAGGATTTAGCAACAAAGCAAGTTTTAGGTTGTGCCTTTTTAGAGAAATCGACAATGTAAAGATCACCTTACGCATACCCGTAAATACCATTTTATGATTGTCTCGACGAAATACTTGGCAATCTACTTCAGTAAATAGGACATTCAAACCGAAATCAGCAAGTCTAGATACTGAAAGTAAGTTGTAGCCAAGAGATTCAACGAGCATGACATTTTGAATGGAACTATCATGTGAGATGGCCACCTTACCAAGGCCAACCACTTTACCCTTTGAATTATCACCAAAGGTGACATATTTTCGAGGGCCGTCATTTTCAGCAAGCTCACGAAACATCTCTTCATCTCCGGTCATATGATCAGTACATCCACTATCAAGAACCCATTCCTTTCTTCCTGATTCATATCCCCGAAGATTTGCCATAAGAACAAAATGTCTCATTGCATCATCAAGATCGAAGTCACTATCATCATCATCATAATATTCATGTTCATCATGATCTTGTGACTCATCATTTCCTAGAGAGGGTAATTCATTAGATAAATGATTATCAAAGTGGTCACTTTTATGAATTCTTATAGCTTTGAATATGATATCATTAATGAATCCAACATCTCCTTTAGCATGCTTAAGATTGGCAAGTTGAAAAAGACATTTACCAAAACTAGGATCACTAGAGTTCATCTTACTCAAGGCAATAGATTTATGGAGAATTTCATCCAAAGTTTTCAAGGAATAATCGGGAAATCGTTCCTCAAGAAATTTCCATATGGTATAGGCACAATTGTGAGTAGGCAAACTAGCAATCAAATTTTTGGGCAATCCTCTAATGATGAGTTCAATAGTTCTAAGATTGCGAATCATGTCAGTATCTTCATCTAGGGTAGGATGCAAGGGATCAATATGGGGTGCACAAGGGCTAGCAATATACTTGTTCAAATGATATTGATTGAAGATTACAAGCATCTCATTTTTCCACTCATGAAAATACTCTCCCTCAAGAATAGGCACTCTATGTCTAAGACTCCCTAATGTAGACACATCCATCTTCCTCCAATGGTGATTAAACCAAGGCAATGGAGACCAAAGCTCTGATACCACTTGTAGGATCTAGAAGTAGATGTGTCTAGAGGGGGGTGATTAGACACTTAGTGCTAAAGTTGCAATTTTTAAACCTTTTCGGTTTAAGTGGAGTTTAGGCACAATTTCAGCACACACAATACATATCAAGCAAGCATACAAAGAGTATATGAGCAGCGGAATGTAAAGCATGCAACTTGCAAGAATGTAAAGGGAAGGGTTTGGAGAATTCAAACGCTATTGGAGACACGGATGTTTTTCCCGTGGTTCGGATAGGTGGTGCTATCCTACATCCACGTTGATGGAGACTTCAACCCACGAAGGGTAACGGTTGCACGAGTCCACACAGGGCTCCACCCAAGGGTAACGGTTGTGCAAGTCCACACAGGGCTCCACCCACGAAGGGTCCACTAAGAAGCAACCACCCACAAAGGGTCCACGAAGAAGCAACCTTGTCTATCCCACCATGGCCATCGCCCACACAGGACTTGCCTCACTAGCGGTAGATCTTCACGAAGTAGGCGATCTCCTTGCCCTTACAAACTCCTTGGTTCAACTCCACAATCTTGTCGGAGGCTCCCAAGTGACACCTAGCCAATCTAAGAGACACCACTCTCCAAGAAGTAACAAATGGTGTGTAGGTAATGAACTCCTTGCTCTTGTGCTTCAAATGATAGTCTCCCCAACACTCAACTCTCTCTCATAGGATTTGGATTTAGTGGAAAGAATATTTGAGTGGAAAGCAACTTGGGAAGGCTAGAGATCAAGATTCATATGGTAGGAATGGAATATCTTGGTCTCAACACATGAGTAGGTGGTTCTCTCTCAGAACATATGAGTTGGAATGGTGTGTGTGTTCTGATGGCTCTCTCCTCGAATGAGGAGGAGGTGGAGGGG